>NW_006779962.1:2253512-2275622 GCF_000442215.2 Lipotes vexillifer | reverse complement strand
GAATCCCCCTGCCAATTCAGGGGACACGGGTTCGAGCCCTGGTCCAGGAAGATCCCACATGCCGTGGAGCAACTAAGCCCATGCTTAAGCCTGTGCTCAAGCTATTAAGCCTGTGCTCTAGAGCCCGCGTGTCAGAACTACTGAGCCCGTATGCCACAACTACTGAAGCCTGCGCGCCTAGAGCCCATGCTCTGCAACAAGAGAAGCCACTGCAGTGAGAAGCCCGTACACCACAACAAAGAGTAGCCCCTGCTCACCACAACTAGAGAAAGCCCACGCGCTGCAAATGAAGACCCAACGCAGACAAACAAAACAGAACGAAACAAAAAAAGCTATCAGTTACACGCAAATCAAAATGAAACTACAAAAGTGGCCACAGATTTTTTTAAGAACCAATCACACACACACACACACACACACACACACACACACACACACACACACACACAACCAACTGCAAAGAAAAAAATCCTTTCTTAAAGCATATCTTTTTTTTAACTTCGAAAAAGCTGTTCTTCCTGTTTCTAAGAGTAACACCTCCTGCAGGAAATTGTGAGGTTCCCAAACATTTAGTGGAAAGAGAATAACCAAACGACTTTCATGTTATATACATAACTCTCCCCAAGAGTTTCTGGAGTGAAATTAACAGCTGCAATGACGCCACCGCAGTACTTGATGAAGAAGGCACCTGTGAATTTATTTTTTGCTTTTCTTTTTTTAATATTTTGCACTCATTAACCTTTCTATTTTTTTTTTAAATTTTAAAAAATTTATTTGGCTGTGTTCAGCCTTAGCTGCAGCACATATAGGACCTTCATCGTGGTGTGCAGGTTTCTCTCTAGTTGCGGAGCATGGGCTTAGTTGCCCTGCAGCATGTGGGATCCTAGTTCCCCGACCAGAGATCGAACTCGCGTCCTCTGAAGTGGAAGTGTGGATTCTTAACCACTGAACCACCAGGGAAGTCCTGGCACCTGTGAATTCCTAAAGCCAGTCCTTGGCGCAGGGCGTCAAAAGCTTCTACGATTCGCTCTTCTTGTCTAGACGCTCACAGTCATGCTAAGGAAGAGGCCACAAGCTGGCAGGCTACAGATATCTTTGATCTGGCCTACAGAATGTTATTGTTACTATTTCCCCAATAACAATTTGGATGAATATTTAAAAATCAAGAGAATCCCAAGAGGGGTTTCCCTGGTGGCACAGTGGTTAAGAATCCGCCTGCCAACGCAGGGGACACGGGTTCAATCCCTGGTCTGGGAAGATCCCACATGCCATGGAGTAACTAAGCCCATGTGCCACAACTACTGAGCCTGCGATCTAGAGCCCACGAGCCACAACTACTGAGCCCGTGTGCCACATCTACTGAGCCTGCGTTCTAGAGTCCGTGTACCACAACTGCTGAAGCCCACGTGCCTAGAGCCCGTGCTCCACAGCAAGAGAAGCCACCGCATTGAGAAGCCCGCGCACCACAATGAAGAGTAGCCCCTGCTCACCGCAACGAGAGAAAGACCACGCGCAGCAACGAAGACCCAACGCAGCCATAAATAAATAAATAAATAAATTTATTTATTTTAAAAAAGAGAGTCCCAAGAAAAAAAGATCTTGATTTCACACACACATGCAAATCCAGATGTTTGCTTTACTTCTCGGAAACTGGCAGAATTGGCTGTGCTGAGT
The DNA here is from genome assembly GCF_000442215.2 of Lipotes vexillifer. Classification (NCBI taxonomy): domain Eukaryota; kingdom Metazoa; phylum Chordata; class Mammalia; order Artiodactyla; family Lipotidae; genus Lipotes; species Lipotes vexillifer. The sequence goes on along the minus strand of NW_006779962.1, from coordinate 2,273,948 downwards.
CTTCGCATGGCACTGGTGGCCAGAGTTGGTGGCACAAAAGGCGTGGTCTCCACCACCTCAGAGTTTACCATGTGCGGACATGCAGACGCCTGTCTGGGACCCGCTGCACGGCTCTGCCTGCAGGGCCGGAGCACGTGAGCCTCTCGGCTGAAGCTAACACCCACTAAGGACTGTCTTCTGAAAGCAACTGGGGACTTTTTAAGGTGAAGAATATAACCAAGGAAGCTTTTTATGAAAGAGAAGACACAAGAGATGACTGACACTGGTTTTGGGAAACGTCCCTGACTAACAGGCCCTCCCTTTGATGGTTTCCCTGGCCACCTGGGGGAAGGGATCTTGGTGGCCCAGGCTCTCCTGCCCACCGGCTGAGTGGGGTTCAGTTTACCTGGCAGTTGGAGTCACACTGAAAGCTACTGAAATAAGGTGTGGCAGAAATCAGTCTGGTTAATAAAGGTTGCATCAATATGCATGGAGAAATAAATGAATCAGTAAGAGAATGGCTGAAAAAGTGATGACTCTCTCAGAAGACAGGCCTGTAAGTGATGCCTGGGCCCTGGGCCGCTGTGGGCTGATTCGTTCACCCAAGTGGGCTCTAGAGACCACGACTTACGACTGCTGATCTGGGAGAACTTCAGGGCCACAGAGAGGCTACTTCGAGACACCATCTCGCCAATCTTTTTCCAGTCGTTTCCATGGAGGGACTGGTATATCTTTAGCTTCTCGGTATCTCCTTTGCTATACCTTAGAGGAAGGGAAAACAGATCACAGCTGAGCATTAACCACAAGCTTAAAAGCACTATCCTCACTGCAGCACGCTGCGACCCTGGGAGAAGCCGTATACGGCGGGCTGTCAGGAGACCTGCTCAGCGCAGTCCTACAAGGACCTGAGCCCAGGTACTTCCTGTCTCGGCATCTCAACCACGAGCACCCTGTAAGTCAGTCACCGCCGTCCCTGGCTCACTTACACAGAGGCCAGGGCAAATAATCCGATCATGTTATTTCCCCAGCCAAACCCATAAAGGCTTCACACAATAAAACCCAAACTTCTGACTGTGCCTGCAAAGCTCGGCGCTCCCTAAGTTCAGCCGCATTGGCCTTATCGGCCTTTCTCACCTCGGAGCCTCTGGACCTGTGGTGGGAATGGCCTCCCTCCACCACTGGAAAGCTCCTGCAAGCTCTTCAGAAGCAGCTTAAATGGTGCATCTTCAGAGAGGGCTTCCCTGACCGCCTGGGCTGGAGGTGTCCTGCTGTCCTCTCCCACAGGACACTCTGCTGCTCTCTCACTGCCCCTGTCACCACTGGCAACTGTACACTCGCGGCTTCCCTGGTTTACCTGACTCTTCGTCTAGGCCACCACTGGCCAATGGAAATATGAGCCACAGATGTCATTTAGAATTTTCTAGTGGTCAGGTGAAAATTAATTTTATTTAGTTTTTTTTAAGATAATTTATTGGCTCAGGCAATTGAAAAGTCCAGATACAGGTGGGCCCTAGGGTTAGCTTAATCCAGGAGCTCAGTCAAATCACCAAGGACCACTTTCCACCATTCCACTCTGTCTTCCATGTTTTTGGTGTTTTTTTGTTTTGTTTTGTTTTTTGCGGTACGCGGGCCTCTCACTGCTGTGGCACTGCTGTGGCCTCTCCTGTTGCAGAGCACAGGCTCCGGACGCGCAGGCTCAGCGGCCGTGGCTCACGGGCCCAGCTGCTCCGCAGCATGTGGGATCTTCCCGGACCGGGGCACAAACCCGTGTCCCCTGCATCGGCAGGAAGACTCTCAACCACTGCGCCACCAGGGAAGCCCTTGGTGTTTTTTTTTTGGCGGCAGCATGCGGCATGTGGGATCTTAGTTCCCCAACCAAGGATCGAACCCACGCCCCCTGCAGTGGAAGCACAGAGTCTTAACCACTAGACCGCCAAGGAAGTCCCTAATTTTATTTAGTTTTAATGAATTAATAACATATTTCATTTAACTCAATATATTAAAAATGCAGCCATTTCAACATGTAATCAGAACCTAAAAGTATGAATGAGATACTTTACATTCTCTTCTCCACACCAAGCCTTCTAAGTCCATTGTATACTTCACTCTTCAGCGCATCTCAGCTTGCACTAACCATAGTTCAAGTTCTCCATGGCCACATGAGGCTGGTGGTCACATGGATGGACAGCACAGCTCTGGAGGGGAAGTCCTCGGAGGGCAGGGACCCTGTCAGTTTTCTACACTTTAGTACCCGTAATGCTTGACAGACAACAGATGCTCAATAAAGATGTGACAGGGACTTCCCTGGTGGCGCAGTGGTTAAGAATCCACCTGCGAATGCAGGGGACACGGGTTCGATCCCTGGTCTGGGAAAATCCCACATGCCGCGGAGCAACTAAGCCTGTGCGCCACAACTACTGAGCCTGCGAGCCACAACTACTGAAGCCCGTGCGCCTAGAGCCCGTTCTCCGCAACAAGAGAAGCCACCGCAATGACAAGCCCACACACTGCAACGAAGAGTAGCCCCTGCTCGCCACAACTAGAGAAAGCCCGTGCGCAACAACAAAGACCCAACTCAGCCAAAAAAAAGGACAGCTGTCATTTTAAAAATAAAAAGATGTGATAGACGCCTTAGCACAAATCTGTCACAGTTTAAGGAAGTTAAGATGCAGGAATCCCACATAAAAGCAAATACAGTAAAAGAAAAGAACTAAAGTGCACTATAATATATGTGGATTTTGAGATTAAACATCTTAAATGTTTAAGGGAAGAAAAAGCCATCTTTATGACTTTTATAATTCCTTTTTGGGGGGAGGAAGAGGGGCCAGAAGTGGTAGTTTCTGTTATTACTAATGCAACACAAAAGCAGCCATAGTAAAATGCTAACCATTTCTAACGAGGGTGATCCACAACTACCGTGGGACAGTAAGATCCTAGCATTTTCAGAAATGTATCTAAAATGCAGAGCATGGTGAATAGAGATGTGAAATCCTTCACCACTAAGAATCAAGCTTTTTAGCAGTTTCCTTTATAAGGCAAGCAGGGTCTTCCTGAGATTTAAAACAAGACTTAAAGGTATACCCTTGAAGCAACAAAAAAGAGGACATGAGAGAAAAACAGAGTGTACAAAAATGAGGAAACAGGTGCACTGACCTCCATGGCCCCTTGGAGCCTTACAATTCTTTTGATTTTTGACTTTGTGTGTTTTTTTCACTTAAGAGTTCCTTAAGCTGGAAAAATACTTTAAGGGTAAATGGTCATCGCAACACAAATAATATGGTACCAATGAATGAACTTTATTATCAGAATGACAGACTTTCATTATTCGAAAAATGTCATCTCCCACGGTGATGTAACAGGTAGAAAAACATGTTACCTCATTCATTTACCAAAAGCATCTTTTTGGTCCCATTTACGATGTCACCTTTAGTGAATTTCCTTAAAGTACACAGTGGGGGCTTGGGGAAAAGGGAGGGCAGGTTTCAGTCTGTGTGGCGGCACCTTTCCTCTACTTCAGGTTTCTTTCTTTTGGTAAAAATTTTTAAAAAGAAGCCAAGGTCATATCAATGTTAAGTTCTGATAGTACCTATGTCCTGATTTAAAATCATGGCGCTAAGTAGGACCCAACTGGCCCTGCCAGATTCACTCCATCTGCCTCCTGGAAGTGAGATCAGTAGTTGAGCCCTAGGTGGCTGTCTGGGCCCTCAAGGGTAGGAGCTGATGCTTTCTCCCTCGTCCCTTTGTCCTTAAGCAGAATGCTTACCCACCACTGACGCTCGGTCTACATTTGTTTTATTTGGAATGTTGGAAACAGACCATAATTGGGTATTTTATTTAGGAATAAAGGCCACTGCCACATGAAGCTCTGCATTGAGGCTACCGAATCACACTTAAATGACCTCACACAAGTGCTCAGCCCCACCTTCAAGTATTTACTGAAAACCCAAAGCACTGGGCTCAGTGCTGAAGGGCACACATCACGCTGAGAAGGAATGTCTGGGTTCACAAGGAGCTTACAACTTAGGAGGCTGCTGAGAAAACTGCACGGGTGACGCTAAGAGGCAGTGCATGGAGAATGCTAAAATGAAAGCATAAAGTAAAAGCCAGGGATTTAGAAATGGGAAGATGACAGCAGATTTATTCAAGAGGTGGAAACTGAAAGGGTCTCTGCAGACATACACCTGACGACACATCTGGTTTCACACACGAAACTCTTCACGATTTTGTTGTGTACATTTTGATCTACAGTATCAGCAAAGACTAGAGAAATGCTCTGCTCAATTTTTTTCTTACCTGCCTTTGTAATTGTTGACATCAAACATCTTCTTTGCACGATAGTATACGAGTTTCCAGGGCCGGGCAATGCCCTTACCTAAAGTCGGAAGAGAGGTGGTCAGAGGGACAACTAGAGCGTGGCATGAAATGCAGTCGCAATTATAAAAGAAACCCAGAAGGGCCCCTTTTTACAACATGCGCTATCCTAGACCCCAGGCGGAGGCTGCGGTTTCCTATGCCCTGCAGAAAGCCGTCTTGGGGAGCAGATATACAAAATCCCCAGTTTCCTTGGCGATCTCTGAAAACTAGATGCTTAGTATGTAGAGGCTCTAGCTTCTGGTCTACTAAATTCATGGAAAAGACCCTTATTAGGCAAAGGGATCTTAACATAATCTGGAGGTGGAGGACACACTCCAGCAGTTCTCCATAAGATAAACAAAAAACCTTTGCAAATGAATAAGCTTTTTCCTGCTTTGCCACTCTAAAGATGAAAGGATCCCCCAGCAGGGGCTCATTGTTCTGTTTTCCTTTGTGCATTCCACCTAAGAAATTATCCTCTTTAAATTCAAGAGAGATTTTTTTCCCAGTCCAAACCTACATTGCTTCATGACCCTCTAACTTCCCCAGGATACCTCCAAGAGGAGGGTTCCAGCTCAAGGCACAAATATGGCTCTACTTAAAAAACTTCAGAGACTCTGGTGTACACCAGAGTACTTTGTGCAGTATATGCAAAAAATACACAATAGAGGACAAGATGAGAAACCAAAACTGTAATTGTTACCAAGTAGGAAAGCTGGAAGCCGATCATCTAATTTGTTAGAAAATCTGTAAAAGCACTATTCTTGGGAGACATGAACACATTCCAAATCCCTGAATGTATAGGCTGGCAATAAAAATACTATTAACGTAGCAGCAGCTAACATGCACTGCATGTACTGGACAGGCCAGGCACTGTGCTCAATACTCACCGTGGTTATCTGTGTAAGGCTGGAAGGCTATGGATGGTCAAAGAGGCCACAGTTCTAAACTTACCAATGTGCAATCTAAACGAGTATTTTCTTTTTAAGTCGGTGATTAGAGATTTCTCCTCTGGGTATCTGTCTGTGTACAGCAGCTTGTCTGCATTCTCGATTCCTGTCAGAGAGAGAAATTCTTGCACGTTTTTCTCTAACTGCTTATTTTCCTTCATGGAAAACTTGCCAAATTTAATAGCGACACCTAGGATTTGGGGCAGGAGAAAAAGGTACACAACTGTCAACAATGAATGAAAGTGAACCACTGCTTGGTCTTTAGCAATTACAACAGCACCCGTCAGCTCCTCCCTACCTATCGGGGAGCAGCCCCTGCTTGTGCCCTTGACATTCGCTCTCCTGCAGAGCTCGGCCTAAGCCACACTGTCCTCCCAAAGTCTTCCCTGGTCATCCTACTCCAATGTGACCTTTCTTGTGTCATCAGTTTCTTTTTACACAGTTATTTAAAAAATAAATTAACAGTAATAGATATTCATTAAAAATTCAAACAGGGGCTTCCCTGGTGGCGCAGTGCTTGAGAGTCCGCCTGCCGATGCAGGAGACGCGGGTTCGTGCCCCGGTCCGGGAGGATCCCACATGCCGCGGAGCGGCTGGGCCCGTGAGCCATGGCCACTGAGCCTGCGCGTCCGGAGCCTGTGCTCCGCAAATGGGAGAGGCCACAACAGTGAGAGGCCCGCGTACCGCAAGAAAAAAAAAGAAAAAAATTCAAACAGTATTGAAATACAAGTTTAAAAGAAGCCCCCCCTTCACTCTCCTCTGCCCCTCCTCCCCCCAAGGCAGTGCTGCGAACTGGTCGGCACAAACCTGAACAGGTATATTCTCTACGCATATATACTGGGGGGAGGTGGGGACAATGTCACTGCAATTTACGTTCTATTCCTCGTCATAACTCAAAGCACTCAAGTCTCATTACTACTGACTGCATTACACACTACATTTTCCTAATCTTAGACTTATTTTAAAAAATCTTTTATAAAATACATACTCATAAAAACGTCGACACAGAATACAGAAATAAAATGGGGTCCTTCTATAGATACTGCTCGAATACAGAAATAAAACGGGGTCCTTCTATAGATATTGCTCTATAAATTGTGTTTTTCTTGATCAATTTGTCTATTTTTTAAAAAAACTAATCTTATCAACATGATTAATTCCATAAGGCTAAGGCCCCCCTTTTTACTTTTTTCAATGACCAGTGGCACTGGGCCTCACACAGCAGATACTCATCAGTAAGTACTGCTCACCTGCAGTACACAACCTTACATTTGTAGTTCATTCTGAAACCCAATAAGCTTTCTGGGAGGTTCTTGTGACACAGTGAAATCAAGAAGGAGACCAAGCCGGGTGTTGCCTGAAGCCATGCCCACTACAACCAGCTCACCCTCAAATTAATATCCTTGAAATTACACCTCACCGAAGCTGATGATGTTGATATGCGTGTTTTAATTTGATTTCCCTTGTGCCCCCCTCCCAGTGTCTCAACCACTTAACCTCTCCCCGTCTTCTTCCGGGCTTGATCTTCTAGTCTGTGGACCACCTGGATCCGTCAGCCCCGTTTTTCCTCGCCTCCCCTACCAGAAGTTAGGCAAAGAAGAGGAAAACTAGTGCACTTCCTTTTGGTAATTTTACAGCGCAGGTAACGATTCTGGAAGGAGATAAAGCTGAGAGTAGCGAAGGGATGCTTTTTGTGAATCTATAAATCTGAATCGCTCACAAAAGGAAGTCAGGGCTAGTTACGCATATAGAAAAGTTCAACAAATATTCAAGTTCCACAAGCTTACCCTGGGCTTTAAATTCTTTAAAGCGTCCCAAGTCATCCCGATACATTCGCTTAATTGTAGTGGCAGCCCTCTCCTTGATATCAGGGATGAACTCCTGGAGCTGCCTCACAGCAGAATCCAAATCCATGTCTGAATTATCTGAATCTCTCGAATCTTCAGATAAATACTTGGTTTCAGGATCTTTGGCCGACTCCAAATTGCTTTCTTCTTCATTTGTAGGTTCTAATCTAAGGAGAAAAACTGGATTGATTAACATTGACAGGTCACGTGCCCTAACGGCTTTCAGATTCTTTTCTTACAGTGACTCTCCCTTTGACTACAACAGCATTAAAGCTGGAAGGGATCTTGGAGTTGATTCAGTCTGTGATGTCTGAACTCTTTAATGTAGCTTTACTAACTTGGATACACCTCAGAGGCTGCCTGGAAGGTAAACATGTTGCCCTAAGCCCTATTTCCACCAGGCATTGCTTCTTATGTTACCATTTCTCAACTGTATTGCTTCAGATATTGACTTCCTAATAAGCTCAGCCCTCTTCTATGCCCATGGATACTCAAGACACCGCCCCCCCCCCCGACAATGAGTTATGTTTTATAATAATGGTTACTAATTAGTTAAGTCAATATTCAGGGTTTACATCGTTACAACTGCTTCCTTGCAGTTAACAATGGCCACATATTTTCCCCTTGGCAGTAGAAAGAAAATATAGCTTTCTATGTATCTATCACTAATTCACTCCCACAAACTTTCTGCCAGATGTCCAAAGCTCCTCTTAGCCAACTGCATCAGCTAACCACCCAGACAGGAAACTGAAACAGAACAAAAACAAAACTACGCATTTGTCTGAGCAGAGGGTCAACAGCTTTCACAGGTCCACAGCCCCATACAAGTTAAGAACCACAGGCCGAGAACATTCCTGCCTCGTTATCAGTGATCGAAAAATGTCCCCAGTGAGAAGGCACAGAGGATGATGTGAGTTGGGCCCTCTGCCATTTAACTTCTATGTGCAACTATTTTAATTCAGGACAATCTAGCAAATGTAAGAAAGTCACAGAGTAGAAATTGGGAGAAAACCTGTCCCGACTCCCAGGAACTGAAATAAAGTGCTTTAAAAAAAATTCCTGCATCTATTCATCGGCCAGTATACTTAAATGATAATTATATAAATAATGATATCTAAATTTCTTTTATTAGGGAGAAGCCTAACTCAAGTTTTTTTCCTGTTCCGTAACATTCTAAGTTCTCTGATCCTTTCTCCTATCTTTGTACATATAGACAAGGTAATTGTGGGGTCTTAAAATTCTTTTTAAACTTATACATAGAATTTCAGGGCTGGAATAGTTCTTAGTGAAAACAGACTCTAACTGCCTTATTTTATACATGAAGAACAGAAGATACCTGCCAAGTTACTCAGTTAAATGTGCATGACATCCTATACATTTGATGGTCTATCTCTTTATGATTTCTGCCACTTACTATGGCCGTGCTGAACAAAGAGGTGACAGGCAGACTTCACACCCAAGACGCACACCATCAGAAGGCTCAACACCCGCACATTACCTCTGCACCACATCCGAACAGGCCTGGGGTTTCTCCTCTTGTGGCCTGGGTTTTGCACTTTCTTCAATCAAGGTACCATTACCTTCCACTGAATCAAAGAGCATGTCCTCAGAGCTCGTCCTGAGCACTGAAAAATCACCACCAGGTGCCATGGCAGTATCAACAGAACTTCTCTTCCTTTTCTTAGACTTTTTCTTGAGGCCACTGGATTCCTGATTGCCCCCTGCAGTCCCGACCTCACCTATCACCTGCGATCCCTCTGAGTATATGTTCTCAGCGCTCTCAGGCACAGGCAAGGCCTCGAATTCCTGGTCATTTGGACGCTTCCTCTTTCTCTTCTTAGACTTCCTTTTATCTGCAGACACTGGTAGCTGTGCAATTTCACCTTCTTGGCCCATGGGAGCCTGGGGTTCCTGCTCTTGGGATTCTGATCCGGGCAGGGTGATGCTTGCACCCAGACTTTCCTGGACAGCATCACAGGATGCAACTTTCCTCCGATGTTTTTTCCGCTTTTTCTCCCGAACTTTATCATGCAGTTCTGACTCATGTTCACGTGACTTAGTAACTAAATGCGGTTCATCTGCTTCAGGCCCTTTTGTTGACTTTCGTTCCTTGCTTACATCAATGTAAACGACATCGACATCCTTTCTAAGATTCTTTGGTGTGTTCTCAATGTTTTCTTTATTCACCAGGACGTACGCAACACCTGTTTCCTTATCGACTCCCAAAGCACCTTTTCTTCTCTTTTTACTCTTTTTGGGTATAGTAGTGGCCTTTTCAGTCTCATCGCAAATTTCTGATTTTTTCAAAGGAGAAGAAACAAGATGCTGGGCATCCTTTCTCTTTTTTTTACCCTTAGTTATGTCAGCCTGTTCATTTGCCAGGGAGGAGTCTCTGAAACTTTCGTGGGGATGCCTCCCATGTCTCTCCTTATGTACAGAATGCTTAGTCTTTTTCTTGATGAAAACTGGAGTGTGGGTTTCCAATCTGCTTGATTCTCCTTCCATTTTACTCCTATAGGGAAATGGAACCAAATGGTTTATTTTTGCAGAGCATTTTAAACATTAGCTTCGGGAGAAAGAAAAAAATCACACAAAAACGAAATTGCAGAACAAATGACAAGGCTGGAGTCACGATTATAAATTTTCTATTATTCTAACTGCGTAGCAAGCTCACTGTAATTCACTTGTCTGGTTCCCTTGCCTTTATGATATGGAAAGAAAAATAGTGAATTGAGAAGAGTGCTCTGCCATGATCGGGCCCTTGTCCCCCACGGCCTCATCTTCTACCCCTCCTCTCAAACTCTGTGCTACACATGCCTTTTTTTTTTTTTTTTTTGGTTCCCCAAACATGCTCCAATCCTTTCCCTGGCTTGAGGTCTTATAAATCACGACTCCCTCTCTCTGGGCCACCCTCCCCGCCTCCTTTCATCCTTCAGAGCTTGGCTTGAACATTGCTTCTTCCAGAAAGCTTTAAAAGAATATAAACATTATGATACCATACCTACTACGTTAAAAGAATATAAATGTTATGATGCCGTGTATGTTACATTAAGAGAATATATACATTACGATGCCACGTATATTACATTTAAAACACAAAAAAAGTTTCATGTATCTTTTCTGAATGGATACATATGTAATAAAACTATGAATACAGCATGAGGATTATAACTGGTAAATTCAGGGATTAGGGACAAGTAGAGAGCCAGTTTCTCTTATATCTATAATCTTTTATTTCTTAACTGGAGTAATGACTACAGGGGTATTTGTTATATTTTTGTCTACTCTTATTTGTCTACTCTTTTAAAGTGAACTGAAATAGTTCACTTTGTAAAAAGCAAGGGGCAGAACAAGAACGCAGACTGCTTTCACTTAAAAACAAGGATTAAGGACTTCCCTGGTGGCGCAGTGGTTAAGAATCCACCTGCCAGTGCAGGGGACACGGGTTTGAGCCCTAGTCCAGGAAGATCCCACACGCCACAGAGCAACTAAGCCCGTGCACCACAACTACTGAGCCTGTGCTCTAGAGCCCGTGCTCCACAACAAAGAGTAACCCCCGCTCGCCGCAACTAGAGAAAGCCTGCGTGCAGCAACGAAGACCCAACACAGCCATAAATAAATAGATAAATTTATTTTTAAAAAACACAAGCGTTAAAACAAGCCACTGAAGGATGTAAACGTACTGTTTTAAGTATCTACCAAAAAAAAAGAGAGAGAGAGAGAAAAGAAAGAAACCTTTCCTGACTCCTTGAGCTTGGCCCATTCTGCAAATGATATACTTTCATAGCAAGCTATTTCTCTTTTGTAGCATTTAGCCCAGATGTGGTTCAGAGCAGGGACACCAAGTATCCACTGACCTCAAACTAGAAGATCACCTCTTTGACAAAGAGGCTGAATGGGCCTTGTTAGTGTCCAACAAAAAGTCCAAGTTCTGCAATAAGTTGCAATGAAGTTTAATAAGGCTCCAATGTCAATTCTTATACAGGGCATGTGCATCCTGGAGTTTAAGTACAGGAATAGAAATGTGCTTCACAAAAGATATGGTTAAAAATATAATTTTACAAACACATCTTACAACTCTCCTTGCTCCGTATTGCTTCTGGGTTTCCATTTTTAAGATTTTATTTCTCTGCGACTAAAAGTAATACTAAAGGTAATACATCTACATGGTTCAAACATCAAAATAATCCGTCCTTATTTCCTCTCCTTTCTCACAGAGAAGGTAGCATCTGTATATTCTGATCTGCATTTTGCTATTTTCACTTAACAACAGATCCTGGAGACCTCTCTGTGTCAGTGGTCTTGCAAGTCTGAATGCTTAAGCACATTTTCTACAGAAGGTACCTACTTTCTCCTAGGTAGTCAAGAAGCTATAAGAATTGTCTAGCTGGAAGGATGGGGAATAACAAACATATGGACTGATACCTATAAGCCAAATCTACCAGCGCCAGGATCTCACCTCCAACGGAGGCACCAAGAGCTTTCGTAAGGCCTTCCTCCCTGGTGTCACCCAGAGATGCACAGAAACCCCTTCTTAACCCACTTCTTTGCAGCTTCCACCTCCAAGAGTCCCCCCTGAGACTGCTCCAGTTAGAGTGCCTATGACCTTCGAGCCACTAAATTCAAGAGATACTTTCCTGGCCCATCTTTCAGGATCTCTCTCTTTCTCTTTCTTTGGCTGCACCGCGTGGCTTGGCGGAATCTTAGTTCCCGGAACAGAGATAGAACCCGTGCCCCCTGCAGTGGAAGCACGGAGTCCTAACCAATGGACCATCAGGGAATTCCCTCAGGATCTCTCAATAACAATGAACAGAGCAGATAATTCCTTTTAATATTTTTACCTTCCATTAGTTTCTTTCTTTCTTTTTGTAAATACCTTGTATGCTTCTCCTTCTGGTCTCTTGAACTCAGCAACACGTTTTAAATATATAGTCACTTCCCACTAAAACCTTCTTATAGCTTCTCCATTATTCTTTATAAATTTATTTATTTTATTTTATTTATTTTTGGCTGTGTTGGGTCTTCGTTGCTGCGCGTGGGCTTTTTCTAGCTGCCGCAAGCGGGGGGCTACTCTTCGTTGTGGTGCGCAGGCTTCCCATTGCCGTAGCTTCTCTTGTTGCAGAGCACGGGCTCTAGGAGCACGGGCTTCAGTAGTTGTGGCGCACAAGCTTAGCTGCTCTGAGGCATCTGGGATCTTCCCGGGCCAGGGCTCGAACCCGTGCCCCCTACACCGGCAGGTGGATTCTTAACCACTGCGCCACCAGGGAAGTCCCTCCATTATTCTTAAGATAAAGTCCCAAATCCTTACAGACCTACCATGCCCTTCATGGTCTAGTCTAGACCACGCCTACCCCTCCACCTCTCATTTCTCCCTGGGTTTCAGACATCCTGTCTTCTTTCCGTTCCCAGAATACACCATGATCCTTCTCGTTATCAGGGACTTTACAAAAGCATCTCATTTTCCCAGGAATGCCTCTCCTCCGTTACCTTTCTGCGCTATAACTGGTCTAAGTTTGAAACTCACTTTCTCTAATCCCTTCTGGGTCCCGCCTTCTCGTTACAATGTTTCTCAACAATCCAGCTGCTTCCCTACTGCACTTCGCTCCGTTGGGACATAACCGGCCTCCTAAGGGCTGGGATCTTCTCGTCCGTCTGGTTCCCAAATGGTTCCCCGGCGTTCGATATATATGGATATACACTTATTCGGAACATACCACTTCCCGCCGTGCAGGGACGTGCCCAAGCCAGGTCCCGATCCCCTCCCCACTTTGGGGTGTCCTGGAGACCCTGCTCTGCCCCGGGGTGGGCGTTCGGGGCTGAGAGGGAGGAACGAACGAGAGGTTCCCGAGTGGAGGGGCTTGGAGAGGCTGCGGAGAAAACAGGAGCCACCCTCATCCCTGGGGACCTGGGCCAAAGGCGGGCCTCCGGGGAGGTGAAGACAGCAGCCACACACCGCTCGGTTCAGACACGCAAACTGGGAAAAAAGCCGGAGCAACTATAAGGCGCTTTCACCTACCTTCCAAAAGCGTCGCCACCTGCCTTCCAATCCGGAAGTGCTGGTGTCGTGAAAGCGGAAGTGGCTTGCGTCACTTCCGGCCCGCCCCCCTCCGGCATCGCGCTGCCGTAGCAGCTTGCTGACTGTATGGCTGTGACTCGCATCGTTTTCTGCCCAATTTGTTCCCGGGCTTGTTGCGAGTGGGGTGGGACCGGTAGAGCGTGATCCTAAAACTAAGAAAGTGGGACAGAGCCCTTCCGCCGACTTGCTCATTCATGCATGCATGCCATTTATTCAACAGGTTTTTTTGCTGAGGGCCGTCTGCAGTCCAGGAGTGAACAAGATGCTGAGGGCTAACCTGAGGAAGACAGGAAAACAAACTAATCAACCAAGATAATTTCAGATTATCCTTTAAGGAAAATAGATCAGGGTAATGTGATGGGCAGCGACTAGAGACAGTGAGAGCTAGGTTAGATAGTAAGGAAGGCTCTTTGACGAGTGACAGTTGATTTCTAAATGAAAAAGGTGAACAAAAATCGATGGAAGAGTGTTCCAGGCTGGGAGCAAACCCAGAGGCCCTGAACTTGGTTGCTGGAGGAACTGAAACTCCCGCCAGGGTAGCGGGAGCATCGTGAGTGACGGGGACAGAGGTAAGGGGTGAAGTCAGGGGTTGGCTCAGTGGTGCGGAGTCTAATGCACATTGAATTTAGTTGGAGGTTAGAGGCAGAAGAAGCCTTGAAGATCTATTCCGATTCTCCCATTTCCACTGAGTCCTGAAGAAACTAAGCTTATGATTAAAAGTAAAGCTGTAAGCAGGCCATCAAGTCGAGGCCAGTATACATGCCACTCAAACTTTTAGTCTTACTGCATAGTGAACACAATCACACCAGCAAAGAGATTTCTCATGGAATCCTGTAACAGACCCCTGTTGTAGGAAATCTTTCTTAGGTAATATCAGCCTTACTTTGTGGATGAGAAAACTAGGGCCTCATGTAACTTGTCACAGGGGAACTTATGTGGCCCCAGCTAGGATTCAAACCTGTGATCTTTCCACTACTCCAGTATCTTGCGCCTTGCCGCACCACCTGACTTCCTCTGTGTGAGCTGCCAAGCAGCTTTGATTAAAAAGTGCACAACGTGCATTTATGTGAAAGTCTGAAAGTGAAGCAGACTAGAGAAACCATAAAGCATACATCATACACCTGTCACCACCCAAGGGCCGCTTCAGGCCTTGGATGGACAGTTGGAAGTCTGTCTGATTTGCTCTGGAAAGGTAATGCTGGTGTTGTCCACTGTTGCTGTGCAAGGCCTTGAAGTGCAGGTTTGTTGTCTGTGCAGCTTCTCTGTGGTGAACCCCTTACCCAGAGCGTTGTAGCTATTTGCACATTTAATGACGATGATAATGATGGGTGAATGACCGCACTAAAGACTGGAACTAGAAGGCAGACTAGGGATCGTCCAGGCTAGTGGTTCCCAAAACACTGCACCAATCACTCGGGAAGCTCTTAAAAAGTGCAGATTTCCAACTTTGCATACAGACTGCGTATCAGGCACCATTATTGTATCACATTAAAATCCATAGACATAACAGCATTGTAGTTCTGTATGAGGATGTCCTTGTTCTTGGCAGATACATGTATTTAGGGTCAGATATGATACTGTCTGCAGATCTTTTCAAAATGGTTTAGCAATGCGTGTGTGTGCATGTTCACACACACACACACAGAAAGTAAATGTGGCAAATACTAAGGACCAGTCAATCTAGGTGGTCTATATGGGTTTTCATTGTACTCTTCTTTCAAAGTTTCCATAGCTCTGAACTTAAAAAAAAATCCAAAGGGAAAGAAGGATTAAAATACAGATTCTCAGATCCCATTGCCAGATATTCTGATTCAGTGAATCTGTATTTTTCAACTTTATTCTGTTGCACAAAGTTGGGTACCATTGATTTCATTCAACTCTAGACTTCCCCCCTACCCATTTCACAGAAGAAAACACTGAGGACCCAAACGGTGACTAATTTGAGATCACCCAGTGGATTAGCAGTAACATCAGGCTTGGAATGCGGATTTCTATTTCATTCTGAAACACGTAACGCTCTGCCCCGGGCTGTGTGTGTGTGTGTGTGTGTGTGTGTGTGTGTGTCGCTGGGAGAAGTGGGAAGGGGCGGCGAGAGGGGTCGTGGTGAGTCGGGGGTGGGGGGTGTCTTTGACTTGGAAGTCAAGTGTAAATGGCCTTCTAGAACTCCGTCGCTTTTAACACAGCCCAGTGGTGATTCTTGGGTTTTTCTCAGGTCTACTTAAGAAAACTCGAAACACGTCCATTTAGGTGGCCGCCAAAAAGTTTCCTGAAAGTAAATCGACCAGCCCTGTTCCAGTGCCGTTGGCGTCCTGTCGCAATGGAAACGGGCGGTTCCATTCTTCCTCAAGGGGTGGTCTTGATTTTCTCTCCTTTTCGAATCCGCAGCGCGGCGCCCAGAAGACGCTCTCAGGAACCAGAGGGGCTTATGTAGGTCTTAGTGCTCCTTGCAACGAGGGGGCTGGGCGAGGTGGGGGCCTCGCTCCGGAGGGAGCCCGGCGTCCGGTGTCCACCCCGGCGTCCGTGTGGTGCGTCCCGGGACTGGCAGAGGGCTCCTCCGAGTTCCGCACCGGCCCCCTACCTGAGAAGCGCGCTGGATCCAGCCGGCTGGCCGACTCCCCGTGACCCACGGGATGCCAGAAGCCAGGACCTCCTGCCACGACCTCACGCGATGGAAGAAGCCGCCGGTGCGCCGCACGGTCAGCCAGATCTGCCCGCCCCCGCGGCGGCCCCTGACCGTGGCCGACATCCAACCGGGCATGGAGAACGAGAGGCTGGGGGTCGTGCGAGATTCCATGTTTCAGAACCCGCTCATCGTCAAGGTGAGCCGTCCCCACGCCCATCACCCTCTTGCGCTCGTCCCCTCACTGGGCACCCACGCGGCCGGGGGTTTCCACCCGTCCTGCCCCGGCCCCACCGCCCCGCTCCGAGCCCGGCACTGGGAGCTCCAGCTCTGGTCCAGACAGACCTGGACCCCCGGGCGGTCACGGGCAGGCCGCATCGCCTCGCTGAGCCTCAGTTTCCTCATCCTCAAAGTGGGATGATAATGGCACTCATTAAAGGGAGTGATTGGGAAGACTGCATAAGGTAATCCCTGCGAGACCCCTGACACGCGGCGCCACGTTGGCGGCTATTTGCATATGTATTCACGCAGGGTGAACCCACAGGGTGACAGACAGGTAGCAGCACCCAGACTGCGTCCTTAACCACCTGCCAGCCCTCGCAGGGTGCAGGCCACCTCTCCCGATTCCCCTGCACGCCTGGGCTGCTGTTATGTAGCAAGTGTTCTGTACGTCTCTTGGAAGCATCACTTCACACGCTAATTTCCACCCAATCATACTCTTAACCAGAATTACGACCCTAAGAGATAAAAAGCGCGAATCTCTGCCCCAGGGGTCCCACAGGCACAAACGAGCGAGGGAGCCGCGGTTTCCAGCTAGGTCGCCTCCTCTTTGATCGCACGCCCCCTTACATTAGCCACGTTTCGGAACTGGTGATCACCCAACGCCGGCGTGGCACCAACGCGCCTTTCGGAAAGGTCAAGTTGAAGTTTGGCGCTTGGGAAGCTAGTCATGGAGCAATTTTACCTTACGCCACTAGAGGGCAGCGTGCCTTTAAAAATGCGCGCAGTTCCCCAGATTCCGGGAGTGGAAGGCGCAGGTGATAACCGTGGATTCTGAACGCCAGGAGCTGCTGAGAGCCCAGAGGTTTTGGTTGTTGTTAGTTTTTTGTTTGTTTGTTTCGTACAGGGAAGCTGGGCTTTCTTAACATCGCGATAGAATTAGCTGAGTTAACTGGCTCCTGTGAAAACACGGATTCTCTCCTCTTGCGCTACCCAAACTCTCTCCTGGGCCAGCAGCTGGGAGAAGCTGGCTTATCACACTAGGCACCCTTCCATCTAACACCTCCCCTTCCTAGGCCTCCCAAAGTGGAGCAAAGTCCTTCACTTATTTCTAGGTGAGAAGAGCCACTCTCAGAGGACAGATGGCACAGACAGATGGGGTTCACCACTCTGGGATCAAGGGGAGAATCAATTTCCTCGCCTCTGATCATTGCTTTTACTCAAGCAGTTACTGGTGGACCAACTCCTTCCTACTTAAATACAAAATGGACAGCGTAATGGAGTTATTCTCCATGGCGAATTAAGTGTGATGTCCACCCCAAGGTATAATACATCCATAGAGACACATACATACATATAGGTATATGCATAGATATATACACATTGTATATACCCATACACTTTACATATATGTATGTACAATACACATGTGTCTAACATGTATAACATACATCTATAAGTAAAAATTTCCCCTCCCTTTTTTCCTTTTGCTTGTGCTGCATATCAAGAAGGACAGTATTTGGCCTCTGGATGGCACTAGCTGAACAGCTTACAGATGAATTCAGTCCTAATTCCTGAACTTGAACTTTGGGTTGGAAAATGTGCAGGAGACACTGACCCACCACCGAGGGTTCTGTCTTCAGAGCATGAGACACAGAGAAGGGCTGCCCCGTCAGCGGTGACTCGGCTCAAGCAGCAGGGGGCGCACTGGTGATCGTGCCCAGCTTGTCTCCGGTCAGGAAAGCAGGTCTTTCCTTCTTACTTTTCTCCCTTCAGTTCTTGATGGGCCGTAAGGTAGTTTCAGTAGCAGTTAAGATTATGCCCACGTTTCAATACTGACCACTGCTATCAGATTTTTCTACTAAAATCTGGCCTAAGTAAAAGCTGCAGAAACATTGAGAGCAAGGAGTAACCTTGATTGTTACCTTCTCCAGACCCCTCCTTACACTGGGGACGCTGAGGCTGTCTGTGGTGGGTTCTTTGTGCAAGGTTCTGGCAGAGCTGGGGGTAGAAGCTACGTGCACTGGCTCCCAGCCCAGCTTTACTTTTACCACTCCAAAAAGCTTCCTCTATTTTAAAGGAAATTTAAATTATGAAAAAAACTTTGAGGTTTTCAGCTCTCAAGAAAAGAAGATTGAAAGTGTCCAAGGTTGTGGAGCCTTTAAAAAAATCTTTTTAAAAATAATATATTGCTGAAATTTCTGTTGAGGCATGGCTTGTGGATTTCTTGACTATGGCATGTCAGTTTTTACAATCCCAGATTTTCAAACCCTTGTTTCTGTGCGAGTTCTCATTGTGTGCAGCAGAGGTGGGAGAGCCCTCTGCCTGGGGTGTCTGCAGGAGAATGATTGGAACTGAAGTATATTTTGGTTTTGTCTCAGTCTGAATCTGAAGGTTGCATCTGTATTGGGGGAACATAGCACCTTAGAAAGAGTCATTTACTCCCCCATATTGGGGGGTTGTTGCGCAGATTTGTTTTCTCCAGTGAATAGGATCTGGATTTTTTTTTTTTTTCATTTAAAATGCAGACACACTGCCTGAACAAACACAACACTGCTGTTTCACACCCATGGAATTTACCGGGACGTACACACATCAGTTATTCAAGAACATGTCTGCAAGGTGCCACCGTAACCAAGTGAAAAGTGAAAACCTTAGACATCCAAGCAGATATTTTATCAGCAAGAGCTCAACAACTCTTTGCCTCATTTAAAACCAAGCCAACTGGCTATTGAGTGGGACTGATTGAATCAGCTCCATGTTTTAATGTGGCCACAAGAAGATGTAAATGTTTTCCACTAGAAAGGGCATCTATTCTATTGTATAAAGTGACGTGTGGTTAGCCAGTTTTCCTTCAAATGTGACTCTCTGGGAAGAATAAAATTAAATAGAGAAAGAGCCAAGCTTCTCCCTGCTTGATTCTCATTTCCCCAGAACTCTGTGACTCAACAGAGGATCCTGCTACAATAGCCTTCAAGGCTCCTTTACAGAACCTGTCAGGGTGCACCCTTCCTGCCATCGGAACTCGGCTGATATCCTGTCAATACAATTATGGGGAGAGACTGTTTGGTTTGCTCCACTGACAGCCTTGAATCTTCTGTCACCCTGGAGAGGCAGGCTAGGTACAGGGGTGGAATTTATTGAATTGAGCATCCTTAGAGGGTGCAAATGATCACGGCACCCGATGTTTTTCATAATTTCTCGCCGACTTTGTTTTTCTGTGGGGCTTTATGTCACAAACAAGAAACGTGTGCATTTGTAGATAGAGCTATAGAATCACATCATTCTGGGGTTGGAAGGAGGCTTATAGCCATCTAGTCCAATTCCTTTTTTGCGGCTATTAAGACCCAGAAAGGGGAAGAGACTCGCCCAAGGCACTACCCTGACCTGGTCACAGAAGTGGGATGAGATTTATGTCACCTGACTTCCAGACCCATGCTCTTTGGCCGCGATACACAATTAGTTAATGAATGACAACCCAGATTGGTTATACCTGAACATCAGGCAGTCAAAAAAATGTTCATCGATGAATCTGATTCCATTATTGTTTCACTCAACATTCCTTCCAGAGTGAACTCTACTAATTTCTTGGGATTTGTTGACAGCCCAGAAATATTTATTGAATGTTTACTGAGTACTCTGCACCATCCTAAGCTCTCTTGGGGGCATAGAAACAAGTTCAGAACTTAGCTCTTGCCCATAAGGAGTTAATTATTTAGCTGGGGAGACAGAATATCTATATATATCATTATATATATGTATTTCATATGTATGACATATATATTGCTTAGCATAGCCCCTGCATCCAAGAAAGCTCTAGGAAACATTAGCTCTTACTATTGTGCATGCGCGTGCACACACACACACACACACACACACAGATAATAAGACAAGCAATGTCATGGGTCACCCCCCTGTAAGTTTCAAGTTTCTGCACTACCTGGAAAGGTTCAGATTGGGGGGAGGAAGCCCTGAGCACGACTCAGAAGGCTTTATAAAGGAACAGTCCTGAAACTGGACCTTGAAGGGTGAAAAGGTAGATTCTGATCAGGGGTGGAGATTGGGAGAAACTCAGCCCTCCGGGACCAGATGACTCGACCCTCCTTAGATCCTAAGGGTTCATAGATTTTCACCCCAACCCGAGTTCTATTTCCTAAGACTCAGCGCCGCTGCTGGGGTCCTTATCATCGTCGTCACGGGGAAGCATTTATTTAGAGCCAGTGTGTCCAAATTGGATGCTCTACAAAATTAGGCAACCACACTCAACCACACTAAGAGCCTAACATCTCTAATAAACATTGATGCTGGTGAACATCGGCACGTAGGTAGACACTAATGCAAAGAAGGTGGGCAGACAAACACACAGGCGGGCAAACAACCCAGCGTAGGTCA
>NW_006779962.1:2244607-2253502 GCF_000442215.2 Lipotes vexillifer | reverse complement strand
GGCGTCTCACCGCTGCGGCCTCTCCCGTTGCGGAGCACAGGCTCCGGACGCGCAGGCTCAGCGGCCATGGCTCACGGGCCCAGCCGCTCCGCGGCACGTGGGATCCTCCCGGACCGGGGCACGAACCCGCGTCCCCTGAATCGGCAGGTGGACTCTCAACCACTGCGCCACCAGGGAAGCCCCCATAGGTCAGTATTTTTAACATGTTTGAGTGAAATGGGAAAATGTTATATTCCTCTATGTATTGCAGAGTATATGCCTTTGATTGCTCAGATCCTTTTACGTTCAATTTACAATGTAACTGGAGAAAGTAAAACACAAGGAAGGGGGGCTGAAACTGAGCTGCCCATCTTAAGGACCCAGTCTCGGCAGGCTGGTGGGCAGCTTTCATTTTTCTAGGGAAAGCTACGGGGTTGTCGATTCCTGCAACTCTTTCTCTCTCGGTCCTTTTTTTCTTTTTTCTTCTTTTTGAATCAAAGCTTCCAGCTTCCTGGCACCCAGGCACATCCTTCGGTGAGCAAGGGCGAGCAAGCAGGGGCTGCAGCACTGCCCAGCCCTGTGGTCGGTTCAGAAAGGAGACCTGCTGCCTCCCAGGCTTTTTACCACCACCCGGGGTGGGTGGGTGGGACAGATCTGCTGGAGGAGGGGCCCGCCTTCCTCTTTGTCCCTCTAAAAAAGGGGGGCTTTGGCTTTGAAACGTTAATGAAGACCTCAGAATGCGGGTTCCTGGGGGATGAGCTCAGCCCCCTTCTGAACACTCCTCTCAGATCAGTGGTGGGAAGGCCGTTCCTCCAGGAAGAATTCTGAGTCCTGGATGAACAAGTCAGCAGTGGCTTCCAGCACCTTCCAGAATCTTCCAGGCTCAAGGGCTGCTCATAGTAGAATTTAGGCCACTTTTCCTGTATTTGAAAGACAAAGTTTTCTTGATTTACGACTTGTCCTGCGGACAAAATTTCAACCCCCTATTTCTTTCTTTTTTAAAAATTTTATTTATTTATTTATTTTTGGCTGCTTTGGGTCTTTGTAGCCGCGCACGGGCTTTCTCTAGCTGTGGCGAGCCGGGGCTACTCTTCGTTGCAATGCGCAGGCTTCTCATTGCGGCGGCTTCTCTTGTTGCAGAGCACAGGCTCTAGGTGCGTGGGCTTCAGCAGTTGTGGCACACGGGCTCAGTAGTTGTGGTGCACGGGCTTAGTTGCTTTGAGGCATGTGGGATCTTCCCGGACCAGGGCTCAAATCTGTGTCCCCTGCGTTGGCAGGCAGATTCTTAACTACTGCACCACCAGGGAAGCCCCAAACCCCTATTTCTAATTTCAGTGGTTTTCAACTCATTCACCTGTCTCTAGAAGCATCCGAGTTCTCATAAAGTGTCTGATTCAAACTGCTTGTTAAGAAAATGCATCTTTAACTGTTTAAAAAGTGTAATGGGAAGGAAACACAATTAAAAGTGTTCTATATGAAATGCTAACAGTGGAGACCACCAGCTTGTTAGCAGTGATTTGAATTGGTTCATTTTGGGGCGTTGGTTCTGTGTTTGTGCTGGTCCTGCAGTGAATGTGTCACAGACCGGGAGGATTGGAACCAAGCTCAGACCCTGCTGGACTTCTAGACTGGGTAAATCCGTTTCTGAAGGCCAGTGTGCAGAGTGATTGCTGTGGCCCTGGGAACCGGGCTCTGTTAAACCTCAGACACATCTGCTGGGCCATCGCTCCAGGACCCTCTGGCTGGCTGGGCAAAAAGAAACAAAGGCACAGTCACAATTGTACTACATTTTGGTTGGTTTTAGTATATACTGTAAGTGTTGGGTGCTTCTTGTCTGACTTTCGTATTTGTTAAGAAAACAAAAACAGAAACAGGATGTGAGCATTTGTTGGTTGTTGATAACAATTCAGCTTTAAATGAAATCGCCCCTTGACTCTCCTTTCAAGCTCCTGAATCCGTGTAAACGAGGACTGTGAAAACAGTTCCAGGCTGCAGCTGGTGTTTTCATACCAGCACAAAAGATACAGCAATAAGTTGGATAGCACAGGGAACTACTTAATGCACTGTGGTGACCTAAATGGGAAGGAAATCCAAAAAAGAGGGGATATATGTGTAACTGATTTATTTTGCTGTACAGTAGAAACTAACACATCATTGTAAAGCAACTATACTCCAATAAAAATTAATTTAAAGAAATAAGTTGGTAGCCCAGGCAGATATAAAACTGCAGCCACCACACTGGAGACAAAGGCGGTGTAGATGTCAGGCCATGGAGCCAGGCAGATCCCAGGGCACGTTCTGTCTCAGCCTCTTTCTTGCTGTGCCACCCGTGAGGTTATTTACCTTTGAGCCTCAGTTTCCTCTCTGTAAAATGGGCTGTTACAGTTGGCACCAGCCATGGGGGAGTTGTGAGGGTTCCATGAGATGACACAGGTGTGCCAGGCCCAGGAGGGCACTTAATACGTGGGCACTTTTGGTTTTTTTCCCATTATCCTGCTTCTAACACTTACGTTCCTCAAGACAACCTTATTCTCATCAATCGACTTTAGGTAAATGTCTTAAATCTGAACTTATAAATGTATCATGAGACGAATCCACTCAAGGGCTTATCTTTTTCCGCTTTGTGCTCTTGTTGAAAATTACTGTTGCCCGCCGCATCTCATGCTTCCTGAAACTGTGTGCCCTGAAGCAGATGGGTTCGCCCTGGCTAAAGGTGAAAAAAATTCGGTTTCTAGCTCTCTTGAGGGTTCTTGGGCAAGTGGCTTAATGTCCAAGCCTGTTTCTTCATTTGCAAAGTATGAGTGCTAATAGCTACCTTGTTTACTTCTCAAGGATGTAATGAAGACTGATTTAAATGAGATACTATCTTATGGAAGAGATTATGACATTCTGGAAGTAGACCAGTGGTCCTCAACTGGGGCGGGGGAGCAATTTTGCTCCCCAGGGAACATCTGGCCATGTCAGGAGATGCTTTTGGTTATCACAACCGGGAAGGGGGCTGCTACCAGCATCTAGTGGGTAGAAGCCAAGGATGCTGTCCAACAATGCACAGGATGCCTGCACCCCCCCCCAAAGAAAAGGGAATCATCTCCCCAAATGCCAATAGTGCTGAGGCTGAGAAACGCTGGACCAGAAAAACATCAACATGTGGAGAATTCATTATTAGTTCATCCACGGTCCAGGGTCTCTTGAATGTAATACAAAGATTATAGAAATGAGATGGTTTCGTTTAATTGCTTCTCTGTCCATTGTTTGCTTCCGTCCCCTGACTCCATTCGTTTTATGGCCATTTTATTTTTTTTAATTAAAAAAATTTTATTTATTTATTGGCGTGCCATGCATCTCGCGGGATCTTAGTTCTTCGACCAGGGAGTGAACCCAGGCCCCCTGCAGTGGAAGCGTGGAGTCCTAACCGCTGGACCTTTTATGGCCATTTTAAGTTCCCCCTTTTGAATCCGTTTTCTTTTCCTTAGTTCCAGGTTCCATACATTTGCTGGTTTCTGTCAGGGCTTATCTGTCTCCAGCCTCACCCACGTTGGAGTTTAAAAAAATAGAAAGCATTTCTAGCAATCCACAGAGTGAGGCTCTATAATTCAAGAGATAAACTGATTAGCGTAGGGGCTGGTTTGTTGAGTAATCACTGACCACCGCACAAGCTTTGTTTCCCTGGCGCATTGCCTTCCGAGGGCTTGCTTTGGTTGTGTTTTTCTCAGCATGAACTCATTTAGGATTTAAAACGGAATTGATTTGGTCCAGCAAAAATTAAGCTCACGGTGGACCAGAGTCCCAGCCTAGCCCTTACACTCTCGTTGTGGAACAAAGTACAGCATTTCAGAGAAGCAAGTCAACGTGCTTTAAAAAGAAAACAACTGTATTTTTCCACCCAATAATTTAAAGGCACATCAGGGTTCGGTCAAGAAACTGACTGATGTGGGTCAATGAGCAGAAAGGTCAATGAAGGGCACACAGGGGGAGAATAGCTCACCAAGAGCATTGTAGAGAACACATAATGAGCTAGAAAGAGGGGTTTTTTGATCTTTTATATGAACCAAACAATACATATTGGGGGGGACCAATGAACACAGAAGCGAACAAGATAAATTTCTTTGTGTGGATCAAAATCTTTTGTGTTTGTCCAGAGGAATGAACGTGGAGAATCAGAAGCGCTTTGATTTCAAGGTACAACATTAGTGAAAGGCCACATCGCTGCCAGGTGGCTGGCCATTGGGGACCAATGGCACAGCATCCAAGCTGCCTCGCCACAGCAGAGAAAAAGCCCCAGCTAGCCGAAGCTCAGAGGCTGCAGCCTCCTGCAAAGATGGGGGCGCCCCAAAAGACATGGAGAGAGGCAGTCTTACGGCCATAGCATTGCAGTTGAGGGAACTGGAAAATTTGCTGGCAACTTTTTGGGTCAATTTTGCTGGACACTAGTCAGTCTGGCCATATTGCCACGCTAAAATGCCATTTTAATGTTCCCGTTATG
The DNA here is from genome assembly GCF_000442215.2 of Lipotes vexillifer. Taxonomy (NCBI): domain Eukaryota; kingdom Metazoa; phylum Chordata; class Mammalia; order Artiodactyla; family Lipotidae; genus Lipotes; species Lipotes vexillifer. The sequence continues at coordinate 2,249,040 of NW_006779962.1, read as the reverse complement.
AATTCCATTCATATTTTCCCACTGTCTCCCAGAGATCTTTAAGAACAGAGACACTGACTTAAACTTCTTGTTTGATATGCATTTGAAACTATTAATGAGCCCCTCAGTCAATGAGCAAATATTTATCACACACCTATAATGCACAAGGCGCTGGTGGAAACACAAGAGGTTTAAGAATTTGTTTCCAAGGAGTTTATGGAAGAACCAGACTTTGCACATTAAAACCACTAATAAAAGTTATCAAAGGCAGAAAGAGAGGTGCTGAGAGGCATATTTGGGAGTGAAAGTGGGAACAGCGTTGGAGCAGCCAGGGCAGCTTGTGCACCTGGGCTGGGGCTGCGGGGTGGGTTGGATTCCGGTGGCTGGAGAGGAGGGGCTCCAGGGGAGGGGCTCCAGGGGAGGGGCTGGCCTGAGCAAAGGTCTGAAATGGACAAGAACAGACAACTCTAGGATTCTGTGAGGAAAGCAGTGGCAGACACATTCACTCACTGCTTGAATTAACAGAATTAACTGCTCGTGTACGAGACACAGAGCTTGGCACCAAGGATACGGGGGTAGACCAATCTGGGTATAGGCTTTGCCCTCAGAGAACTTACAATCTCGTAGACAGAAACAGGCATCGAAACAAACAGCAAAGTGGTACAGATGTGGTGACGGCCGTCTGGATGGGATTCATGCTCAGCACTTGAGGGCAGCTGTGCCTGGATGGGGGGAGGCGAGGGAAGGTCTCCTACACTGGATGGCTAGAGCTGGATCTTGACACCAAGATGAGTCAGGTGAGGTGGGGGCAGAGGTGGAGGCAGGTATTGTGTGGCCTGTAGCTTATGCAATTCGGGGATCTCTTTTTAAGAAACAGAGTACAGGGAACTCCCTGGTGGACCAGTGGTTAGGGCTCTCACTTCTACTGCTGGGGCCCTGGTTCAGTCTCTGGTCAGGGAACTACGATCCTACAAGCCGCATGGTGTGGCCAAAAACAAACAAACAAACAAATAAATAAAAAAGAAACAGAGTACAAAATTTAAAATGATGTCGGAAATGAAGTCCAAGGCCTTGGAAGGGGCCCGGTACAAAGAGGGGCCCCGAAGCCTAAGCTTCATTAGCTTCAGGGTAAATCAACTTTTGACTGGGGGAGAAAAAGCTTTCTAGGAAAAAGGATATTCAGGGGGAGGTGGGAGGGGGAAAATGCACTGGATCGCCAGACTTGAGAGGCCTCGGTTCCTCTCTAGGCTGTGTGTCATCCATCCATCCATCCTTCCATCATCTATTCATGCATTCATTCATTCATGCATTCAGCACTGCACACTTCCCCTGGACCAGACACTCCAGGCCCCATGACCACAGTCATGAGCTCCCAGTCTCCTGCACACTCTTATTGGCTCTGAAACCTTGAGTGAGTCCCTGGAATGTCCCAAAGCCTTGGTTTCTGCGCATCTGAATGGCTTTCTCCCTGAGAACTGCTGGGAGCATCCGCTTCATTTGCTTATTCGACCCTTTGCAAAATGCGAGGAGCTATTAGGTGCCAGGCAGTGTGCTGGGCCTGGGGAGACCTCTGTGGGCAAGAGAGCCTGAGTTCCTGCCTGCAGGCAGCTCAAAGCCCTGGTGAAGACAGACAACAGGGCAACCTCCTCTTCCCTAGGGTTAAGCACTGTGGAGGCGGCTGCAGTGCCAGGAGGCTATGCAAGTTCAAGTCCAAGGATGTGACATCTCAGCCCAACCTCCTGGGATGAGTAGAGTGCTCAGTTATGGCATGCTGGTGGGAGTGTGTGTGTGTGTGTGTTGGGGTGGGCAGTAGATAGAGACTGTTCTAGGCAAAATAAGAGGTTTTGTGCCTCCAAGGCAAGGAGGAACTTGGAATTCAGGAGGCTGCAGTGAAGCATCAGGGGAGGCAAATGCTGAGAGGAGGCTGGGCAGAGAGTGAGGCCAGGTCTGGCGGGGCTCCCAGTTGGGTCTGAGAGCTGCAGGGGCCAGAGCAAGTAGGATAAACAAGACAGAGAACAGAGGGCTGAGAGACAAGTCCAGAAATCAACAGTAGGTCTAAGTGCCAGCCCCTCCCTCCCAGCATTGATGGGGACCAAGGTACCCACTCCTGGCTGCAGGATGCTGCGGGTTGACTGAAGGAATCACCAAGAGCTCTACCGTGCTGGGACAGACACGTTCACTGCATCCTGGTCTCCTACCAGGCTGCATGTTTGGAGCACCATGGGCGGGACGAGCAGTGCGATGGTTTAGGGTTAGCGGCTGCGATTGGTTTACTTTCCGCAAGTTAAACAAGCCCCTGGTCTGTCATGCTCTGAATTTTCCCCAAGTCGTTTGAGGGAGCCTGCTGAGGTGATTCCGAAGGATCCCTTAGGACCAGGTGCCGGGCTTCGCGTCTGCCTTCAAAATCTTTATAAGTTGTCACTCAAGATTTTGCTCTCTCTCTAGGCACCCAGTGAGCATAAATTCGGAGGTTTAAGTAAGTCTTTCAGAAACTTCCCTTCTAAGAGGAAAGCATCTGCCTGGGGCTCCTGAAAGCCCCATCTTTCCTTAGGCAGCGGTGTGCTCCTGGCGGCAGATCCTCCCAGGATCGCCTGGCAGGATGTTCGCGGGCCTGACTTCTCCCCGAGTGGGAGGGTGCCTGGAGGCTGAGGCCTGGAGTCTGGGTTTCCAGGAGGCTCCTGGCTGGTGACCCATTTGGCCAGCTGACACCCTCTCTGTGCCAGCCGACAGCAGCTGCCCTTCGTGGAGACCACTATGTGCCAGGCACTGTGCTGGCCCTTCTTAGGCATCACCTCCCTTAAATGTCTGCCACAACCCTAAGAGGCAGGATTGCTGTCATTCCCAGTTTACATATGGGGAAACTGAGGCTTAGAGAAGCTACACAACTTGCCCACAGTCATCCAGCATGTGTGTGGAGGAGCCAGGCTTCAAGCCAGGTCTGGGACTCTGCAGCCTGAGGTCCTAACCACTGTGCAAATCAAAAGAACTTGGTGACACCAACAGTTCCCATTGCTGAATACCTGCTAAGTGCCAGACTTTTACATATATGATCTCAACTAGGCAAGGTCGGAGCTCAGAAAGACTCATAACATGCCCAAGGTCACACAGAGGGTAAATAGCAGAGTGGGGGCTTGGACTGTGGCTTGTATGAGTCCACAGCTTGTCATGGTCCTTATACGTTATGCCACACTGTCCATCACCCCAGAGACTCCTTTGTCCTGATGGGAGAGAAGAATCTGGTCCATCTTCATCTCCGTCTATCTAAAGGGTTAACTTCATCCAGAGGTGTACTTTCTGTTCTCAAGGAGATTACACAGTTGAGCACGTATGCCACACCAGGAGCGCGCACACACACACACACACACACACACACACACACACACACACACACACACACACCCCTAGACGTTGCTGTTTTTCTAAGGCTATAACATACAAGACATACAAAACAGGAAGAGGGTCCGTGGCCTGGAGAGGTCCAAAAAAAGCCTGGTGGAGTCGCTGGATGACCAAGCAGGACTCAGCGGGCCTGAGAGGAGGAAGCAGGTCATTTTAGATGTAGAAAATGACCAGACAAGGCGAGAAACTGGATGCTGAGAACTTGGGTGTGTTTGGAGGGAAAGTCTGAAGGCAAAGAAGTGCGGTAGGGAGGGATGCTGGCAGCGGGTCAGGGTGGCTTAAGGTAAAGCTTGCACTTTTGTGTCACCACATACTGTCTCAAGAAGAGGCAAGGCATACAGAGAAAAGGAGCGTGGACACTTGGCTTCCTACAGAATCCTGGAGTTTAGGTTATGCTCTACATGTGTGTCTGCTGGCCAACCAGGAGCCAGGCTGGCTGGCTGGGGGTGAGGGGTGAAACCTCCATCCAGGCTGACCAGAATGGCCTCCCCCTTTCAAAGGGAAGGTGTCCCCCTCCTCCTCTCCCACCCATCGCCCGTCCCCTCCCCACCCCCCTAATCAGAGGGAGCAAATTGTTATCAGATTAGCGCCAGCAAAGAAAAGCACAGTCCTGCTTACCCCCGCAGTTCGTTAGCATTTAGATAGACTGGGACAGGGGCCCACACAATGGGCATCAAAGCCTGGCTTGGGCAGGCGGCAGGAGGGATTAATTTCTTTAACCAACAGGCCTGATCTGGCCTAACTCATTACCCTGCCTTGTCCGTGTGGATGTTAGATTCGATTGAAGATTATGCCATTTAGGCCTTTCCCTTGTTTTCTGCTGAAACCGGGGCTATTGAATTGCACATTCTCCCGTGTCCCCCCCCCCCGCCCCCGTCAATACTCAGTGGCCTGAGGTTCTAATTCTGCTTCATTTAAACTTCATCAACTTTTCCAATCAAGTGGAAGGATCCAAAATAGACTCTGTGAGCAGAAAGGCCCGCTTCCCTTTGTCAGATAATTTATTCTGTTTTCCCCGCTCCTCCCCACCTCGCTCTCTTTCTCTCTCCAGCCTC
>NW_006779962.1:2238763-2244597 GCF_000442215.2 Lipotes vexillifer | reverse complement strand
CCCGCCCAGGGCTTCTTTCACCCCCTCCCCTTATCCCAATGCTGAAAATGAGATTACAGTATTTAAATGACTATGATAATCAATCTAGGGACCCGGAGCTGAGATTGAGGTTAATTTTTCTTAGCAGAACAAAGAAGCGTGATGCCTTTGGGGACATGAAGGTGCAATCTGGGTTTCTTGCTCGTGTTTTTTTTTTCCCCTGAAATTGCAGTTTTAGGAGTCTTTTCTTGTTACTAACTAGGCGCTGACTGTGATTTTGAATGGCGGCAGCCCCTAAGAGAGCAGAAATGTAATTTCGAGCTGATAAACAGCTAACGGCCTTCAATCAACAATTTTAATAGGAAAAAAAAAGACACTTATATGATATGAGTACAGATCTAATGAAAGGGTGATCATTTACCTTATTTATTTTTAAACACACCAGGAATAATATCCCACTGCGTTAGAACTAGTAATTACAGCCGGGAGGTTCACCCGTGAACTTTTGAATGAGGAGCGTTGTCACTCAGTTCGTCTTCTCCCTGGCAGTTTGTGCCACTACAAAAGTTGAGGTTTTTGTCATGTTTTGGCTAATTGGAAACAGGGTCATTATACCATTGAAAATCGACATGAAAGTGACTTGTTCAATTGTTACCTGAAGCATTCAAAGCTGGCCAGTCATTCTGCTGCTGGCCGCCTCCCCCTGCTACCAGCTTCTAAAACAGAGAGAATCAAAATATGTATATTTCTTTGTCTCCCTTTGCTATCTTGTCAGAGCTGTTTTACATGCTGCCACCCAATGTTATCTTTTATTTGTGTCAGGAGAAAGGATTTGACAAGTTCAGTATACAGTGTTCATTTGGCAAGACAAATTTTTCATACCAATTTTGAGGAGGAAATGAAACTATCTTTCAACAGGATGAGCGACATCATTTTTGGCCAGACTTATTATGAGAGAGGGCATTGCAGAGCTCTGTTTCCTCGCACGGTCCCGAAAAGTCTAATCCGTTTTTTAAAAAGTAGGATTTGGTTTCCGCATGCAACCCTAGTTGGGGGAAATAAGAAACACCCATGATGTCTTCACACAGGGATGCCTCGTGTTATGTTTTCCTCCCTGCTCCCCACAAGTTATTAATAGGCCGGAATAAATTGTTCCTCCTTCTACATTATAATGACTTTGTTTCAGACCCTTTAAACAGTGGGTGAGCCTCTGACAGTTATCTGCATTTGCAAAGCAAAATCTTTAATAACCACCCTTGTCTGAAGGAGGAAGCAGAAACCATAAGCAACCCTGTTTGTGAAGACAAACCCCTGCAACCCCAAAGCCAGCCTCCTTCACTGTTTACCTAAAGAATAAGTCTCTCTCACCCTCTGTGCTACCAAATTCATTTGGGACAGTGGTTTATGGTGACATTTTTCTTTCTTAAAACAAATATTGACTCACCATGGGGAAATTAAAACTCCATTAGGCATTGCTGTATTATACAGCAGGCTGCATTACAGCAGTCAAGCTACTATTAATTGGTTTCTTCCTCAGGAATAATTCAGGGAGGGCAGAGGGAAAGGGGAAAGAGAAGATGGATCTAAGCCATAATTTCTTAAAATGACATCACCTAAATCAGCCAAGGTGATCATTACGTGGTTATTAAGCTAAATATAAGGAAGACGCTGCCTAGCAATATAATGAATTTATCAATACAAAAAGCCTGCAGTGGAGTTACTGCCAAGCTGGGGAGAGTTCGTTTTAAGACACACGTGGGCCAGCCTCAACCAGGTCTGGGCAACTCAGGACTGACTTCCTCACAGCACAAGAAGCCCTGATTCTTCCATGTGGGTGTAAGATGTTTTTCTTTCCTGAGATGAGATGAGATTCCCCTTCCAGTGTATTCACTGCTTCCTTCCCAAAGTGAAGCTCTGCTTTTCTGACCCCTTTGCCCTTTGCTGTGGTGCCCAGCCCAACTCCACCTGCCCCATCGCTACCGCTCTGGTCATTCTTTTTATTTTGCGGTACGCGGGCCTCTCACCGTTGTGGCCTCTCCCGTTGCGGAGCACAGGCTCCGGACGTGCAGGCTCAGAGGCCATGGCTCACGGGCCCAGCTGCTCCGCGGCATGTGGGATCTTCCTGGACCGGGGCACGAGCCCGTGTCCCCTGCATCGGCAGGCGGACTCTCAACCACTGTGCCACCAGGGAAGCCCTCTTGGGTCTAGTGATCTTGCCCTCTACTTTGCTTGGCCACGGCCAATAGGGTAAAAAATGACCACAACCTGGGTGGCTTAAAAGCAGAAGTTTTTTGCCTCACAGTTGGGAGGCTGGAAGTCCAAGATCAAGGTGTTGGCAAGGCTGGTTCCTTCTGAGGGCCTGAGAGAAGGATCTGTTGCAGGCCTCTCCCTTTGGCTTGAAGGAGGTCATCTCTATGTCCACATGGCATTCTCCCTGGATATGTGTCTATGTCCAAATTCCCACCCCCTTTTTTTTGGCCACACCCCGTGGCTTGTGGGATCTTAGTTCCCCAACCAGGGATCGAACCCAGGCCCATGGCAATGAAAGTGCCGAGTCCGAACCACGACACCACCAGGGAAGTCCCCAAATGTCCCCTTTTTATAAGGGCATCAGTCATTTTGGATTAGGGGCCCACTGTAGGTTCATTATAACCTCATCTTAACAAATTACCTTTGCAATGACCCCGTGGTCAAATCCAGTCACATTCTGAGGTCCTGGGGGTGGACTTCAACATGTGATCGCTTTGGGCTTGGGTTCTGGTCTCTGGTCCATCAGTTGTGCTAAGGCTAATGAGGCCATCAGTAGAGGGGCATCCTTTGTGCTGAACTTGAGGCTGCTATCTTGGTGAAGGCTGTGGGCATGGCAAGCACTTAGAGCTCTGTGGTCTCCTCTCTGGTGTGGTGTGGCCCACTCCTAGGGCAGACAACCACATAAAATCTTGTGTCATCTATGGCACTTTTGCCTTGTTATTGGTATTTAACCCTTAGGCACAACTAGTGTGGATCAATAACCATCTGTAAGAAACTCCTTACAAGGCAGACTTTACAACACACTTCTTTTTATCTTCTGCAGAGGTATTCATCCATCCTTCCATCCATCCATCCATCCATCCATCCATCCATCCACCCATCTCTCCATTGTTTTAGTCAACAGATACTTTACTGAATTTCCACTCCATGTGCCAGGCACTGGATTGACATTAGAGAGACATTGATGAGCAAAATTTGACATGGTCATCGCCCTTGTGGAATGTTACAGTCTAATCGGGAGATGAACGTTAATCCAAGAATCACAACTAAATGTTAAGATTGCAACTGCGATCAGAACGAAGACAAAGGTCATGGTGCATCTAACTGGGAGACTTCACGTGGCTGGAGAGGGTCAGGGAAGACTTCTTGGAGGAAGTGAAAATTGAGCTGAGATTTTAATTAACCGGGGAAGGAATACGTGTGTGTGTGTGTGTGTGTGTGTGTGTGTGTGTGTGTGTGTGTGTGTCTGGTGAGGGGAAATGGAGGGGAAGGACAAAGGCATTCCAGGCACTGAGAAGAGCATGTGCAAAGAGCCTGTGGTGGGAGAGAGTTTGGGGGTTCAGGCACTGAAAGAAGGCTGGCACAGCTGGAGCATGGGGATAGGAGAGAAAGGTAAGAGGCAAAGAAGTGGGTCTGTCTGAGACTGGATCACGCAGGGCCTTGTTGGAAGCCAGTTAAAGAGTTTGACTTTTAGCCCGAGTCATGGGGAGCCAGTGAAGGCTGTGAAGCAGGGATCGGGAATGGAGGTAGAGGGACATGTCAGATTGGCATTGGAAAGACCCTTCTGGCTACAGAGTGGAGAGTGGATTGCAGAGCACCAGGATGGCCACAGGGAGATCCATTAAGGGGCTTGTGAAGTAATGCAGGTGAGGGAAAACCCTCGAATGAGGATGGAGGAGATGGAGACAAATGAGCAAATTGGAGGGAAATTTGGGAGGCAGATTTGGCAGGACTTGGTGATGCAGGGACCTATGAGTATACGGGGATGAGAGAGAAGGAGGTGTGAGGAGTGTGGGGGAAAGGACATGGGTTTGCTTCTTGTGGGCACATGTCTGTCTTTTGGTAAGTGTCTGATGATTTGGTAAGTTTCTGCGTACCATCTGGACTTGTCTTTGATTATCGCTATCCACAGCTCCCCGCGTGTCCCCATCTGCATGCTCTCTCATACCACCTTACATTTCTACGCTCTGCCTGTTCACTGTACACCTGGCTTGTTCCTACACATCCTTTAAGCCTTAGTTTAAGAAGTTTCTCCTGGAAAGTGCTTCTTTATCTGCCAGCACTTTGTGTGCGCCTCTATCACTTTATTGAAATTGTCCCTTTTTATGTCTCTCTATCTGCAGTGACTTGTGAATGAATCTAGGGCAAGGACGGTGTCTTTTTTCTTTCTTTATTTCAAGTTCTCAGCTGGTATTTGGCACATCAGGGGCACTCTACAATGTCTCTTGAATAAATGAATGAGTGAATATATGAGAGAATGAATGAATGAATATATCGGTGGTTTAGAGGTTTCTTTGGTAACAAAGAACTATGGGAGGCACTGCAGCAAACAAGAGTTACATGAACTGGTGGCCACGTTTTTTGGTTTTTGGTTTTTGCTGCATTAGCCCAATATGTGTAATGACCCTCCATCACCTGTAGGTGGCAAAATTTTTTTATGGTCTGGTCTTCCTTTGCCTAACTCATAAATTATTCTCCACTTTTATGCTCCAATAATATTTAACTATATGTTGTTTCCCAACTATATCATATCCTCTCATGGAAAAAAATGTAGTCTCATCCCCAAAGTCCCAGTCCAAATACTACCTCTGCTGTGCCACTTTCTCCAATTCCCTCTACCATGCAAATACTTGCTTTGTGTTCTTTGTACACAATTTCATGGTGGCAGTCACCTTTATGTATTGAAATCCTTGGGGACGGGGATTGTTTCTTTTTATCTTTCTATTCTAAGAACCTTATACAGGGCCTGGCATATAATAGCTGCTCAATACGTGGCTGTTAGTTGAAGGGATGAACGAATGACTAACTGTGTGACCTTGCGTGTATTATTTCTCTTCCCCGCTCATTTCCAAGATTTCAAATTTATTCTTTGGCCGTAATAGTGGCGGGGTTTTAGAAAAAATTGTTGTGATGTCCTCTGCTATCTCTTAGGGAATGAATTATAATTTTTTAAAAGCCTTCTTCTATTTGCCTTATTAACTCTATTTCCTCAGGTGTGAGTTTTTCCCTTTGTCACTCTTTCTTGGTAATGATTTTTTTTTCTCAAATGTTTGGCTACTCTTGGTTGTGCAGAATATTTATATTTACCATTCCCTAAATACTTGTATGTGGATGTTTTGTCTCTTTATTGTGGCCTGTCTCTAGTGATTGTTGGGGGAGAAGTGGGATATGTCAGGAGGTGGGATGAATTCTGGCAGTTTTCCTTCTGGATGAGAACATACTTTGGGGAAGAATGAGCTGCGTGAGTCTTTTTTTTCCCCTCTCCTTCCCATACTCACTGCTTTAGCCTGGAAGCAAATGCCGCTGTTGCTCTCTGCCTAGTGAAACCTTGGAAGGAGAGAGGCTGAGCCAACCTGACTGCTCCAAAAACAGCTCCTCAGATAGTCCCTACTGCTCCAGAGCCACTCCTTTCCTGTACGTTTGCTCTGGACTTGGCCTTCTCCTCAACACTCCCCGACTCCATAGTAATCATCTCCTACACGTATTTCTGGTGATAGTTTCCTCTGGTTTTGCTTTTCTGTATTTTTGATCCTATCTCATTTTGATTATTTGGAAATCTCCCAAAATTTCTGGCCCACTGGTAGAGTTCTTTCTTGTTTCCCTAC
>NW_006779962.1:2229363-2238751 GCF_000442215.2 Lipotes vexillifer | reverse complement strand
CCCTACACTATTTTAGATTTTTCCTTTTGAAAAATACTTTCTTTCTCCTTTCACGGTATTTTGGGAGAGTGGGAAGGCAGATATATATGCTCAGTCCCCCATATGGGACCAATCTCCTCATTTCTCCTTCCTGAGATTTTGCAGGCCTTACATCTCATATGTTATGAAGGAGTACTCCAAATCATATACTAAAGATAGTTGTGTTTATCTTGGAAAAAAAGAGCTTTAGAAACTACCTTAGCATCTACCCATAAGTCAAACACAACGAAGAATGTTACCATTTTTCATCAATGATCAGACCTACCCTTTGAACTTAAAAGCCACTTCCTTGTTGTGATCTGAAGAAAAACCCTTCTGTCTCAATCCTTCCTACCAGACTTCCAAGATACTAGAAAATTTCAACAGAATCCCTTCTCTCGTTTGAGGCATCTGGGATCTCAGTGAATGTGTTAGAAGGAGGGGGCAGCATATTAAGTCATTTTAATCTAGTAGCAGAAGGCTTGCCCCTCTCCTGGGCATGACCAGGCAAGCTCCTATCAGACCAACCCTCCTAGACGTAACATCTATAAACTCCGGATAAAATTATTTAAAAAAAAAAAGAACTACCTAAGGCTCTGGAAAGGAAATGAACACAGGCAGATACAGCAGGCGGATGAGGGTGTTGACGCCTGAAGAAACGAAGAGCGGAGAATGATTTTCTCATTTGAAAAATGACTCAGTCAAATGCCAGGCTATAGTCAGTGCTGCACAAGGTGTTTAGAATTTGGTTAGAAACCTGTGGTTCTATCCAATCTGTGGCCAAAGAACTAGAAGACAGAGTTCGAGGAAATGACAGTCAATGGAAAATTAGGGAAGAATTCAGGAAAGGAGAGAGCCAGAGAGGAGAAGTCCAAATTTAGTGTATAAACTCTGCCCAGGTCCCAGGATGATCCCTGAACCACTTGTAGGTGGGGCAGACTCAAAAAAGTCCAACTAAGGCTAAAATAGGTGAACTTAGATTTGAGCTGCTGCCTGTTGCAGAAGAGACAGTTTAAAATTTGAGTTCAACCAAGTAAACTGCTTGCAAACAAAACAAAAATAATGGTTAGGAGGACTGTAACAGAATCCAGAGTCTCCACAATGTATCAGTCACCATGTCCGGGATACAGGTCAAAATTTCTTGACACACAAAGAAATAGAAAAATGTGACTCATTCTCAAATGAAAAGACATTTGAGACAAACCTCATAGATTGCCCATATTTGGAATTAACGATCAAAAATTTAAAATGGCTATCATAACTATGTTCAAGATGTAAAAGAAAATATGTTCATAATGAATGTAAAGATAGGAAAAAGAAGCAAGAAGAACCAAATGGAAATTCTAGAAGTGAAAATACAATATCTGAAATAAAAATTCACTGAATGGGCTCAACACCAGAATCTTGATAGCAGAAGAGCCAGTGAACTTGCAGGTATATCGATAGAAATTATCCAATTGAGGAACAGAGAAAGCTGATTGAAAAAAGCAGGTAGATCCTCAGGGACCTGCAAGACAATATCAAAAGGTCTAATGTATGTGTAATTGAAAAAAAAATGCCCCCAAATCCTTCATATTTACTTAAAGACATAGAGATTACATAAGCTCAGTGACCTCCAAGCAAGATTAAGGAAATAATAATAACAAAACCACATCTATGCACATCATAGTCAAATTGCTAAGAACCAAAAAGAAAATCTTGAAATCAGATAGAGAAAAACAACACATTGCATACAAGAGCATAACAATTCAAATAGTCACTGACTTCTTATCAGAAAGGAAGAGTCCACTAACAGAGGCCTTAGCACGGATTTATTTATCAGAGTTTCCAGTTCTTTAAAAGAACATCAAGAAGCAGGACACAATGTAAGCGAGTCTGGATCTGGATGTGGGAGGGAGGAAGGGTGATGGGAGGAAGAAAAGTGTGGCTTGAGGGACAAGGTGGAGTGGAATCCCTAAGCGACAGGTGACTAGAGAGCCTGAGAGATGTGAAGAGGTGAACGGCTCTGAACCCACATTTGAGAAACACCATCAGCTTCATGATCTTACTGGGGGCCAGTCCTATGCATGGACCCGGCCATGGGCTTTGGACTTGAACAAATCTGCTTCCTGACCCTCCTTCTGCATAGACTCAGGCTACTCACTCTACCTCCTCCATCCTCAGTTCCCTGTCTGTATAAAAGGGGTGATCATAGTACCTGCCTCGCGGGGTTGTTGAGAAGGTTAAGTGAGATAAACATAGATAAAGAGCTAAGTGTAGCGCTTGGTAAATGGTAAGGGCCCAGTCAATGGCAAGTGCTATGATTGTTATTATTATTCTCTGTGTCAGCAGCCCCCATTTGCAGACACTTCAAGTGCTCAACAGACCTTCATCAATCATCACCCTCTGTGAGGTGTTACCCTGATGCATGGGACTTGCCTTATTACCTCCATGGGGATGGCCACCCCAAGATGCCATGAACTAGTTGGTGTGCCTAGTTGCCTGCCTGTGGGCACACTGTTCCCCCTGCCTGAGATGCGTCCAGTGTGGCTCTTCCTCACTCTGCTCTGAGTCCCCTCCCTCTGGAAGCCTTTCATGACCCTATCCCCATTGCGAGATGTTTTGTCTGCTTCCCCCGCCCTTGCCTCCATAATACCCTGTGTGTATTTCTGTCCTTGCTCTTAGCATATATTTATTTATTTGTTTATTTATTTTTTATGAATTTTTTAAAAATTTACTTATTTTTGGCTGCGTTGGGTCTTTGTTGCTGCACGCAGGCTTTCTCTAGTTGTGGTGAGCAGGGGCTACTCTTTGTTGCAGTGCATGGGCTTCTCATTGCGGTGGCTTCTCTTGTTGCGGAGCATGGGCTCTAGGCGCACCGGCTTCAGTAGTTGTGGCGCACGGGCTCAGTTGCTCCACGGCATGTGGGATCTTCCCAGACCAGGGATTGTACCCGTGTCCCCTGCATTGGCAGGCAGATTCTTAACCACTGCGCCACCAGAGAAGTCCAGCATATATATTTAAAATGTCTGTTTTTGTGGGTTTGTTCCTTGCGGGCGGGAACCAGGTCTCATTCATCTTTTTATCCCCAGTGCCTGCAGTGCTCAGCATAAAGTAGGTGCTCAATAAATGTTTGTCGTGTGAGTGAATAAATAAACAGTTGAATGAGTACCTGGGAGACTGTCTCCTAGTAAATAGTAACCTTGGCATTTCTATGCGCGTCTAGATTTATTTTTCAATTCGACCTTAAGACACTTTCATTTTAAGATTTAAGGATAGAGTGTTCTCCACGAAGAGACACATAGCTATGTGCACAGGTGGCTGAAAGCTAGGAATCTGCGGCCTCGAGGAGAAACAAAATAGTGTAGCACTTTGTGTCCTCGAAGCACAATTAATATCAACATGTGTGTTATCAAGCCCCCAAGTGCCTAAAGAGCAGTGGGAACGCATATATGAGCCTGATGGGCGTTTGGGGGGCTGTTTCTGGTCAGCCTTTTGATTTGCGCATCTAACAAGTAAATCCAGTCGGGGACTTTGGAACCGTGATCCCATCTAGCATGGGCATTGTGTCAGATGTGCCCTCTGTCTGGGCAGCCTGGAGCACAAAAGGGAAAAAGAGGAACACATGGCTGGTCCCCAACTAGAAAGAGCTTTTTTGTGAGAGGATATTGAGCTGTTTGATAAAGCCCAATATTACGCTTGAATTATACTTGAATGCTTTAGTGAAAGAACATTGTTCCAAGGCACTTAACACGGACTGGGGTGGATCCCCTTTCTTATGTCGCCTTCTGAGGTGGTATTGTGGGCTGTAATGATTTGTATTGTATTTATAAGCTGACAGGGTAATCCTGGGGGCAGCAGGAGGGGAGGCAACCCGAGTAAGACTTCGCAACCCTGCTAATTAAAACGATCCTTCCTCCCCCCATGAAGGCTAATGAGACAGAAAGAGAGTGGGCTAATGAAAATGTCACCACAAGATTGCCCACTTATTTTATTTATTAACTTAATGCCATAACTCCCATTTTGGGGTCCTGAGAGAGAGAGATTTTTCAAATTATTTGCTAGAAGACCCTTTCTGATGCATCACCGCTCTGCACGACATGAGCTATCACCAAGCACGTGCTTAGTGGTCTGAAATTTTATCAAGAAATGGCACTATGCTAGGAAGAGGAGTTTGCCCATGTTCACTTTGAACCGAATAAAAACGAAAGGAATCTGAATCCTTTTTCAGCATATTTCCCCCCAAATCCAAGAGGCCAGTTTGCTTATGAAAGCCTTGACCCCCTGGGGTGGGTGGCCAGTGAAGTTAGAGAAGCCCCAGGGACACTGAGGGGCGTTTAGAGAGACAAGTTCACTGCGCTGGAACAGATTTAACGTTGATCCCATCAATCACTTGGTTCCGCCAAGATGGCAGGAATTCAATTAATGTGGTATTTAATGGAGCCCAGCATGACCTGACCCATCAATACTTTGAGGGCACCCCAGGGCCCTCCTCCTTCATTTCAACCCCTTGCTTGGTGATTTTGGCTAATGACTTCATCAGCACCCACTGTCCACTAGACTAGTGAAAAAAAGGAAGAAAGCGTTCACCTTGATATAGATTCCATCAGGTGGGATTTTTATGCTGGGGAACCTGAGTTTTTTGTTACTGGAGGGTATCTGCACAACAGGCAGACTGTGAGGCTTGGGTTCACCATCCCTCAGCAGCAGACGATCATTCCCAGAGAGAATCTAGGGAATGAAGAGAGGACAGTCTGGTTATGGATTTGGGAGGTGTGTTCATTTCCTCTGGCCGCCATAACAAGCTGTATCACACACTGGGTGGCTTTAAACAACAGAAATAGATTCTCTCATAGTTCTGGAGACCAGAAGTTGGAAATTACGGTGTTGCCTTGAGAATCCTTCCTCGAATCTTCCAGCTTCTGGTGCCTCAGGTGTTCCTTGGCTTGTGACCCAGTCACTCCAGTCTCTGCCTCTATGGTCACATGACCTTCTCCTCTGTGTCTGTCTCTTCCTGTTCTTCCTCGTAAGGACACTTTTCATTGGATTTAGGGTCTGCGTCCTAAATCTCATCTCAAGAGCCTTCATTTAACTACATCTGCAAAGACTCATTTTCCAAATAAGGTCACAGTCACAAGTTCTGGGGACATACCTTTCTGCGGGCGGCCGCCATTCAATGCACTATAGTAGGGTTGGGCCAAATACAGTTGAGTTGGTCAGTTGATCCGAGTCAATTAAACGAGCATTTCCCACTCTTGCTGCAAGAAAGCGTTTGTGCCTCCATTTCTTTTTTCATGGCATGAAGATATATGCAGAGTGATTTTTATAGAGAGAACATTCAGAAAAGAGTACAACTTTTTAAAGATATTGGTCCCCATCTCTTTATTTCCATCATTCTATATTTCAAGTTGGAGACTTTAATGCTATCTCAAGTAAAAGTGATAATTATGAAGAGGTCAGGCAGTGGGGAACATGCTCATGATATAATGAAAAGTTGGGGCAGAAGCAGGACACAAAATTATACCTCTGGTTTGGTTACAGTTTTGCAAAAATTATCCTTGCCCGTGAAGAGGGCCTGGAAGGGAACTCTGAAAAATGAAAAGTGGTAACAATTATACGTAGGGGATGGATATTCTAGACGGTTCCCCCCACGCCTATTTTAAAATTCATGTTATGAGGGTGATCCAATAATTATACTACAGGCATACCTTGGAGATATTGCAGGTTTGGTTCCAAACTATGGCAATAAAAGGACTATCACAACAAATGGAGTCCCATGAAGTTTTTGGTTTTCTGGTGCATATTAAAGTTATGTTTACACTATATTGTAGTCTATTAAGTGTGCAATAGCATTATGTCTTAAAAATATACATACCTTCTTTTTACTATATATATTTTTTAATTGGAGTATAGTTGATTAACAATGGTGTGTTAGTTTCAGGGTGTACAGCAAAGTGATTCAGTTATACATGTATATACATCCTTTTTCAGATTCTTTTCCCTTATAGGTTATTACAAAATATTGAGTATAGTTCTCTGTGCTATATAGTAGGACCTTGTTGGTTGTCTATTTTATATATAGTAGTATGTATATGTTAATCCCAAACTCCTAATTTACCCCTCCCCACTCTCCTTTCCCCCTTGGTAACCATAAATTTGTTTTCTATGTCTGTGGGTCTATTTCTGTTTTGTAAATATGTTCACTTGTATTTTTTTTTAAAGATTCCACATATAAGTGATATATGATATTTGTCTTTCTCTGTCTGGCTTCCTTTATTAGTATCATAATCGCTAGGTCCATCCATGTTGCTGCAAAAAATGTACATACCTTAATTTAAAAATACTTTATTGCAAAAAAAAAAAATGCTAAGCGTCATCTGAGCCTTCAGCGGGTCATAATCTCTTTGCAATAGTAACATCAAAGATCACTGATCACAGATCACTGTAACAAATATAATAATAATGGAAAAGTTTGAAAATTTGCGGGAATTACCAAAATGTGACACAGAGACACAAAGTAAGCAAACACTGTTGGAAACATGGCATCGATAGACTTGCTTGACGCAAGTTTGCCACAAACCTTCAATTTATAAAAAGCCCACTATCTGTGCAGTGCAAGAAAATGAGGTTTGCCTGTAGAGGTGGCCTCTTGCGGGGGTGGGGCGGGGAGAGGGAGATTCTTGGGAGACAGGAATGGGGGGAAGACTTGCTCTTCGTTTTACACCCTTTGTATCTTCTGAATTTTGTGCTATGTGCCTGTAATACTTATTTAAAACACCCAATACATTAAAAAAAGGATGAAAAATCCTGTTATCATGAAAACTCTGATCAGCGTCTCCCCAGGAGTTGGACCGGCTTTCTGAGCGCTCCCTTAGCTGTTTACGTACTACTCTTGTGTTTATCACACCTCTTTGCAAAGAGACGGTATGATATATTCCAGGAACAGAAAGACAGTCAGCATTTGCAGGTTGAAATTCAAGGCAGGACGTGGCAATAGGTGGGTCTGGAGGGAGGAATCTTGAATGCCATGGTATGAGTCTGGATTTTGTCTGAGGGCAGTGGGAAGCCATTGAAAGGGATACGATCACATTTCCTTTTAGAAAGATCACCCTGAGAGTGGGAAATGAGTATACAGTATTTTCACCATACAGATGTAATAGGTGTAAATAAATCTCAGGAGTATAGGTAATAGTAAAATGTAGTAAAATAATTAGGAAGTGATGAGTTTTAAGTATTTATTGCCTTTGTTTTTAATATACCTTATTTAATTGTAAGCCTATATACTTTAATTTTATTAATGGCTGTGTTTAACAAGTGGCTTGCAAAATTCCTGAATGTTTAACAGTCAGCTCTGGTGAGCTGGAACAAAGTGGCTCTGAACACCATTTGGTATACAAATGTGTTTATTTTAGGAGAATGTAATTGCCACTGCACCGTAGAACCTCAGGGAAAAGAGGATCTCCAAGTTCCCTTCTGTTTTGCAGGGTCAGGGAGATATGGTCACTAATCTTAAATAAAGGCTTAGGAAAAAAGCTGAATATGATGGATCAATCTGCACTGGGTCCAGCCCTAGGTCCCAAAGACCAGGCGGATGCTAAGGGACTTCTGGTGGGGGCATAAAAAGGATCAATGTTCCCTGTTCCTTCACCTCCTTAAATCACTGGCTTTGGCTTCCATCCTCCAGGAAGCCCCCTGATTAAGCCAACCCAGGCAGCTGAAGCATCTTCTTTCTCCCTCCACCTCTGAGCTCTGGGCTGAGAGATTCCACTCTTTGTGGTTTGATTCAGTCTCTCTGATTCATCCTCATGTAAATCAGCTTTGGTACAGTTCCAACTCTCACTCTGGGTAATATGCCCTAATCTACATGTCCAGGACTGGCATCTCTCTTGTTCCTTGATCCTATGATGCAGTGATCTAGATCACCACTCAGGAGGAATGGGGAATATCACTATCATCATCATCATCATCATAAACATCATCAACACCATCATCAACATCATCCTCATCATCATCAACATCATCAACACCATCATCAACATCATCATCATCACCATCATCAACACCACCATCATCAACACCATCATCAACATCATCATCAACATGATCATCATCATCATCATCATCAACACCATCATCATCATCATCATCAACACCATCATCATCAACACCATCATCATCATCATCATCATCATCATCATCATCAACATCAACATCATCCTTATTGTCATCACCATCGTTTCATCAGTGGGAAATATCACTGTCAACATCAGCAGCAGCAATAAAAATAACAACAGCTCCTTTTTCCTGGGTTCTGTCTATGGGCCAGGTAGTAGTTTTAATGTGCATTCTTGCATCAAATCCTCACAATAACCCCACCAGTGTAGGTACTACTGTTATCTCCACTTTACAGATGAGGAAACCGAGGCTCAGAGAGGTATAGAAACTTGCCTGAAGTCACACTGCTGGTGAGTGGTGGAGCCAAGATTCGAACCTCAGTTGGGCTGACGCTAAAGCCCATGCCTTGATTTCTATCCACTAAGTACTGACAATAATGATTAGCAACTAGATTGCACTTGAGGATTTAAAGTACCTTTGTATTCATCATCTCATTTGCTTCCACCCCATGAGCCGTCATTATTATTGTTGTCATCTGAGAGTCTGACACCTGAGGCTTAGAGAGGTGAAGGGACTTTAAAATCCCACAATTGGCAGGTGGTAGAGTGGTTCTTGAACCTAGGTCTTGAAGCCTGCAGACTGTGTGGGCTGCCGTTTTCTGGGGTCTGGGTCATTCTTCTTCAGCAAATATCTCCCAAATCTGGCACTTTCTGATGCAACCTGTGTGTGTTCTCAAAATAGCTGTTGAGTGACAGTCCAGCCTCCTTGATTGGAAGCTGGCAAAGACCACCGTTTTCATCACCATCACCTTTCTCTCCTTGCCCCTTAACCCCCCACTCCCTCCCCTGCATCCTAAATACACAACACCGGGGTTGGTGGGACCACCTGCCTTTGTTTTCAAAGTGAAGTGTTGACCATCTCACCCCATAAATCTGCTATTTGCATGTTTCTTTGGGAGCAGGGGGAAAGGAGGCTGGGGGCCAGATATTCTCATGCAATTCTACTCATTATTTACACAGACAAGGAGATATTTCAGTAAAACTGCACTCAACTCTGAGTGACAAGGTATCTTTCTGCAGTGCAAGTTTCAGGGAAATTGTAGTGAAGTTGACAGCTTTTTAATGTACAGTTGCTATTCCACTGAAATACGGCATGTTTTTATTTTGGAAGTACAAGATGACCTGTTTATTAGCTGTGATTCCAACTGAGTTTACATGCTCAGCAACACAAAGGCAGAAGAGCAGCTTGTTTCTTTGCGGAGGCGGAGCGGGGGTGG
>NW_006779962.1:2213789-2229277 GCF_000442215.2 Lipotes vexillifer | reverse complement strand
CCCCCCCCGCCACACATAAGAAGACGTCGAACACCGAGTGTTCTGAATTGAGGTGGACGTATTTTCCTTGAAATGACAGCCTACCTACCATGGAATCATGGGAAAGTGTTGCCAATTGCCTTAATCATCCTCCCCAGCGGTGACCAGGAAGTGCTCAGGTGCCTCTGTGCTGGGAGGCCGAGTGAGCAGTGGGGTCTGGGGAGACAAACCACCTGGGTATCTGACACGGAAATCTGTGCTTTTTCTTCAGTGACAAGGCTTGGCTTGCCTGGACTCTTGTTCCTCCAAGTGTGGCTGGAGGACCAGAGCACCCATATCCCTGCGCACTTTTCGGCAATGCAGTATCCCAGCTCCCGCCCCAGGCTGATGAATCAGAATCTGCATTTTTAACAAGGTCCCAGATGATGGGCGTGGGCATTCCAGGTTGAGAAGAGATGGCCCAGGATAAGCGAAGCTCAGTTGCTGGTGTCATTCACTTATTCAGCACACATGTATTTGCCATTTACTACATGCCAGGAGCCAATTTATGTGCTAGGAATACAGGGAATAAGACGGAAAAGACCCCCGACCTTCCTTGGGTAGCTTGCAAGCCAGCCAAGAAGCCAGATGTGGAGCAAGAAATCACAAATGGGATGGATCATGAAACCATCCTCACGCAAACAGCATGGTATTTGCATCTTGTTGGGATCGCAACTGGCAAAATTTATCCAAACGAGAAAAAAAATCTGTGTTACAGCTAGTGTTTTATCATTTTGCATAATAAACCTTACCTTCGGTTATTTTGTACTTGGATTTTTTCCACTGATGTGAAATCCACATACATATAATTAACCATTTAAACAGGGGTCCCCAACCCCCAGGCTGTGGACAGGTACCGGTAGGAGGCCTGTTAGGAACCGGGCCGCGCAGCGGGAGGTGCGCGGCGGGCGAGAGAGCGAAGCTTCATCTGCCACGCCCCATCGCTCGCGGTGCTGCCTGAACCATTCCCCGCCCCCCTCACCCCGCTCCCGTCCGTGGAAAAACCGTCTTCCACGAAACCAGTCCCTGGTGCCAAAAGGGTTGGGGACCGCTGATTTAAAGGACACAATTCACATGTTTTTCAACCACCACCTCCCTCTAGTTTCAAAATCCCTTCATCGCCCCAGAAGAACCCCCTGTACCCATTAAGTAGTCACTCTCCATTGCCCTCTCCCCCCATCTCCTGGTAACCACTCCTCTGCTTTCTGTCTCTATGGATTTGCCTATTCTGAGTACTTCATAGAAAAGGAATCATATAATATGTGACCTTTTGTGTCTGGCTTCTTTTGCTTAGCATAATGTTTACATCACAGCATATATCAGAACTTTGCTTCTTTTTATGGCTGAATACTATTCCATTGTATGTATGTACCACAATTTACCTGTTCACTTTTTTTTTTTTAATTTATTTGTGGCTGTGTTGTGTCTTTGTTGCTGCGCACGGGCTCTCTCTAGTTGCGGTGGGTGGGGGCTTCTCTTGTTGTGGCGCACGGGCTTAGCTGCTCCACGGCATGTGGGATCTTCCCAGACCAGGTATCGAACCCGTGTCCCCTGCATTGGCAGGCGGATTCTTTATTTATTTATTTATTTATTTTGGGCTGTGTTGGGTCTTCATTTCTGTGCGAGGGCTTTCTCTAGTTGTGGCAAGCGGGGGCCACTCTTCATCGTGGTGCACAGGCCTCTCACTACCGCGGCCTCTCTTGTCGCGGAGCACAGGCTCCAGACGCGCAGGCTCAGTAGTTGTGGCTCACGGGCCTAGTTGCTCCGTGGCATGTGGGGTCTTCCCAGACTAGGGCTTGAACCTGTGTTCCCTGCATTAGCAGGCAGATTCTCAACCACTGCGCCACCAAGTAAGCCCAGCAGGTGGATTCTTAACCACAGCGCCACCAGGGAAGTCCCAGTGATACACTCTTGTTCTCTCCATTCTGAAGATAGAAAAAAGGAGGTTATTTGCTCAAGGTCTGACAGCTGGAAAATGGCAAAGCCACTCCAGGAGAGCCAAAGCTTTTGTCTAAAGATTCGACATCTGCTTGATCCCCTCAACTATAATGGTGTCTAGCATACAGTAGGCACTAATATTTGTGGAGTGATAGAATCCTGCTTTTGAGTGGTCGTGACTGAGAGTCCCTTCTCACTCTCAAGGACAGCATGGGGGCATTGACTTCCCTACAGCGGGGAGAGGGGGAAGCCACTAAGCCAGCAATCGAAACTCCCCCCATCGACAGGAGCCTGAAATGAAGGCTGAATTTTTTTTTTTTTTTTTTTTTTTTTTCCTTGCGTTATGCGGGCCTCTCACTGTTGTGGCCTCTCCCATTTGCGGAGCACAGGCTCCGGACGCGCAGGCTCAGCGGCCATGGCTCACGGGCCCAGCCGCTCCGCGGCATGTGGGATCTTCCCGAAACGGGGCACGAACCCGCGTCTCCTGCATCGGCAGGCGGACTCTCAAGCACTGCGCCACCAGGGAAGCCCTGAAGGCTGAATTTTTGATGGACATTCATGTTCATTAAAAAGAAATCTTTCGGGCTTCCCTGGTGGCGCAGTGGTTGGGAGTCCGCCTGCCGATGCAGGGGACACGGGTTCGTGCCCCGGTCCAGGAAGATCCCACATGCCGCGGAGCGGC
Source organism: Lipotes vexillifer (assembly GCF_000442215.2). Classification (NCBI taxonomy): domain Eukaryota; kingdom Metazoa; phylum Chordata; class Mammalia; order Artiodactyla; family Lipotidae; genus Lipotes; species Lipotes vexillifer. The sequence goes on along the minus strand of NW_006779962.1, from coordinate 2,226,639 downwards.
TGGGCCCGTGAGCCATGGCCGCGGAGCCTGCGCGTCCGGAGCCTGTGCTCCGCAGCGGGTGAGGCCACAATGGTGAGAGGCCCGCGTACCGCAAAAAAAAAAAAAAAAGAAAAAAAAAAAAAGAAATCTTTCTATTTACAATAGGCCCGTGTCTATCTTATGAGAAACAGATCATCTTGGTGAACTTCATGAGGCAATGATGCTCATTTTGAATTATTATATTATCAAAATGACAGTTGTTGTCACTTATATGGGTCTGTAGGGCTCAAATCAGAGCATTATCTCATTACCTTGAGAATGGGACTGCAGGTTACATGCGTGGAGCTCCTCAGCATGGTTCAGTGGTAGATACTGACACTTGAAAATCACTCATTTAGGTCTGCAAAGCATGAATTTTGCACCCATAACACTGCATGAAATCAGTGGCAGTTCTGGGCCATTTCCCCATTTTATTCAATCAACCATTGAATCAGCAGGCATTTATGGAGTGTCAGCTCTGCGCTGGGCCCTGGGTAGATGACAATGGCCCTCCAGGGTTCACCTGTAAAATGCTTGGACAACCCGGTGATGAGAGCTGGGAAGCCAGCTGGGCGAAGGGCTCCACCGGGCCCCTCACTGGGTTCTGGAGACACCCTGGCCCCTTCCGCATTCTGTTTCCGACAGAGGGGGGCCTTGCAGCTCTGAGGGAAATCGGCTTGATAATGAAAGCCCTGGGTGTAAGCACAAGCAACGGAAGAAGGTATTTGTGAGGATAAGGCTCTCAGATGGAGCTTTCCGGCCCTGTAAACGTAGAGCCACCTGCAGCATTGCCAGGGAGACAAATGCCACATCTGGAAAGATATCAGCATAATCCACAGCTTGTCATTTGGGCAGGAAGTATTCTCTCTCCTTTGAGAATCTTCCTAATTATGGGTTGGTTACGTGCCAGGAAAGAGGAACGAGAGAGAAATAAAGCGGCAGCACACACACTCAACACATCCACGCCCCAGGCTTCTCTCTCTCAAGTAAACGTACCCCTCCCCCCCACCTCCCCACCCCCGCCCCTGCCCCCAGGAAGGCTGTCCTGCCTGCGGTCTCCTGAAAAGCTGCGCGGTTTGGACCCACTAGGAGGTGTGATGCAAATCATTTGTTCCTACTGGTAAAATACTGACTTTTGCAAGTCATTGCCTTTTTGGTCCTTAAAAAATTGTGGTGAAATACACATAACATTTACCATCTTAACCATTTTTAAGTATGTGAGATACATTCACACTGTTGTGTAACCATTGCCATCACCATCACCATCCATTTCCAGAACTTTTTCATCTTCCCAAACTGAAACTCTGTCCCCAGTAACAAGAACTCTCCATCCTCCCCTCCCACCCTGCCTCTGGCAATGACCATTCTACTTTCTGTCTCTCTGGATTTGATTGCTCTAGGCCTCTATATAAATGGAATCATACAGTATTTGTCCTTTTGTATCGGGCTTATTTCACTTAGCATAATGTTTTCGAGGTTCATGCACGTTGTAGCAGGCGTCAGAAATTCCATCCTTTTTATGGCTGAATAATATTCCAGTGTATAGATAGGATACATTTTGTTTATCCATTCATTGATCAGTGGACACCTGGGTTGCTTCTGCCTTTTGGCTCTTGTGAATAATGCTGCTAAGAACAAGAGTGCCTAAGTTATTGACTTTTATATATTTATTTATTTATTTTTTTTTTGCGGTATGCGGGCCTCTCACTGTTGTGGCCTCTCCCATTGCGGAGCACAGGCTCCGGACGCGCAGGCTCGGCGGCCATGGCTCACGGGCCCAGCCGCTCCGCGGCATGTGGGATCTTCCCGGACCGGGGCACAAACCCGTGTCCCCTGCATTGGCAGGCGGACTCTCAACCACTGCGCCACCAGGGAAGCCCAGTTATTGACTTTTAAACAACAAAATGGGTAAGAGCATTTGCCTAGCATCTCACCCTTGTGTTCTCTGAGTGCTCTTCTGGGGAGGGGGACTTCAGACGGGGCTGGGGGTCTTGGGTACCACTTTCCACCACTAGATTACAGCCTACAGTGACAGGCAAATACTGTCAGCCCTTACACAATTATGCTGATCACAAAGGACCATTCTGACTTAATTGTCCTATAAATGATCATACTGGGGACCTTCCTCAAGATCTAGGTTTGTCCCCTGACACCGTGAGCACACGTAAACTTGACCTTACATGCTACGCAGTGGCCACGTGAGCAGCTGATTTGCTCATTTCTTTTGCAATTAGACGTGGAATTGTACGATAAATATTATTCTGCTGTTGACTGAGGGCTCTGCTCTGTGTCAGAAAGCGTGCTGAATGACGTATGGGCATCATCTCATTCACGCTAATCCTCCCAGCAGCCTTGTGAGAGAGGAATTATTTCTCCCATTTTACAGAGGAGAAAACTGAGGCTCGAGCAGTGTAGATGACTGGCCCCCAAAGTCTCAGAGTTGGCAAAGTAGGGGAGCCAGGATTCAAACCTGAGCCTGTGACTCTCCAGAATCCACACTCTGCCGCTGATTCTGCAATTTGTGTTTTTCCCCCTTAAAATCAACTAACGAGTGAAACCTGATGTAGAATGCGGCTGGAGGTGGCACCTGCCTCTTTGAGGGGATGCAGAGAGTGAACTAGGTCAAATTACTTGATCCTTTTCTATTTCAGGGGACCCCTCCCAAGGAAAAAAAAGAGCCATAGTATTCTCACTCCAGTTTCATTTCAAGCCTAATAAATAAATGAGAGCAGGCCCCAGAGCAGCATAAAGCAGCTCACCCTGCAAAGCTGCAGAGGACTTTGTCCGCCCTGTCCGTCACCACCCCCCCACAGATGGGATCCTCTCTCCTGCTCCCCAGAGCATGCAGCCTCTCCCCTGCCTCCCCCCCACCACCCCAGAAAGCAGGGTGCAGATGAGGCTCTGGTCTGCTCAGGACAGCATGCCCGCTGCACCCAGCGCACCCTCCCTCTGTGTGTTCCAAACTCACACTCCCCCCAGATGCGCACTAAGCTGCTGACAGCAGCGAACACGAGGACTTCAAACACCCTGTGCAATGTATATGTCGAAAGAGCGGATTTCTAGCATGCTAAAAGGTAGAACACACCAGAAAATTGGGCTGATGAATCCACCTGCTACTTCCATTCTGTACCCGGCCCTGGAATAATATTTCTTCATAAAATCACCCAGTGTTCAAAGGATCTCTGCTGAAGGAAACGAACTACTTAAGAGGGCAGTTTTCGAGGCCGCGGGGTTATTTGTTTTATAGCCAGAAGCTGTATTATGCAGTGAGGGGCTGCCCGGGGAGGTATCCATTGTTAATGTGGTGACACTGTTATGTGCTTTGTTTGGGAGTGTGGCTTAATTAGATGACAACTTGGAGGTGCTAGCTGTTTGCAAGGTAATACTGGTCTCCTGGGCGGAGGGCTAATTTAGTTTTTCCGTTTAGTTCAAAAATGAGGAAAGAGGAAAAAGCTCAGATTTTAGTGAATCAAGAACACACACACAGTATACGTGCATCACACAACTTTGTCTGCATGACCCTGGGAAGACAGAGTAGGAGAGGAATGGAAGGGCCCCGCATTCAATTAGATTCAATAAAACGTGTTATTCCCGGGACTTCCCTGGTGGCACAGTGGGTAAGACTCCGAGCTCCCAATGCAGGGGGCCCAGGTTCGGTCCCGAGTCAGGGAACTAGAGCCCACATGCATGCCACAACTAAGAATTCACGTGCCGCAACTAAGGAGCCGGCACAACCAAATAAATAAATAAATAAAAATTATACAAAAACAAAGCAAAAAACCCCCACATTATTCCCGAGGGCTTTCTCTCTCGCATGCACTGCGTTGGGCAGTATAACGTAGTGTTTGAGGCATAGCCTTGACTCAGACAGACAGGCAGAAGTGGTTTTGAAGTCCAGCCCCAGCTCTTCTAGCTGCCCGACTTCAGGCAGGTATTTATTCAACCTCTCCGAGCCTCCATCTTTTTGTAAAACTGGGACAGGAGTACCTACCAACTGGGGTGGCTGTAAGGCTGCCTTGAGGGCATGTAAGAGAGGCAGCAAGTGGCAGAATTCTTGGAGCACCATGGTGTCTCCTGATTACGAGGCACAGCGGGGGACAGAGATGAATGAAGGACCTCAGGCCCCCGCCTCTTTTTTTTTTTTTATTTTTTTTTTGCGGTACGCGGGCCTCTCACTGCTGTGGCCTCTCCCATTGAGGAGCACAGGCTCCAGACGCGCAGGCTCAGCGGCCATGGCCCACGGGCACAGCCGCTCCGCGGCATGCGGGATCCTCCCGGGCCGGGGCACGAACCTGCGTCCCCTGCATCAGCAGGCGGACTCTCAACCACTGCGCCACCAGGGAAGCCCAGGCCCCCGCCTCTTGGCTGATCAGGAGGTAGACCCATCTGAATAACACCAAGGTCGTGGGAAAAGTCCAACAACTGGGACATGAACAAGGGCAGGGCAGGTGGAGGAGGGGAATCAGACAAGGCTTTTATGGGGGGGGGCAGTCTGGAGCTTGCTTTTAATTTTTTTCTCTCTTTATTGTGTATTAAGGTATTATTTTCATTGATAAAATTCACCCATTTTAAGCATACAGTTTGGTGAATTCTGGTAACTGTGTACAATCCCATAACCTCCATCACTGTCAAGATGTAGAATAGTTTCCTCACCCTTAAAACTCCCTTGCGCCCCTTCACACGGCACCTCCTTTCCTCTTCCTGGCCCCAGGCAACCTTGGATTGCTTTCTGTCAATGCAGTTTTGTCTTTCCTAAAATCTTGTATAAAAGGAACCATACAGTTCATAGACTTTTTTTTTTTTTTTGTCTGTGCCCGTGGCATGAGGGATCTTAGTTCCCCGACCAGGGATCGAACCCACACCCCCTGGAGTGGCAGCGTGGAGTCCTAACCACTGGATCGCCAGGGAAGTCCCCCATAATCTTTTATGTTTGACGTCTTTCATTAGCATAATGCATTTGTGATTCATCCAAGTTGTAGCATGCATCTGTGCTTCATTCTTTTTTTTATTGCCGAGTGGTTTTCCATTGTATGAATGTACCACAGTTTGTTTATCCCTTTACCAGCTGATGGACATTTGTGTTGCTGCCAGTTTGGGGCTACTATGAATAATTCTGTTATAAACATCTACATACATGTTTTTGTGTAGGTGTATATTTTTGTTTCCCTTGGGTAAATAGGTAGGAGTGGGATCTGGGTTACATAATAAGTGCAACCTTTATAAATGTCTACCATATTGTTTCACAAAGTAGCCATACCATTTTGCATTCTCACCAGCAGTGTATGAGAGTTCCAGTTGCTCCATATTCTCACTCACACTTGCTATTGTCAGTATTTTTAACTTTGATGCCTGAGTTTTGGAGGATGGTGAAGAGTTTGGTAGGCAAATGAGGTGGGGAGGATATTCCAGGTAAAGGAAATAGCACCTGGAGAAGCAGGGAAACAAGAAAGATGCCATGTGTGAGAACTGTCACAGGTCAGTGTTGCTGGGGCAAAAAGGGTGGAGCCTGGGAGTGTAGAATTCGGGAGAGCAGGAGATGACTTCAAAAGGTGGGCATAGGGGCTTCCCTGGTGGCGCAGTGGTTGGGAGTCCGCCTGCCGATGCAGGGGACGCGGGTTCATGCCCCGGCCCGGGAGGATCCCGCATGCCGCGGAGCGGCTGTGCCCGTGGGCCATGGCCGCTGAGCCTGCGCGTCCGGAGCCTGTGCTCCTCAACGGGAGAGGCCACAGCAGTGAGAGGCCCGCATACCGCAATAACAAACAAAAAACAAAACAAAGCAAAACAAAAGGTGGGCATTGGCCACCTTAGGCATATGGCCCACCATAGGACGTGGGCCAAGATTGTTAATAATAAGAGCAATGACAACACTAACTCCCATTAAATCCTAAGCTTCTATGAGTTAGGTCCTCATATTATCCCTTCTACAGATGAGGAAATGGAGGCATGATTCATTAATATCCTGCATCCACATAGCTAACTCTGGTTGTCCAGGCCTTGTGCTAAACCATTACGCCACACTGCCTACCTGGAGATCTTGGTTCTGGTCCTACAGCCAGATGCTTTTAAAAGTTTTAAATAGAGAAGTGAAATGAAAGGAACTAATTTTTTCCAAGGTCACCTGGCTGAAGAATGTTAATGGATTGGAGGCAGGGAGACTCAGGGGAGGCTGCCACAGTTGTGCAGGTGAGAAGTGAAGGTGGGTCTCAGGTAAGTCAGCGGCAGTGGGGAAGAAACCAAGGGATGGATTGGAGAGTTATTTAGGAGGTACCTGACTGAGGGTGGAGGGCAAGGGAAACAAGTTGAGGGTGGATATCAGTTTTGGCTTGGGCACCCAAGTCAACAATGGTAGCTCTAACCAAGATAGAAAATTCCAGAATGGGAGCAGCTCTGCAGAAAGATTGTGAATTCGGTTTGGACTTGTGGATGTGGACCATGGGTCCGCTACAAACTGTGGTCTTTTGGTGCTGGTGGTTTTAACGCTCACATGAGGGGCGAGGAGTCCTGTGATATTTGGTGATTTATAGTTTTCTGGAGGTATGAATTTGTATACCCTGCACTGTGAGGTGCACGTGTGCATGCGTGTGTGTGTGTGTGTTTAGGAGTCATTTAAACTAGTGAGTGTGCCTAGTCAGCCACCCAACATCCACACTGCAACCCCACTCTCTAGTTCTCTCTTCCTCATTGCATGACACTCATGAAGACCCTTTATCCCTCTGTCTTTATCCCTAAGTTCAGGGTCATCACTGACTACTCCTCAGGCTACTTGCAGTTGCCTCCTATTTGGCCTCTCCCTACCTGCTTTAGCCCCGTGCACCCTGTTCCCCACGTGGAGTCATGGGCATCTTCTGAAAAATATACCAATTCCTATCGCTCCCCTGCTTCAAGCCCCTTAGGGCTCCCCCTGCTATCTGCAGGGCTGGTCACCATGCGTGTGTCCCCTCCTCCAGGTTGGTGTGAGCTTGCAGGGAAGGAGCCACGGCAGAGAGAGTGCTTCTGCAGTTCATGTCTTGACGAGAGCTCGGCATTGCTTTTTTTGGGAGCCTAAGGGAAAAATCAAGCTTGTTCCCCAGAGCAGTCCTAGAGCGGCCAAGTGGTGTCGGTTTGGACATTGATGTTATGAATAGGCAATACCTGTTCAGCACCCTCCTCTGTTGCGGAGAGGGGCCTGGGCTCCGTCCTGGCCACCTGGGGTATGGTGGGCATGAAGAAGAGGGGGAAAGGTGGTGAGCCATCCAGAAGGCATGGGAGGACCAGTCAAAAGAGAAGAAAGGGCCAAGGTTATTCGATAATGATTTTCAAGTCTTTGAAGAACTGTTCCATAGAAATGGAGACACAGCTCTTCTGATTTGCTCCAGAGGGAAGAACTATTTAACCGTCACCATCATTGGATCCCCACCAGGTGTCAGGTCTGGGCCAGGCAACTAAGACTCAGTGGGATGGGCTGCCTAATGCACCAGGGGTGCCCCGTCACGGGAACTAAACACCAGCTTGGAGAGCCATGGACTTCACAAGGAATATTTATTGGGCCTGAGTGGCAGGGTAGACCAGATGCCCTTGTGGCTCTTTCTCTCGAATTCTTTCACTCCAAGAGGCAGTGCTGTTTCTGAGAAAACGATGCCTGAAAAGCACTTAGTGGCGCCATGTTGGATTTACAGTATGTGCTCAGTTGACACAAACTACTTGGCTTTTTTTTAAGCCAAGCATCATGGAGGGGAGGCTGGGTGCACCAGGGCCTGGCGTGACACTTAGCTTAGACTCTTTCCTGTGTGCCCTCGGTGAGTCTCAGCTGCTCCTCAGTAAGAGGAAGGGAGTAACTCAGTGATTTCCAAAATCCTTCCCAAATCAAACACTCAGCTTTTTAAAAAAGCCAATATAATTCATATCTCTTAAAGAAAGAAATGTGTCTCATGTTGGTTAAAATTGAACCTGAAAGATTCATTTTTTAAAAAAACAACATAGAAACATTTCATAAAAAGGGCTTCAGGGCTTCCCTGGTGACACAGTGGTTGAGAGTCCGCCTGCAGATGCAGGGGACACGGGTTCTTGCCCCGGTCCGGGAAGATCCCACACGCCGCGGAGCGGCTGGGCCCGTGAGCCATGGCCGCTGAGCCTGCGCGTCCGGAGCCTGTGCTCCGCAACGGGAGAGGCCACAGCAGTGAGAGGCCCGCGTACCGCAAAAAAAAAAAAAAAAAAAAAAAAAAGGGCTTCAGTCCAGAGGTTGGGACCGACACACCAGGCAATGGTCCCCAATCCTGTATCTTGTTGCCCATTGTGGTAACAATTCCTGAATTCTGGGCTAAGATCCAGAAAGTCTGGATAATAGTGGATGTTTCCCCCTTCAATTATCTTTTGGTCTCTCACTTCTAAGTACATAAGAACCATTTGCTTTTCTAATTGACGGTACGTCCTTTTGGAATGTTGTCTCTCACTGATTCAGAGAAAGGAGGACGTTTGTTTTAATAGATTTGAATTTGATCAGCCTGTGTGTTTGCACCAAAGCATAATAATAATAAATTATGGTCCTAATAAGTAGGCTGCCCAGAAGGATGATGGTGGCACCCCCAACAATTGATGTACAATCTTTGGAATTTAGGGCCATCATAATTTATCAGGGTTCATTTTTCTGTCCAATTTGAGGAAAGGCAGCTGTGTTTTGTAAGCAATAAACTCTGCCACTGTATTTCTTGGCTAAGCAGAGAAAAGCATTCTTATTATTTTTTGCCTATTTCCTAGTTATTACTGCAGTGTCTAGTAGCTTCTTTATGGGAAAGAGGTTATCAATATTTCAATCATAAACTCCAATTTTCAGGAGGTTTGTAACTCATCTATTTAAATATCAGATCAGGCGGAAAACACAGTGTCTTGTCATCCCAGGAACCTGAGTGTGTTCTAAAATATTAAACGACTGGTGTGAGACAGTTTGCTTTCTTTCAACTTTGAGGGTGAAAATTTGGTTTTTCTAACCAGCACAAATAAAGTGGAATTAAGCTTCTTTTTCCATCAGAAGTATTCAGATGTTACTGGGTTTTTTTCTGCCTGCAGCGGAAGGGAACAGATGCTAGAATCAGCAGTTCCACATACCTTCCTGGCAGGTATGTTCTGGAGAAGCTGATCACAAATCACCATTTTTTTTTTAACCAACTGGGTGATAATGTGATACAATACCCTTTTGAAAGGAACGGGGTGGCGAATCCTTTTCTAGAAGTGAAGAGTCCTTCACGAAAGCAAATAAGCATTCTTAATTATGTGACTGGCACACTGGCTTTTAGGAAAGTGGACATGCCCACAGGTGTAGCCAGGGCCAGCGCTACCCTCGCCATTGCACAGACAAGGCCGGGCAAGCCATCAAGAGGTCCAGGCTGCAGGTAGACTGGCCAGGTACTCCAGGAACCAAGGACAATCTGTTGATCTCAATCAACCCCTGACTGGAGGCCGTTCTCCCCACCCAAGTCACATACCAAGGCCCTTCTTTCAAAGTCCCTTTAAATTAAAAGTGCTGGATCACTTAGAGCATCCAAGGGAGGGCCACCCAGAGTGAGGACACAAAATGTCATGACACTCCATGCAAATTATCCTCTGGTCACAGCCCCATATAGATTTGGTTTTATTGGGTTGGCCTTTAAAAGAGAAGTCAATAAACTAGGCTGAAGGAAGAGCTCCAGGCTGGGGCAAAGTTTGGCCACACCTCGTGCAGGAGTGGGTGGCCTTCTTAATCCACTTGCAGGCCTTATCTGGACCTTTCTTAGGCCTCGTTAAGGATGGTTGGAATGTGGTTCCTCGCAATGTCCTATGTCACTGCAGCAGAGCCCATTAGTACTTTGCATGGGGTTCTCACCTTAAAAACAAGAACAAACCCTCCACAATCTTTTTCCACTCAGCTCCCAACAAGACAAGATTGTCAATGTAAGGCATTAAGTCCTAACTTGAGGGTTTGGGGAGGCCACAGAATGTGGCGGCCAGCACGTGGGCTTTGGGTCCACAGAACCCAACTCTCAACCTGCCTCAGCCGCCTACTTAGCTGTGTAACCCTGAGCAAATTACATAACCACTCTTGGTTTTCCCATCTGTAAAATGGGGATAATCACACATGCCTGGGAGCCTTGCTGTGGGGACTGAATGAGAAAGTGTGAGTGCCGTGCCTAGCCTTCATTCATTCATCGTACATTCATTCACTCACTGCCTTTTAAAATTTTAAAGTTTTTAATTTTTAGTTTTGGCCACACCACAAAGCTTGCAGGATCTTAGTTCCCCGACCAGGGATGGAACCTGGACCCTGGCAGCGAAAGCTCTGAGTCCTAACCACTGAACCACCAGGGGATTCCCCATTCACTGCCTTTTTATGAAGCACCTACTCTGCGTCAGGAACCAGCCTAGGCTCTGGGGAGATGATGGTGGGTGAGACAGGACAAGGTGCTTCATTCACGCTAACATTCTAATGGAGGAGAAATAGACAATAAAAGGCTAACTAAAAAACTGTGTTTCTTGTTAGAAACAGCTGGACAGGGGCAGGGAAGGCTGCTCTGAGAAGATGACTGATGAGGGGACCCGTCTACAGCAGCTGCTGTCCTTCCTTCAAGTCCCATTTCAAAGGGCACCTCCTCCAGGCAGCCTGGCCTCACCCCTGTCCTGATGTCTCCTTCCCTCAGCCCAGCACGTGTGCCTGTTCCCAGCCATGCCCCGTCCTCGGCCAGCTCCACGTCTCTGTGTGCACGTCGGTGGCCTGGAGCACAGGAGCAAAGTCTAACTGAGATTTCCAGAAGGGCATCCAACCCAGTGGCCCTGTTGGCACACGGGGCCTCGGGTCTGTTTCCACTCTCTCTGGTCTTCATGGGACAACAGCAGGTCAAAGAAACTGTTCAGTCTGGGTGACAGCCAACTGGGAGACAATGGGAAGAGGCTCCTGATCCAACTGGAGGTTTTAAAAAGGTCATGCCTGGACCACATCGCACCCCTGGGCACCCCCCCCCTGTGGAGGTAATGAAGGGCAGTCCTCTTATTTACTCAGGAACCAGCCGAGCCCCTAGCACGGGTCTCCCCTGAAGGTGAGGAAGGGGAGGATGCCGTTGAGGTCTGAGCATCCCCTAGGCAGAGCTGTCCGCCCTGTGTGATCCTGGGCAGGCTGTTCCCCACACATGCCCCCCGACGGCTCAGAACCCCGGTAACTGACAGGAGGCCACATCTTATAGAGGAAAAAAAAAAAAAGAGGATTAAAATCGAGATTTTGCTATTATTTTTCTCTGATACGAGTGCAGCGAGGAATAGCTCAATGGTGTCACTGCCTAGTTTTTCATTTGTGTTTTTGTTTCATGCTTCAGTATCTTCCTCCAGCTGCTCGTGTCTCCTTTTCTCTCTTCTCGCTTTGATCTATTCGTTTTCTCCAGAAATGGGGTTTATAAATCATTGTAATGCAGCCTTGGGAAAGATGATGCTTAGTGCAGGGAGAAATACATCGCCGCTAACAGCCCCGGCAGGGAGAAAAACTCTCGGCTTGTTGCTGGGTTGCTGGCGACGGGTTACTGATGGTATTTGCTTTTTATGTCTGTGCGCGTGCCATCGGGGCAGGGCCGTGGGGAGCGTTCCACACGCCACCTTTGTAATATTTCAAGCCTCCTCTGGCAGTTGAAAACAAGCTGCTCCTGCTTGCTCCCAGGGAAGCAGAGAGAGGAAGGGAAGGGAAACGCAAACACAGGGAAGGAGCATAAAGAAGGGGGCATGTTTTTCTTTGGAATCCACCTCGGGTAAAACCAACTCCAAAAGCATCCCTCTCTTCCCTTCCTTAAAGCAGTCTTCACATGCAATGTAATGAACCTGGCATTCCGGGTTGCCGGGTCCAGCCCTCCCCCGCACACTTAGAAGTCTAACAGCTCCCATCCCTTCCTTCCCAAGGCCTGGGGCCTCCCTTGTCTTGTTTTATGGGCCCATTTTCTCTGCAGCTCAGAGCAGTGGAGAGGCACTGGGCTTGAGGTGTGCATTTCCCTCCGACTCAGAGGGGCCTGGCTACACATGTGAGATCCAGGGCGCAGCAGTGAAAGTCCTGCCAGGCCTTAAATCAGAACATCAAGAAGGATCCCATCACCCTGGAGCCAGGCACGTTCGCACCAGCCGGGCCCTCGGCTGGCCTGCATCAGGCCAAGTGCGTGTTTATAGCTACAGCCGCGTTCTCGGGGACTCTGATATCTTCCTCATCAACAGGCTTCTCCACCTTCTTTTACCTGGTGGGGCGCGTGGATGGCTCAGCTGATCCTCACTCACCCACCCCCCTTCCTCCATATCAGGCATCTGGGTTGAATCTCCCTCACTGCACTATTTATCTACTTCGTCTTACCTTTGAAGGGAAAGCATTATCGTATCAATGATCTTGACTCAGCTAAAGAAAATGTGTATTTCCTTCGAAGGTCAGGTCTACACAGGTCAGAGTGAAATGGAGACCATTCCCGGGTGATTTGGCACCGTGTAGGCCAGCGCTGCCCCATAGAACTTTCTTTGGTGTTGGAGGCAGCCAGTCTCTGCTTCGTCCAGGGCATCACCACCGCCACAGGGACACACTGAGCATTTGAGATCTGGCTGATGCATCAGAAGACTAAATTTTCAATTATTTAAAAAGTCTAAATAGCACTTGTGGCTAGTGGCTGCCATCTTCGGCGGCACAGATGTAGACAGGCCCTGTGGAAAATTCAGAGAGGAAGTCTTCTCTGGGTTATGTCTTTCGTGATGCCTAGCAGCTGCTTTTCCAAGTAAGGTAGCACGAAAGAAGAATGGAGGTGTGTACAAGGAGATAAAAGTGTGGGGGACAATCATGAAATGATTGAACCATTTTGAAGTCACACTCTTT
>NW_006779962.1:2203634-2213714 GCF_000442215.2 Lipotes vexillifer | reverse complement strand
GCTCTTTCCCCTAAGCACAACCAGGGGTGAAGACACTGACATATTTGATAACCAGACCAGATCGTGGAAGAAAACTTCCCTTGGGGGTAAAAAGGAAAAGATAATCAGGTAAACAGTGACTTGTGTTCTCGCGTAGCAGCTCAATTTACAACCCTGGAATCGTCTAATTTATCTCCGTGCATCTAATGTCTAATCCAGCTTGGATGGATGGATGGATGGATGGATGGTGTGTGTGTGTGTGTGTGTCTGTGTGTGTGTGTGCGGTTGTTGGGGACATTAAGAAACTATTCCTGATCATCCAGGTCTTAAAATATCATTCAGTGCAATGCACAGCATACGCTGTAGGGCTTCATAAGCCATAGGGTTCCTGACCAACCCCTTTAAGTTAATTGAAGAGCTTTTCTGGATGTGCCAGATGGGCTGCTGCTGCAGAAGGGTCACCTCATCCCATTTCCTCCATTGCTCCCCTGCCATTGCTATTGCCCCAGCTCCTCTCCTAGTTCCTGGGCAGCTCAGTGGTCAGACTCCCTGGTCACACCTGGGCTCCTTCACTTTATGAGTTTTGGGACCCTAGGTAAGCGACTTGACCTTTCAAAGCCCCCATTTCCTCCTCTGTAGAATGGAAATGATAAGAGCGCCCACTTTAAAAACATACAAACATCCATCGGTGCATGAATGGATACACAGAATGTAGTCTATCCCGACAATGGAATATTATACAGACATACAAATGCTGAAATCCTGACACATGAGGTGGATGAACCTCGAAAACGTTATGCTAAGTGAGAAACCAGACACATAAGGCCATGTATTGTATGAGTCCATTTGTATGAAATCTCTAGAATAGGTAAATCCATAGAGACTAAAAGTAGATTAGTGGTTGCCTGGGGATGGGAAGATGGGGGAATTGGGAGTGAATGCTTAATGGTATCAATTTTTTCTTTTGAGGTGATGAAAAAAGTTTTGGCACTCCACAGAGGTAGTGGTTGTAGACCTCTGTGAATATACTAAATGCCACCAACTGGACACTTTAAAATGGTCAATTTTATATTATGTAATTTTCAGTAAAAAAATTTAATTAAAAAATGTATGAGATGGACATATACACACTACTATATATAAAATAGATAATAAGGACCTACTGTATAGCACAGGGAACTCTACTCAGTACTCTGTAAAGGCCTAAATGGGAAAAGAATCTAAAGAGAGTGGATATATGCAGAGGTATAACAGATTCACTTTGCTGTACAGCAGAAACTAACACAACATTGGAAATCAACTACACTCCAATAAAAAATTTTTTACAAAATAGGAAAAAAAAAAAAAGTATGAAAGTTCTTTGACATCAAGGCCTCAGCCCTGTGCCTGGCCCGTAAAAGTGCTGAATGAAGCCTGGGTCTTTAGTAGCAGTGATAACCCAACACACATACTTGGATCTCTGTAGAAATCTTCACTTCTGACCAGACATGTTCTTTCAGGGTGTACAGGCCACACACACTCGGTTGACGCTTAAAAAGTAACTGTGCAGTTACTTAAAAAGTAACTGATGCTTACAGATAGCACATGTGAACAGGGACATGGGTGAAGGGCCAGCTGTTTCTGGGTCAGACAACACCCAGACGGCGGGGGAGGTGTGTGGCCCAGGACGTGCCCTGGTTCAGGGCGCACTTTTACCTGCGTCCCTCCTTAACGTCGTCTATCCCAGTGGGGCCGCCACCATTTGGCTAACATATTAATTGCATCTGCCTCGGTGGCCTTCCCTCTGGCTCGGGGACCACTTCCATTTCCCTGCTCCCCTGTCCCCAGCAGCCAAGGGGGCAGAGGCCCTAGCAGCGGGAGCAGCTTGATTTCTGAAGCCCAAGGAAGCTATAAATCTAGAGCTTTAATCATGTCTTCATGATCATTCAGCAGAGAGCAACGGAGGATTAATTCTGCCGGGACAGCAAAGGGAAGACCTGCAGGGGGTTGTCGCGGGGGATATTGGTTTAGCAAAGGTGGAACTGCTCCCCAGGGCCCTTCCCGGGACCGGCCAATGAACGATGACACCAATGGCCATAACAAGGCAATTACTGGTGGTGTAGGCAATGCTTTGTTAAAGAGGCAGGCTTCCTGCGAAGGCCCAGTGGTATCGCTTCACCCCAGTCACAGAGCGCCTGTGATTTCTGCCCACCTCTGCTCTAGAGCCGACGTCCTTGAGAAAGCAGTAAGCATTTTTTAAAAGCCCCAAGGGTCCTTTCTGGTTTTCTCTGCAAGTGTCAAGGAGAAGGAATCAGGGAAACCCAGAGAGGACTCTGTGGCCCCTGGCCCGCGGGAGGCACCTGACATCCATTTATTGAACATCTCCGCTCCTTTGTTTTGTGGGAGAGAAGAAAGAGGCCCAGAGAGGTAGCTATTAGTCACTGTCACACAGCCAGTGTTCCCAGTTCCTGGAGGGAGCTGACTGCTTTAGTGTGTGGCCTTGTTTAGAAACCTCAGTCTTGGAGCAGCAGGAAGGGAATGGGTTCCCCTGGGACGGAGAGAAGAAACCCAACCTGGTTTCCTGGGAGTGATCTCTGTGGGGTATTCCTTGTGAGTTACTCCAGAAAACACGTAAGTGCACGCAAGTGTTCCTACCCTTTCTGTTGGTTTGTTTTGTTTTTCCACAAATGGGTTTTTCTTTTCATCCGTGTCAGGATCAGGACGTCTTTTCGTAGCAGTAGGTATACCACTTGCTCCTTTTTCAAAGCTGCATCTCGTTCCACGTGTAACTGAAAGTGGGGTCCAGCCGCTCGCTGCTCAAAGGGCAGTAAAGAGGTGAGGTTGGTGCAAAGGAAAGATGCTTTATTGCGGATGCCGGCAGTGGGGTGGCGAGGGGAGTGGGGACTCCTGTCCAAAGGCTGACTCTCCGCTACTGAGAGTCAGGGGGCAAGAGCTTTTGTAGACGGAGGGAGGGCGCTACATGTAGCAACAGCACAGTCAGCTCTGACACTCACCTTGAGACTGGTTCTGTGGTGCTCTGACCAGCGTCATCTTGACTGTTTTGAGTACAGTTAATCCTCAGTTCCAGGGTCGGTTTGTTCCCATTTCCTTGAGGCCAGTTCTTAGAATTGGGGCAGCTTATGTCATGGCTACAGCCGGGTCATCATGTAGTAAACGTCTTCCACCTGGGAGGGCTTTCAGTATCTACGAGACAGTTCACAGGATACGGCTCAGGATATTATCCACAGCCCCTGAGGAGGAGCTAAAGGTCCTTGACTATGCTTGATGACTAAACTATTGTTTTTTGTCCTGTTTGACTGCTTTTCTTTGCTTCTGCATTTTCTCACTTCTCTGATTGAACTTATTCTTTGGCTAAACTTTTTCCACAGACAAAAGGCTGGCGGAGGACGTGGTGCGGGGGGAAGGACCACAGGGTCCTGCTCTGTTTCACATGGATGGACCATCAAATCTGCAGGTCCCACTCCCCGATCCCCCGGCTGTCCTTCTGAGGTTTTCGACACTATAAAATTACACCGCAGGAGCATATTTGTAAATATGTGCAAGTATTTCTGTAGGTTAAATCTTAGCTGGGCAGTTGCTGGACCAAAGGGCACTCACATTTAGAAAGGTCACAGGTGCTGAAAATTGCCCTTTTCAAGGACTGGCCAGCTTGCACTTGGACACACAGCATCTGAGCGTCACCTTCCATCCCCTCCCCCACGAAGCTGCCTTTTCCATGCATAAGGTCCTTATATGCTTCTTTCGTATTTCCCTACTCCACCACCCTTCCCTCAACCTACTGGCCAGCCCTCTGCCAGACTGGTAGACACAGGACAGGTGCTCAAAAGTACAGAACACACTGAGTTTCTGAGCACCCATTAGGTGCCAGGCATTGTTTCTGGTGCTGCAACAAAGACCCAAGGCCCATCTTCATGGCCGGAAGCTGGAATGGGTTGCTGGATGAGGTTGGAGGCTCAGTGTCCCCTGGGGCCACCCACCTGGATAACCCAAAGAAGGCGGGCTTTCCCAGGCACCTGCCACACGCCAGAGGTTACTCACAGGAGAAGAGCGGGCCTCGCCTCAACAGAAGAACCCTAGTGACACAGGAGCAAAGGGGGCACCAGCCTTATGACACAAAGAGGGAGGGAGGGAGGGAGGGGATGCCGTAGCTGGTGGCAGACAAACTGAAGTGATGCCTTCTTCTACTAAGCACACCCAGCCCGGCCCTTCCGGAAGAGTCTCATCCCACAGGCCTGGGGGGAAATGTGTGATCTCTGGAGGGACCCTTGAAGTCAGGCCTGAGGATGGATGTGGGTCCCTGCCATCTGCCAATGGGGCTGCCAATGGGAAGAGGCAAAAACTCACCTGGTTTGGCCTCGAAGGGCCATGAACTCAGCCTTGGATGCACAGGCATGAGTAAATGCTACTCCAAGGGGGCCCTGAGCTAGGAATCCCTAATGGTGGGACTTCCTAATGTTGGAGGGGCGGGGAGGGGGGTGGAGCAGGCAGAGGGGTGGGATGGGAATCATGGGAAGAGGTAGGTTGACCTAATTCCAAATAACAGCCTGCTTACAGGGAATGTCTCCACATGGAAGATGACTTTCTTATTTACTAACAAGAAAAACTTTCAGGTGTTTGTTGGGAAATGGTACCTAAAACCTTCACAAACATTTAAAAATTTCACGTTTAAAGGAAATGTGCTACTTTCCCAATCATCAGGTAGCACGTCGATCAGGCTGCCGCTAATTGAATGTGTGCCCTGGGCCAGACCCCAGCCTCGGCCTCTGCAGATATTTTCCCATGAGCCCCCTTGACGCCCCCCGTTTTACAGATGAGGAAACTGAGGCTTGGAAAGGTTAAATTGCTTACACGGGCTAAGTACACAGGAAGAGGCAGAGCTGGGGTTTCAGCTGAGATGCTCCTGTCTACAAAGACCATTTTCAGGATGCCATGTGGCTGCAGAGCGTAGTCTGGAGCAGCACTGACCCATAGAAAAATTACACGAGCAACCTATGCTGTTTAAAACGTTCTAGTACCTGCATTGAATAAGTAAAAAGAAACAAGTGAAATTAATTTTAGGGGGGCTTCCCTGGTGGTGCAGTGGTTGAGAGTCCTCCTGCTGATGCAGGGGACACGGGTTCGTGCCCCGGTCCGGGAAGATCCCACATGCCGCGGAGCGGCTGGGCCCGTGAGCCATGGCCGCTGAGCCTGCGCGTCCGGAGCCTGTGCTCTGCAACGGGAGAGGCCACAGCAGTGAGAGGCCCACGTACCGCAAAAAAAAGAAAGAAATTAATTTTAGTACTGTGTAATTTAACCCAACATATTCCAAGTAGCATCGCTTCAGTATGTAATCAGTATAAAAATTATTGACGAGCTATTTTACATTCCTTTTTTTTGGTACTATGTCTTTGAAATCTAGTCTCTTTTACGCTTACTGCACATCTTGGTTTGGGTCTGCCACATTTCAAGTGCTTCATGGCCACACGTGGGCTAGTGGCTGCAGTAGTGAACATCACAGCTCAAGAGAAAGAATAGTGACTATTTAACTATTTAACTGAAAATGCTGGTCAGATAATTCCCTTGACTTAGGGTGGAAGCTGGGCTTTTGTGGAAAGTTGTCTCAAGGGGTCTATTAAATATCATATTGCTAAGGGGAAATTGGGACAAAGTGAGAGAATAGCATTGACATATATACACTACCAAATGTAAAATGGATGGCTAGTGGGAAGCTGCTGCATAACACAGGGAGATCAGCTCAATGCTCTGTGATGACCTAGAGGGGTGGGATAGGGAGGATGGGAGGGAGGAGATATGGGGATATATGTATAGTTATAGCTGATTCACTTTGTTGTACAACAGAAATGAGCACAACATTGTAAAGCAATTATACTCCAATAAAGAGGTAAGAAAAAATCAAATTGCTTAGTTCTCCAACTTTGGGGAATCTCTTTTACAGAAATCTATTAGGCATGGATATATGTACAAGGATGTTTGCTACAGCTTTATTTGCAACAGCAAAAACCAAAACCGGAAACACCCTGACTAGTCATGGGGGTGATGTGAGGGGGAATGGCATAGCCACCGTGTGAAATATTATACAGCCATGAAAAAGCACCGGTTAGACCTAGATCCTGTGCTTGAGGGAGAGAGGATCCCACTGATGTAGAGCAAAATCCCTCTATTTGTATAAATGTTGATGTGTGTGCATATGTTTAAGTGAGAAAGGCTTAGAAGGACACACCCAGCTGTTAACCCTGGAGTCTTGAGTGGGTGGAATAGGAAAAAGGAGATTGTTTACTTTGTCTTTATACACATCTGGTTGTTTGATTCCTAGAACAAGCAAGAATTACTTTATAGACTACCCATAATGTTTCCTAAAACATCCCCCTATTTTGTCAAACCCTGCCCCTGGGTCCTAGGGCAGAACAGGCAACTTCTCTACCACTATCCCCGGCGCTTCGTGGGAGCTGTTAGTTTTTAGAAACAGGGTGAACTGGGTGAGGGCACGAGGCGACAAAACAAAAGATAAAAAACGTCGGTTCAAAATGAGGCAACAAATGGACTGGGCAGGAGGAAGAACCCTCACCAGAAACTTCAGAACATTCCCGTCTGACAAATGAACCTATCTATGAAACAGAAACCGAATCATGGACACAGAGGACAGACTGGCGGTTGCCAAGGGAGAGGGGGCTGAGGGAGGGAGGGAGCAAGAGGTGGGGGTCAGCAGATGTAAGCTATCTATTATGTATAGAATGGATAAACAACAAGGTCCTACTGTACAGCGCAGAGAACTATATTCAATATCCTATGATAAACCATAATGGAAAAGAATATATATATAAAAGAATGTATATATATGTATAACTGAAACACTTTGCTGTACAGCAATAATTAACACAACATTGTCAATCAACTATGCTTCAATAAAAACAAATTCCGTAGAATCGACTTTTACATTAAAAAAAAAGAACATTCCCATCTGGATCGATCTGTGGGTATCTGATGTGAACGCCGTTTGAATTTGCAAAACCCACAAGTAAGGGGGTTGTAACTTAGTTTACAAAGGGTTCTTGATTGCAGAATATCTAGGGGTGGGACCCAAATGTTTGCATTTTTTAATTGTAGTATAGTTGATTTACAGTTGCTTTACAGTGTTTCAGGTGTGCAGCAAAGTGATTCAGTTATACATACATACACATGTTATTTTTCAGATTCTTTTCCATTATAGGTTATTATAAGATATTGAATATAGTTCCCTATGCTATACGTAGGTCCTTGATTATCTATTTTATATATAGTAGTGTGTATCTGCTAAGGCCAAATTCCCAATTTATCCCTCCCCACCACTTTCCCCTTTGGTAAACCATAAGTTTGTTTTCTATGTCTGCGAGACTATAACTGTTTTGAAAATAAGTTCATTTGTATCATTTTAAAGATTCCCCATGTAAGTGATATCATATGGTGTTTGTCTTTCTCTGGCTGACAGTGCCCCTCTGTTCCAGTTGAACTCTCAGCCAATGTGCACAAACCCAGGCAGTCCTTTTCAAAATGGAAGAACTGAAATAATTATGAAAAGCATCCTATTTTATTTTAATTTTCTCCTTCTGCAAATTTCCTCTCTTTCTCCAATCAGGTATAATGCCTAATAAGTACCAGTCCGTGCCACTTGCATCTCTGTAATGGAGCTGAGAAGCTTTCAACGGAAAACAAAAACACTCCCTTGTTAGAAAAAGGGTGGTGGGGAAAATCCACCACTTGCCTGGGTAGAAGGAGGTCTCTGTAAGCAGCCTGAGCGCACGCTAGGGCAGGGACACCAGTCACAAGAGGGGCTGGGGGACCAGCATGTGCAATCACGGAGGTATTTTTCCTCCACGTGCCTCCCAAAAGAAGACAAAAACAAGATAAAAATATCTTCCATTTCTCCCCTAATTTGTAGTTTTCTGGTGTTAGCAAGGCTTATAAGACACATGCTCCCAATTAGCTGCTCTCCTTAATTTAAATGCTTCATAAATTATCTCCTGCGCGTGTGGATTATCACTTCATAATGCGAGTTAGCATTTAAATAAATAGCTGTGGTGTAGAAAATTAGAGAGGTTTATTTCTGAGGCGCTGGCATAATGAAGGAAAATACCACAGTGGCTGAACAGGGGCAGGGGGAGGACGTGAGAGGACATATAGGCGTATCCGTGTTTCCCAGAAAATGAGAGTTATTTGCAAAGTCCGTTCACCCGTTGCCGGCATCGACATTCTCTTTTACGAGGGTATTTCATTGGCTCCATCCTTTTTTTTAAACTTTTGATTTTGAAATAATTATAGACTCATACGAAGTTGCAAAAACAGTACAGAGATGTACCTAGTGCCCTTCACCCAGCTTCCCCCAATGGTGACATCTTAAATAACCAATGAAATATCACCACCGGGAAATTGACGCTGGTTCCATCCACAGGCCTTATTCAAATTCCACCAGTTGCTCCATCTTTTTTTTTTTTTTTTTTGGCCGCACTGTGCAGCACGTGGGATCTTAGTTCCCCAACCAGGGACTGAACTTGTGCCCCCTGCAGTGGAAGCACTGGAAGTGCAGAGTCTTAACCACTGGACCGCCAAGTCCCAGCCATCATTTTTTTAAAAGCGGGCATTTCAAAGACAGCTCAATGTGCAGTGATTACGGTGATAACCGCTATCCTTTAGTGAGCACTTGCTAAGTGCTAAGCCTAATTCTGAGGCTTTGCAGTCAGTATCTTACCCAGTCATTACAGCGGCCCTAGGAGGTAAGGTCTTTTGTTATCCCCATTTTACAGATGAGGGAGCTGAGGTTCAGTGAGGATGCCCCTTATTCCAGGCCCCAAGCTGGTTAGCAATGGAGGTGGGATTAGAACCCAGGTCAAAATGATTGCAGAGCCCAAATGCCGACCCTCCCTTGGCACCTGGGTGGTGGCCACGGTGATAGGAGGCGGTGGAACCCAGTTCCTTCTACCTCCGTGTTCTCTCTGCTTGATGTGTGCTGCCTCCCGGACAGCAAAACCCTGACATCTGCCTGCTTATTCCTTCTTAAGAAAGAAATTTGGGCCATTTCCCAAGCAACTCAAATGCTTTGAGTGTTTGGTGAATGACCGTGGACATACAAGCAGGGTCGTAGGTGGTCTAATGGTCATGGGCTCTGGGCACTTTTGGCTTCATGAGCCCATTTTTTAAAAATCAAAAATTATATTTTACAAATAGGTATGTTTACTTTTTTTTTCTGCTTGGAAAAGAAATCCAAGTCCCATGAGCCCTGATCGCTGTGCCCCAGGACCTGATGGATGAGTCAGCCTTGCATTAAGTCTCAGAGTTTCCAGGAAGCAGTTACAGCACCTTCATGGGTTAGGAAAGTTGTGGGCCTTGAAGGATTTGGCCTTGGTGACTGTCACCCAAAACCCACCAGGAAATAATGCTGGACAACAGGCAAAACTTGGGAAAGTCCCACGAAATAATCTGGAGGGTATGGCTACAAACCCAGCTCCCTGGAACTCTGGGCCAGGTAACAGAGCCCCACAGTAGAAACTGCCAGTGTCATTGGGAGTGTTCTGCCTGCCCAAAGTGTTCTCTGCCCCCTGAAGTGAGGCCCACTCTCTTCGTTCTATCATTGTATGGGCCCCAAGTCAACGGCCATGCCCTCAAGTCCTGCACAGATTTTTAATTTTTTTGGCCGCACTGCGAAGCTTGCAGGATCTTAGTTCCCCAACCAGGGATTGAACCCAGGCCCTCGGCAGTGAAAGCGCAGAGTCCTAACCACTGGGCCCCCAGGGAATTCCCAAGTGCTGCACAGACTTCTTTTTTATTTTTTTTGCTTTGTTTTTTAACTTTTTATTATTTGACCATATCTTATTTTTTTTAACATCTTTATTGGGGTATAATTGCTTTACAATGGTGTGTTAATTTCTGCTGTATAACAAAGTGAATCAGCTCTACATATACACACATCCCCATATCTCCTCCCTCTTGCGTCTCCCTCCCACCCTCCCTATCCCACCCCTCTAGGTGGTCACAAAGCACCGAGCTGATCTCCCTGCCTGCACAGACTTCTAAAGTCACTTCTTGGAGTCTCATGTTTCTTCCACTTTGGGATATTTTTTTTTTTTTTTT
>NW_006779962.1:2195790-2203580 GCF_000442215.2 Lipotes vexillifer | reverse complement strand
CCGCTCCGCGGCATGCGGGATCCCCCCGGACCGGGGCGCGAACCCGCGTCCCCTGCATCGGCAGGCGGACCCGCAACCACTGCGCCACCAGGGAAGCCCCACTTTGGGATATTTTTATATTGTGCTATAAACATAATCAGGAAGGTTGGTGATGGGAGACCCAGCCAGCCCCAGCCCCCCCAAATTAAGCGAAAACCCACATAAATGGGTTTTTTTTTTTTTTTTTTTTCTGCAGGAGCATTCTGTTTTAAGGGAGTATCATTTTTACTTGAAAGATATGTTGCAATGGACTGAATGTTTATGCCCCCCTCCCCAACTCATATGTTGAAACCTAATCCCCAAGGTGATAGTATTAGGAGGTGGGGCCTTTGGGAGGTGATTACATCATGAGGGAGGAGCCCTCACGAATGGGATTAGTGCCCTTGTACAAGGGACCCCAGAGAGCTCCCTCGTCCCTTCTGTCACATGAGGACACAGAAAGAAGTTGGCCTTCTGAAATAAGAAACGGGTTCTCACCAGACATGGAATCTGCCAGTGCCTTGATCTTGGACTTCCCAGCCTCCAGAACTGTGAGGAATAGATGTCTGTTGTTTAAGCCACTCAAGCGATGGCATTCTGTCATAGCAGCCCAAACGGACTGTGACATATGTGGACCCCAGTCACTTGATAATGTGCCAGGGGGTCATTGCTCAAGTCAGAATGATTTCTGATGCGGATGACAACAGCCTTTGGCTCTCCTCTGAGGATGAACTGGAATTCCTACCTGGCCAGGGCCACTGGATTAGAATCTAGGGTGTCCAGTTAAATTTGAATTTCAGGTAACCAACAAATAATAAGAATGCCCTGTGCAATAATAAGTATGCCCTATGAAATATTTGGGGCATACGTATACTAAAAAAGGTTACTCATTGTTTATCTGAAATTTGAATTTAACTGGGTATCCTGTGTTTTTTGTTTGCTGAATCTGGCAGTGGAGCCCAGCACCTGAGCAGACCCCTTTCATGGCTCCTATGACCTGTCCCAGACCACCTGTTCCCTTCTTTCTGTCCCTCAGGAAATTACAAGTTTTCTTTTTGGTGGGGTGAGGGCAAGAATTTTGTGTCTTATTTAGCATCACCGGCAGTGAGCAATATGCCTGGCACTCACCTGGCACTACATACTATCTGCAAATATATGTTGAGTGATAACACTCACCCAGGGAGGTTTCTGTGATGCGATGGACCAGTTACTTAGAAAGTTATTTGCAATACTCTTTTTTTCTTTTTTGCGGGATGCGAGCCTCTCACCGTTGTGGCCTCTCCCGTTGCGGAGCACAGGCTCCAGACGCACAGGTTCAGCGGCCATGGCTCACGGGCCCAGCCGCTCCGCGGCATGTGGGATCTACCTGGACCGGGGCACGAACTTGTGTCCCCTGCGTCAGCAGGCGGACTCTCAACCACTACGCCACCAGGGAAGCCCCTGCAATACTCTTTACTGTAGAATGAAACCACCAAGCTGCAGTGTGGGTACCAAAGTGACCAGCCCTGGGCACCAATGTGACCAGCTCTGGGTGTCCTTACACCTGTTAGGTTTGTAACAAAAATGGCCCCTTTTACTGAGTGTTTGGGTATCACAGGCACTGGGCAAAGTATTGGATGGAACCACATCAAAATGCCAGTGTTTTTCCGGTTTGGACCCATAAAGCCAGCCATTTTGGGGGGGTTCATGCTTGATGGGCATCATCTTCTCTGATTCTCATAACAACCCTTGGAGGCAGTTACTATTTGGCATCTCCTTTTTACAAGTGGGGAGACTGAGGCAGACGGGGGTGAAGTCACTTGTTCAAGGTCATTCTGCTGGTAACAGAGCTCGGGTTTCAGCCCAGGTAGCTAATCTCGGCTCCCAAACCTGCCCATTGAACCACCAAACTGTACGCCCATGGGGATAACTTCCTGTATCCAGAGAGGGCTACTCCAGGCTAAACTAGATGCGTGAAAACCAAACAATCCATGGACGTGTCCCAGGAGCCTTCCCTGGCACTGGTGCGCGGGTCCTAGTCGTGACAGGAGCTGGCACTGACCCTCTCAGATCTCTGGATCTGGACATCCTATTGATCCTATTGATCACATCCACTCCTTCTCTGACAAACCCTAGTCTCTATCTCCTGCTCAGGAGACATGGCCGGGGTGCCCAAAAACTCTGTTATAGAATTGGGATTTGTCTCTTGTAAGGAACTGCATTTATAAAAATCTTGCTTGCTTCAAAACAAAGTTTAACGTGCATTTTAAGATCGTTATCTTTTATTTAAGTAGGGGGTACGTGTGGTCCAGTGGAAGCTTTCCCCTGGACAACTGTGCTTTTCCTGGTCTCTGTTCTGTGTGGCTTTCTGTTGGGCAGTCATACACTTAGGAAGGCCTTGTGCATTCATTCATTCATTCCTTCACCCATTCTTCCATTCACTTAGACATGAAAATTACTGAACTATGACTCTGACTCCATTCATCCCAGGATGAAGCATGACTCCAGTGACATGGGATAAGTGTGGTGGTTCACAGTGCATGAGGACACTGCTGGTTCCTATCACTCAAGGATGCCAGGGATCAAAGACCACCCTTGGAATGTTCTAAGCCCTTCGAAGCTCTTAACAAAGGGGTTTCTGAGAAAGTTCAGCCATTAGGACCAGAGGGAAGCTCACAGAGGAAAACTGCCAGGGATGCATAGCAGGGGAAACACGAGTAGGGTTGTGGCAGCAGTTTTCTGTGCAGAGAAACCTGTAGGGAATCACCAGGTTAGTGAAGCATGGGTGTGCAGGGATAAAGGATGGAAGCAGACAAAATGCATCCCCATCCCAGGGCAGGTTGGTAGGGGTATTCGAAATGCCCAGCGAAGTTTTCTCTGAAATAGTCAAAATTACATCTGACTACTTAAGTCTTTCCAACCGATCTGCTAATCATATTTCTTCAAATTTTATATCCCTGACCCTTGTAAAAGGATTGCATTGAAGACATGTTTTAAGCTGCATTTTAATAAGTCAATAAGAAAGCTCAAAATTATTTAAAGCTTCTTAAAGGGGATTATATTTGATTTCTACGGGGAATTCTGGGGTGTAGAATGGTAAAGATGCTTCATCCTTTTGAGATGGTTTTACATTAAGAAAGCACATCATTTTAGACAAAAACTTTTAACTATTTTATTGTTGGAAAGGGGATGATTCAGTACAAGAAGATTTTTGCCACTGGCTGGCAGCATTAAGTGAGCTTGAGGTCTTCGGCAGGGGAAGGAATTGCATTTTGAGCTTTCGAGAAAATATTGGGATTCTCCTTTGCAGTTTGTTCCCTGGCCTTTAAAAATCAGAGTTTTCTGGGAATTCCCTGGTGGTCCAGTGGCTAGGACTCCATGCTTGCACTGCGGGGGGCCCAGGTTCAATCCCTGGTCAGGGAACTAAGATCCCTAGAAAGCCTTGTGGCATGGCCACAAAAAAAAAAATCAGACTTTTCTGGTATTCTGAAAAGGAAAGTCAGATTCTCCAGGTATCTGGGAGAGCCCAGCCTGGCCGTCATGTGTCGTGGGGAATAGAAAATTCTAGGCCAGGGCATACAGTTAATTTTTGCTCTAAGGTTGGTCTACAGTGGGAACATCACGGGCCCCCAGGCTGGTTTCAGTCTCCCTGCTGAGGGGATGCTGGCGGGGGTGGACGAGGCCTATGTTGGGGCTGAGCAGATAATCCTCTGAACATCCTCAGTACTTGCTGGTCACGGGGGAAATTCAGGGGAGTTGGTTAAAAGGAGAAAGGATAGTTTAGGAGCAGGAAAAATACAGAAGCCATGTGAGATTCGGCTGGCAGCTCTCTCTACATTGACTCATCTTTGGAGATACTTGCGAGGGAAGAGCTCAAACGTCTCACCTTGGCACTGAGTCAGGAGGGTCCTGACAGCTGCCCAGTTCTTTCAGATCTTGTCACTTCCACCCGGAGTGCAGAGCCAGACTCCTGGGGACCCCCACCAGCTGCCCTCCCTTGCGGTCTCTGCTGTACTCACCACCTGTCGGACTTTCCTAAACCGCGGTACTGATCACCCCACCCGCCCTTGACTCACAACCATCCATTACTCCCTAAAGAAGACAGCCTGGCCCCCATACTCATCTTTCCCCTGGGTGGCTGGACCATTTTCTGCTGACCTTGTTTCTTTCTTTCTGTTTTTCAATTAATTTTTATTGGAGTGTAGTTGATTTCCAATGTTGTGTTAGTTTCAGGTGTACAGCAATGTGAATCAGTTACACATATACATATATCCACTCTTTTTTAGATTCTTTTCCCGTGTAGGTCATTACAGAGTATTGAGTAGAGTTCCCTGTGCTATACAGCAGGTCCTTATTAGTATCTATTTTATATATAATAGTGTGTACATGTCAATCCTAATCTCCCAATTTATCCCTCCCCCTCCCCTTCCCCCCAGTAACCATAAGTTTGTTTTCTACATCTGTGACTCTATTTCTGTTTTGTAAATAAGTTCATTTGTACCACTTGTTTTTAGATTCCACATATAAGTGATTACTGAGTGAAGTAAGTCAGACAAAGGCAAATATCATATACCACTTATATGTGCTCTTGTTTCTGTTCGTGCTTTTGTGCCATCTTGGCACACATTGTGAAAAGCTGCCCTTTATCTCTCTGTCCAACGTTCCAACTCCTTCTCCAACGCTGCCTTTTCCGGGAGGTCTGCCCCGAGCCTGGCGGTCAGAGGAGCCTGCTCCCTTCTGGAAATCCCCATGGCGTACTCCCCTTATGACACTCCTGCCAATCTCCTCTGTGCCCAGGGATTCTGCATGTGTCTTTTCCTCTGCTAGATCCCAGAGGTCGCTAGGAATGCCACTCACGTGTCACTGCCAGAAAAATCCAACTCACCCCTCACTTGCTACGTCACAGACTAAGTGATCTGAGAAATCTTCCCCAAACAACCTCCTCTGGGGGAAAGGGTGGTGAGCTTCTTTCAGCTTCTGGGCCCCCAGAACTTGGCTTATCTATCTGGTCAAGCACTGATCTCTGATCTCCCGTCTCCTCATGAGCTGTAGTCAGGGACTCATACATGAGGTCAGTCCCATGAGATGGGGTCTGGCTCATCTTTTTTTATTTTTTTAATTGAAGTATATTTGATTTACAATGTTGTATTAATCTCCCCTGTACAGCAAAGTGATTCATATATATATATATTTTTTTAAAATATTCTATTCCATTATGGTTTATCATAAGATATTGAATATAGTTCCTTGTGTTCTACAGTAAGACCTTGTTGTTTATCCATCCTATATATAAAAAGCTTACATCTGCTGACCCCAACCTCCCGCTCCATCCCTCCCCAAACCCCCCCAACCCCTCTCTCTTGGCAACCACAAGTCTGTTCTCTATGTCTGTGAGTCTGTTTCTGTTTTGTAGATAGGTTCATTTGTGTCATATTTTAGATTCCACATATAACTGATGTCATATGGCATTTGTCTTCCTCTTTCTGATTTACTGCACTTAGTATGATAATCTCTAGGTCCATTCATGTTGCTGCAAATGGCATTATTTCATTCTTTTTTATGGCTGAGTAGTATTCCATTGTATATACGTACCACATCTTCTTTATCCATTCATCTGTCGATGAACATTTAGGTTGTTTCCATGTCTTGGCTATTGTGAATAGTGCTGCTTTGAACACTGGGGTGCATGTATCTTTTCAAATTATAGTTTTGTCTGGATATATGCCCAGGAGTGGGATTGCTGGATCATATGGTAATTTTATTTTTAGTTTTCTGAAGAACCTCCATACCGTTCTCCATAGTGGCTGCACCAACTTACATTCCCACCAACAGTGTAGGAGGGTTCCCTTCTCTCCACACCCTCTCCAGCATTTGTTATTTGTAGACTTTCTAATGATGGCCATTCTGACCGGTATGAGGTGCTACCTCATTGTATCAATAGTTTTGATTTGCACTGGGTCTGGCTCATCTTGACACCGAGGTGATTCCCATGACATGCAGTTTGCTCAAGGCTGGGCAATGACAGTGTCCCCACTGTGCTAGTCAGCGTGGATGGCTGGATGGCGTTGCTGTGTCGTGTCGTTAACAGGATATGGCCCCAAACGATATGTCCGAGTCCTAACCCCCGGTGAGGGTGAATGTGACCTTATTTGGAAATAGGGTTTTTGCAGATGTAATCAATTTAAGGATCTCAAGATGATACCCTAGTGGATTTAGGGTGAACCCCAAATCCAATAACTGGTGTCCTTATAAGAAAAAGAAGAGAGAGATTTGAGACACAGACATAGGGGTAAGAGGCCAGGTGAAAATGGATGCAGAGATTAGAGTGATACACCCACAAGCCAAGGAATGCAAGGCTTGCCAACAACCCCCTGAAGCTGGGAGAGAGGCATGGAACACATCCTCCCTGACAGCCTCCAGAAGGAACCAACCCTGCTGACATCTTGATTTTGGACTTCTGGCTTCCAGGACTGAGCAAAAGCAAACTTTTGCTGTTTTTAAGTCACCAAGTTTGTAGCTGTTTGTTGTGGCAGCCACAGGAAACTAATACAGAGGAGATGTTCAGCGCAAGAGAGAGGACTTCCTGACCTGTCTGTGCTGTGACACTGACTTCCTTAGGCCTCAGGCAGCTGGAGCCATGAACAGGCTCTTCCATTTACCTTGGTGTCTCCTATCAAGCTGGTGGTTTTCTCTGTGCTCCAGGATAGTAAAAAGGCTGTAGGAGATCCTACAGGCACCAGCCAGGGAGGCCCAGAGTCAGGTACTGCCTCTGGCAATTAGCTGGGTGACCCTGGGCATGCAGATAGCCTTGCTGAGCATTAATCTGTAAAACTGGGATAAGAGGAGCCCTGCTTCATAGGTTACAATGAGAATTCATTCATTCATTCACCATTCAACAAAGATTTATTGAATACCTACTATGTGCCAAGAATTATTCTAGGCACTGGAGACAGAGCAGTGAACAACAATAACAAAAAAACAATCCCTGCCCCATGCCGCTCACATGTTAGGGAGGAGAGAAAGATGATGATCAAAATTCATCAGAAAAACACAGAGGTGGTAATAAGTGCTTTGGAGAAGCACAAAGCAAGCGAGGGGACGGGAAGAGGCTGGGTGCAGTTTAAATAAAAGGTCAGGTCAGGAAGAGTCAAGGGGTCAGCGGGTGTCAAACACCGAGCCCTGACTAAGACAGCAGGCACATAGGAATTGCTCAACACATAGTAGCTGTTTGTACTTGTCCTATCAGCTCGGGCTGCTATAACAAATTGTCGCAGACTGGGAGGCTTAAACAACATTTATTTCTTGCAGTTCTGGGGTCCTGCAGGCTTGGGTTCTTGGTTTACAGACAGCCAACTCTCTGGCCTCTTCTTATAAGGGCGCTAATCCCATTCGTGAGGGCTCCACCCTCATGACCTCATCACTTTCCAAAGGCCCCACCTCCTAACACCATCACACTGGGGATTAGATTTCAACTTAATGGATTTGTGGGAGAGAACATAAATATTCAGCCCATAATGATACTCAGGACCGGAAGGAGTGCCTGCTCCCGCTTTGCCATTTCTAGCTGCCGGGTGCTCTGTGCATCCTTCTGCCCCTCAGTCATTTCAGGACCCTCCTCCTGGCTCCCTCTCTTGGGCATTCTGAAGGCCAAGGCAGGCATGGGGTGGGGTGAGAAGATGACAGCTGAACTCACCAAGCTGCAGACTCAGACGGGCAGCCTGGGAGCGGGCACGCTGGGTCAGAGCCAGTGGGCGTAAAGGAGGAGTCGCTGTGATGGCTGAGCTGGGGGGTGG
>NW_006779962.1:2190044-2195617 GCF_000442215.2 Lipotes vexillifer | reverse complement strand
AGCTGGGGGGTGGGTGGGGGTGGTGGGGTGGTGGTGGGCGGGGGGGACCTGCCACAGCCACCTGCTCCTTCACGCATCCAGTTGTTTCCGCTGGGAATATGAAAAAGCCCCCAAATTTGCAATTTCTTTGAAAACAAAGAGAGCTAAGCGGGGAGGCTCTAGAGTTAGTGTGAGGAAAGGGGATTTGTTTTCTCCCTTCTCATCTACCCAAACTAACCAGTCTCACAGCTTTGCTGCTTCCACTGGGGCAGCTGGGAAGATGGGTATCAGCCAATGTACAGTAAAGGGTTAACTCAGCAGGTCTGGGTTGTCCACACGCTGCACATTCTGAGAAAGGACTGGCCTTGGCCTCTGGGAGGTAAACCTCTGACCTCTAAGCCTTGGGAATGTCCTGCCTGATTAGAGCGTCTAGTTTCCCTGGGGGTCTGGGCCATGCCAGCTGGTCCATACTAACAATGCGATTGATGGCGGGGGTGCGGGGGAGCAGGTGTGGGTTGGGCCACATAGTATCAGCTCAGCCTCTGGAGGGGCTGGAGACTAAGGTCAACCACGTGAGGGATCAGCCACATCTATGCGACCAACTCCCAGTAAAACCAGGGACACCAGGCTCAGGTGAGTTTCCCTGGTTGGCAATATCCTGTGCATATTGTCACACGTCACTGACATCAGAAGTAAACACTGTCCCCTGGGAGAGGACAGCTGGTCTCTCCTGGACCCTGCCTCATGCACCTCTTCCCTTTACTGATTTTAGTCTAGATCCTTCTGCTGTAATAAACCACAGCCATGAGTATGGTGGCTTTTCTGAGTTCTGTGGGTCCTTCTGGTGAATTGTTGAACCTGAAAATGACCTTGTGAACCCATGAACGCCACCTAAGCATTTGGCCTCTGCTTATCCCTGAAGTCTCTGTATGAGACTGAGGGGCTTGTGCCAGCATCTCCGTGTGGGGGGCAAGATGTGTGTCGCAATCCTCTGTGGGCCAAAGAGAACCCACCTGGTCAGATGATTGAGCCTGTGATCGGCTGAAGAGGTGGGCACTCCAGCCTCAAGCCTTCAAACAGACAGCAGCCAGGGAAACTCAGGCAGATATCTGGTCTACCCCACAGGTTGCGACGCAGGGTCAGTTTTCCCACAGTTGCTCTGTCAGTGCCGATGGCATTGGGTGTGTGTTCAACCCTCCAGACTTCAGAAGGTGCACCCTCAGAGAACAGCAGTGGATTCCTCTAATAAGCAAAACCCCATTGGCTTTTATTACTTTGGACAAAATAAAATTTGCTCCTGAATAAGCAAGAGCTCCCTGACAGCTCTGTCGATGCGAGGTGTCCTATTTGAAAAGATATGAGAGGCAAGGGACAAGAAATGTGAGGCTCCTCCAAGGCAGGTGGGGCCTGGCAAGGGGTCGAGGTGACAGTGAGAGGACTAATAATTTAATGAAGAAAAGGGCTGGGCCCTTTAAGACCAAAATGATGGAGTTCATTTGCATTTAGATCTCCTCGGCTCCCTCTTTCCATCTAAAGACAAATCCTCACAAAAGGCTGCTTAATTAGACCAAATTAGATTTCCGGTCAGCAGCTTGTCATTCATTACAAAATGCTATTCTTTTCCACTTTGGTAATTATGGGCTAGTCTATACCAGTTTGTAAGCATTCACTCCAGCCATTGAGTATGACTAGTATTCCTGATTTTGTGCAGAGAAGAGGAAAATCATTCAGTTGCACCAAATGTGTCTATTTTATAAGTTGAATAGACCATCATCACTGGAGTCTTTTACAATAGTGGATATTCTCACTCTTAATTCTTTAATGATTAATTGGAGGAGCAGCACAGAGCTTGTTAATTTCCAAGACTAAAAGCTAAGTAGAAACAGACTTCACATGTAGCAATTACACCATATATTTAAAATCTTTACCTGAGTTACGCAGCCCTATTCCATCTGAGAAGCCGCCCACGAAATCATTCGTAGCACAGCCCCTCGTCCTGAGCCGTTAATATTGCTCAGCTGTCTTTTGCACCGAACGTCTCTGGGGGAGCTCAGACCTTCTCTCCCATGGTTCATTCCCCACTGCCAACCACGGAGTCTTGGTATTTCCCGTTTTCAGTTGTATGTAGACAAGGGTGGGTGGGTGTATGGGAGGGCCTTGGAGGACGGGGCTTGGTTTGGCCGATCCAAGGTCTTCATCATCCCATCCCCCAGATCCTTTCCATCCATTGTACACGGTGCAGCTCAGCATCTAGAGGATCTCCTACAAACCCGGGGAGGGGCCTCAAAGTGGCTGGTGGGTTGTGCCAGAGAAGCCATGGATGGAGTTCCATCCCAGGGCAGCACAGTTGGCTTTGCTTTGGTCATTCTGGTTGAGTGCAGGTGGGCAGGTCACCAGGCTCAGATGCAGCTGATGGAGGTGGCACAGATAGCATCAACTCTCTCTAATAATAATTGCCACCCAATCCTACCACAGATATTTCGTGAGGCCTATTATGCGTGGGACACTGAATGGTCTCTCCTCTCACCAGGCCTGTGAATTGGGTGGTGTTGATGGCTGAGCTGACAAATGGGAGAGTTGACATTGACACCCAGACCAGGCCGACCATGACCCTAAAGCTTTCCCACTGTGCTGCTCTGCGTCCTTGAACCAAAGACTCGGATGACGTGGATCCAACTGACGTGGATCCAGACATGCACCAGAAAAAGAATGGCAGAGCCAGAGGGGCCCAGAGATCAACTAGCTGTGCTCCCTCATTTTACAGACAGGAATACCGAGGCCAGAGAAGAGGAGAGGGAGCCTCCTCCAGGCTGCCCTCCTGGATTGGTCCTCCCCTTTAGCCTCCCATCTCCCAACCCTCCTGGTTGCTGCCCACCTGTCATAGTCACAAGGCAGGAAACTGCCAGTTCTGCGGTTCCCACTGAGTCCAGAAACTCCTACCTTCCTGTGGGCTCAGAGTAGACCAGGCTGGCCTTTTCGACTTTTTGCCCTTGTAGCTCAACTTCCTGGAGAGTTTAGCCCAAACGAGCAGATTTTTAGCCCATTTTGCATACCCCTTAATATTACCCTGGCATCTGGCCATTGATAACATACAGCCCCGTGGTCATAAGACCCCCAAGCCACTGCTGACCTTTGAGATCTCAGACGCAGAGACTCTCTGGCCTGCTCTGAGCAGCATCACCTGGATGCCTGAGCCCTTCTCTGGTCCCCCTCTCCCCAGAGTTCCCCTGCCCGCCTCCCCTTCTGGATGGTGGCCCCCTCGCCCATAAGCCCCCGGACAGTCTCACAAGCCCTCTTCCCTCTTACACTCCTGTCCAAGTGCCACCAACAAAGCTCGTGGTTAATGCCTCCCATGGTCATGTCTTTTTCCTCCCTCCGCAGCTAGATTATCATCCATCTCTGAAAGCTCCAAGGTACCAAGCACAGCGTACTTTGCCCCGTACGTGGCTGCCGCCACCTCTGCCGTGTAAAAGAAGCATTGCTTAAGGCCCGGCCTCACTGTTCTGTAAAACAGCAACCCAGAACCCACCAGGAGACAACCCCGAGGCTGCAGAGACAGGGGAGAGGTAGGACCCTGTTCTCCAGCTGCCCAGCTTTGTGCTTATCAACTGGCTTCATTTTAGAGCCCCTTCCTCCCCTCCTGCGATCTGCTATGCTAACAGGTCAGCTGCCACTTTGTGTTAAACTCCTTCTCACTTATTACAATACCAGTTTTTTATTGACATGGAAATAAAACTTACAATCAATGAGATATTATGAAATATACATCAAAACAAAAGTCACTAGAGCTGGCGTTTTCATCTGTTCTCGGGAAGGAACAAGGGTTTATCGGGGTGAAAAAACACTGAACATTTTTCTTCCCTATTACATGATGCGATTTTCAATGAATCTATAAAGAAAATGAAAACATAAATAGAGTAACCAAACAGAATGAACCCTGCAGCTGTCAAAACTTAAAACAGTTCCATTTTCCTTTGATTTCTGTTTTAAGTTTTGAAATGTACATAGATCATTCTCTGATTTTTCTCTTTCTTTTTCTTTCTTTCTTTCTCTTTTTTTTTTCTTTCTTTTTGGTAGGGAGCCTCTTTCTTAAATCTGATTCCTCTGTGGCCCACTGGCTTTCAGCCTTGGCAGCTGAACTGACCAGATGACCAAATGAATACACCATTTACTTCTTATGCCATCAGCCCTACCTCGGTAGAGGGGACCTCTTATTCCTTCTCCACAGTCTGGAAATGTACCCCTTCCCTTGTGGGTGCCACATCAAAGTGGACTTAACGGCGTTTCTTCCTTTACTAAACTACCGGCACATGGGAGAAGGAGGGCCAAGGAGGAGCCCTTCCCAGCTGGTGGGCACCTGCTGCGTGCCCGGCACCTCACCTCAGTCATCTCTTCTAAATCTTGTCATTACAGGGCTCCCCTGGTGGCGCAGTGGTTGAGAGTCCGCCTGCCGACGCGGGGGACGCGGGTTCGTGCCCCGGTCTGGGAGGATCCCACGTGCCGCGGAGCGGCTGGGCCCGTGAGCCACGGCCGCTGGGCCTGCGCGTCCGGAGCCTGTGCTCCGCAGCGGGAGAGGCCACGACAGTGAGAGGCCCGCGTACCGCAAAAAAAAAAAAAAAAAATTGTCATTACACCCTGGGGTGGGGTTGGTTATCCCCATTTCACGAATGAAGAGGAACTGAGACTCAGAGAGGTGAGGAACGATCAGAGCCTGGATTCCGTTCCCATCTGTCTACAGCGGGTGGAAGCGGAGAGGACCTCTGAGACGGCCTACTTGAGTGATTTCATAGTTTTCTTAAAGTCGAAGAACCCTTTCTTCCAAAGAAGTCTGACGTGGAGAGCCCCGTAAATAAAGGGTGCCTCCCAGCGGCCGTCTGGCCGACTCAGATGCGGGCTTTGCGTCCCGGGAGGCTCTCCACCTGCAGCCACCTGAGGTTCTCTGGGCTCCACCCGGACCTCCTCCACGGTCCCGCGGACAGGAAACGCAGGGCCCGGCGGGAGAGGAGGGATCGGCCACGAGCATCCAGGTCTCTGGACCCGCAGTCCAGGGCTTTTTCTCCCCCTTCCCCCAACAGCGGCCTTCCAGAAGTGAGGCCACACCACACAAAGGAGGGACAGAATGGGAAACAGAGTCCATCGGTTTCACTGGTCCCCGGGTTTCAAACAAATATTCGTGAAGCTCTAAGACGCCCTCTGAAAGACACGCCTGCACCAGCTTCTGCCGTACGGACCATCAGAGCAACACGATCGGGGCGGGAAATGGTCCCGCAGCCCCGCAGTCCACCTCCACCCGGTCTCAACTCCTTGAAGCTGAGCAATGTCTTCCAACCACGTTGTCCCACAGCGAGACAGCAGCCACTTCGTTTGCGTTTCTTTCCTCTCCCATCCCGAAGAGAGAGAGAGGAGTTTCCTAAGTTGCCCGGATGGGAGGCATGGCATACCTCTCCTGTGGATGTATTAATTTTTCTTTTTACTGAGGCAAAATTTACATAAAATTAACTATTAACCTTTTTTTTTTTTTTTTTTTTTTTTTTTTTTTTTTTTTTGGGGTACGCGGCCCTCTCACGGCGGCGGCCTCTCCCGCCACAGAGCAC
>NW_006779962.1:2160099-2188358 GCF_000442215.2 Lipotes vexillifer | reverse complement strand
GGGATCTTCCGGGGCGAGGGCACGAACCCGTGTCCCCTGCTTCGGCAGGCGGACTCTCAACCACTGTGCCACCAGGGAAGCCCCCATTGCTTTTTTAAAAGAAAAAAAAAAAAAATCCAAATCATGGTGTTTGTTCCTTCCAACCTCTCGTGTTTGTCTTTTTCGAAAGGC
This sequence comes from Lipotes vexillifer, assembly GCF_000442215.2. Taxonomy (NCBI): domain Eukaryota; kingdom Metazoa; phylum Chordata; class Mammalia; order Artiodactyla; family Lipotidae; genus Lipotes; species Lipotes vexillifer. Next base: position 2,188,187 of record NW_006779962.1, on the reverse strand, counting down.
TGTGCGTTTCCCCTCATTCACCTAAATCTGCGGTTGAGTTACTGGCCCCCTGAGGCCGCGGGCTCAGAGCGAGGCATCCGCGCACTTTGCTGCCCGCTGCCTTCTCGGAGTGTAATCAAACATCAAGCTAAGTAGCAAATAAATCTCTCGATCTCATAAGCTGCACAGCGAGATCATGTAAATGCAAATGAAGGAGCGGGTTTCAAGCTGTCGAGGGGGAGGGGAGAGAACGCCGGGGCCCTGTCACCGTGACTGCCTCACGCGGCAAGGGCCATACGTCAGCTGCAGTAACGGTTCTGGCAGCACCGAGGGAGCCAGGGCTGCCCCAGGGAGGACGGAAAAGCCAGGCAGGTGGCAAAACACAGGCAGCCCTGGGTCGTGGGGACCAGACAGGGCCCGGCCGAGTGGTGTGCCGGGCAGGCGCAGTGGGGCCTGGAGAAGTGTCTGCACTGCCTGGGGCTCCCCTTGTCCTGAGCTGGTGAGCTGCTCTAGTAATACCGACAATGACAGCAGTAACAGAGGCCACTGGATACTGGGCTCCAATCCTCGGTCTGGGGAGGTTTTACAGGTGAGGAAAGGGGACCAGACGATTCAAGTGACTTGCCCAAGGTCACACAGGAAGTGGCAGAGCGAGGTCTCAGCTCTGTGACATTAACAGGCTAGTTTCCGGTATCCTCCTGCTGGACCTGCGGCTCTCCCCTCCCCTCCCTTTCCTCCCCTGACCCAGCGGCAGCCAGCTCAGCCCCCATTATAAACTTGATGACATAGAAGAAAAACCTTAACTTTGACCCTTGGCAGGAGTATAGGAAATAGAAACTTTGGCTTTAACTCTGCCTTTTGACTTTTTTAATTAGAAGAGTAAAATCTCAGTACCCATCACCCGCGCTCCCCCCCCCACACACACACACCCTGCCCCTGCCCAAAGGCTGCACCTCTAAGGACACATCCTCACACAGTCACTTACGTTGTTAGGTTTCCTTCCAGTATTTTTTCAATGAATTTTTTCTACATGGTTGTAACAATAGTGTATGTAAATTTTTGAATCCTGCTGATTTTTTTTTCACTTAATGTTATTTTATATGCCTTTGATCATATATGGATGTGGTCTTCTGGTGTGTGGCTTTTCAGTATCATTATGCGATGTTCAACTGCCACTCACACAATGCACATCGTTCAAAGAATCCAGCTTCTGAGACAACGCCGGAGTCCTTTGATGCATAATGCACCTTATTTCACATGATTGTTTATCTGACGTTCTCATTATGGAAATAAATAAATATCCTCTATGCTAATCATGATCACAATTTGCATTTATATTGTGCTTTTCATTCGAGGGTCTTAAGTTGTTTTATAATAATGAACTCCCCCTCCATGAGCGAGATGGGACATGTGTGCATGTGCGTGCGTGGGCAGAGCCGTATACAGATATTTATTTAATAACTACCAGGCAATAACTGTGGGATTTCATGGAACTACGCTTTAATAGGATGTGGGAAAGCGAGTGGAGGCTTCTCAACTGTCGAGCAAACATACATTTAGTTTAGACTCTGGACGAGAGGGTTAAATGGGCTACACTCTTCTGTGGCTGCCAGGAGGTGGGAGTGCTTCCTTTATGGGGCTTAGTCTTCATACAGGAACACCTAAGATTGGTCTAGAGCCCAGGCATCAAGCTCCCAGACAGATCCAAAACCCATCTTGGAGATGACCACCAGCTCGTTTGTCCAGAGTGAGATCCAGTTCAGACGGTCCAAGAAACCAAGCCAGTTAATTTCACCCATTTTCACCTCTTTGGTGGGAAATGGGGGCAAGTTAAGACTTTTTAAAAGTATATGAGGTGGGAAATCATTAGATCGGAGTTGCAAGGTTGGGTCACTTGTTCTGAAGTTGTCCCAGGAAAATGGGCTCTGGCGCGGCTCTGGGGATAGGGGTCCTCCTTCCTGGGTCTCAGGTGACTTTAGTGGGAAACGCCACTGGTACTTGCCTCTGGAAAGCCCCAGCGGTCCTGATGCTGGTGACGGGCTGCTCCAAGAGGACTTCCGGGCCAGGGGCTGCCTGCCCGACCCAGTTCCCCCTGCAGGTTTCCAAGGCTTGTTCCTCGATGTTGGGTAGTGGAGGGAGCTGCCGTGCAGAAGGAGCCCAGAGAATCCCAGGACCCCCTGGGACAGGGAGCGAGATGGTTTTAATTAGAGCTGAGAGACGGGAAATAAGGCAGCGAGGGATGACATCTTAATGAGGTTTAATGAAGCTGTCTGCTGATGGGGACAGCTGTCACCCAGAGCTGTATGCTAGCCAAGCCACTTTGTGACAGAGGAAACTCAGAAAAAGGCACAGTCTGAAAGCAGCTGAGAAGGGCGGGGTGGCCAGACTCAGAGCTGGGGTTTTTCTCCTGCATTGGCCTCTTGATTCTAACACCTCAACAACAAGGGATTCCAGCTAGTAGGCCAGATTTGAATAGCTTCCAATATCTCACAATTCCCCTTTGTGCAAAGCTCAGGTATGCCTCTGAAAAGACCTTGAGGATGTGCACGAGGTGTCTTAGAATTCAGCCATAAGAAACAGGGAGGGCTTGCATCTGGGGGCTGAAAGGGATCCACCATCCCATCCCTTTCTGAGACTCAATTTCCTCCTCTGTCTCGTGGTGACCACGTGGGCTCCGTTATAGAGATGCTGTGAGGGGCCACTGTAGGTGAGCACAGAGCTATGAGGTCAGAGGGCTGGGTTTAATGCCAGCCCTTCCATTTACTACCTGGGTGCCTTGGGGCAAGTGTGAACCTCTTTAAATTTCGGTTTTCCCAACCTCCCAGTGAGGTTGGCAGAGTTCGGGGTGAAGCTCTCAGGACGCAGTGAGTGCTCAATAAAAGTGTTTGCTAAATGAGGTCACGGGGCATAACGTGAGCCTTGCACGTAGGAGGTGCCCAATTAATGTTCACTCTCTTCCTCGTTTCTTTCTTTACTTCTGTAGTAAAGGGAACAAGGTGGTTCCCAGGGATCCCTGGGCAGGGAGGGCACTCTCAGCCTTCACAGGACCCCACAACTGTGCCATCTGCCCCAGAAACTTTGGACATTCCAGCTGAGAGCCATCTCTCATCCTTTTGTGGGCTGGAGGGGCAGGCTACCTGTGGGACTCGGGTGGCCAATCAAAGCTGAGATTCGTGGTCACATCTCCTCAGTTTCACAGCCAGTTTGCCTGCACCTAGAAGTTCAGGGTCAGAAGCTCCTCTGAGCACCTGTTTATCGGTCCTTAGCTGGTCCCTGAGGTGCCCAGAGACCTGTAGTTTCCTCTGTCAGGCAGCTATTCTCTGTAGGCTTCTAGAAAGCCCCTCTGGACAAGCTGGGGAGGGAAGCCCAGGGTCGGTGCTGGGCCCTCCCACCTCTGGCTGGATCCTCTCTGCTGCTTCCAGGGAGCCCCTGGGAGAAGCCTCAGCACTCCTGCTCCCACTGGAATTTTCTTCATGTCGGCTCTCTCCCCAAAATGCCAATCCAAGATCTGGATCTTCTCTCCTCTCCAGCCCTGACCCAGGCACGACTCAGCCATCCCGTGTCCAGGTCACTGAAATGACAGCTCTTCCCATAACGCACAGTCTGTGCATCAAACGGCCGCCTGTCGCTGGGGCTCTCCTGGGCAGAAGGCTACTTACGTCCTCTGTGGGTGTGGAGGGCACCGTGCGAACAAGTCAGATGCACCTGTTATGCGTGAGCAAAATCCAGCCTGCAGAGCTGAAGTCCGCGCACAGGACAAAACAATGGAGAGTCCCGGGCAGTTGCTGCTAAGTGCCAAGAGGCGGCGAAAACTGCGTGGAGTCAGATGTGGGTTCAAATCCACCCTTGGCCACTCATTAGCTGGGAGGCTTTGGGCGGACAAGCCCCTACAGCTGTCTGGACCTCCCTTTCCCACCCGAAAACCCGTGTAGTTTCCAGGGCTGCTTTACGCGTTAGTGGTACCCTGGGGGGCAGTGAAGCGCCCCCGTGGAGCCTGGCCCACGGTCGCCATGATTACAGTGTTGCTGTGGTCGGTGGTGGTGGCACCAGGGCGGGGCCAGTCGGCCTATCTCGTTGGGCACTGCTCCTCTAGGGCGTTCACATGTTAACGCAGGGACTGTGAGACACACGGCCCGAACCTAAAGGATCAAACTGCCAAGGGTGGAATTTCAAGCTTGACGGTAATATCAGGACCCCACCGCTCTTGCGACACGTGGCCGCCTTGCTGACGGATGCGCTCTGAGGGAGGGCGGGCGGGGGGCCGGGCAGGACCGCGGGGTGTGAGGGGCACCCACATCAGGTCGGGAAACAGGACCAGTGCCCCCAAAGACTCCTTGTGCTGCTTGCAGCCACCGTCCCCATCCCCATGGTACCCACCCTCCCGACTTCTGAAACCAGACGTTAGTCATGCTGTGTTTGAACTTTATTTGCATGGAGCAGTGCCTGCCTTGTGTGTCCAGCTCCTTCTGTCCCACATTTGTGTGAGAACCACCCAGGTGGTTGTGTAGAGCTGTTCTCTCGTTCCCGGTGCCATCGAGCAGTTCCTAACCTATTGGCATTTGGGGCCAGATGACTCTGTTGTTGGCAGTGGGGCCTGTCTTGCGCATTGTGGGATGTTTCGCAGCATCCCTGGCCTCCACCCACTGGAGGGAGGGTAGTACTGCCTCCTAGCTGTGACAGGGGGGGGGGGGGGGGGCGGGGGCACAATTGCCCCCAGTTGAGAACCACCGCTATAGAGTGTTGTATTGAATGAATATGTCACCTTTTTTTTTTTTGATCCACCTGGGATGGCCATTTGGGTAGTTTCCGGTGCTTGGCTATCACGAACTGAGCTGCTACGAGCATTCTCAGACATCTCTTTGGGTGGACTTGGGCACTCATTTCTGTTGGGTGTCCAGGAGGGAATTGTTGGGTTATCAGTAAGCGTATGTTTAGCTTTCACAGATACTGCCAAACAGTTTTCCGCAGTGGTTGTACCAGTTTACATTCCCACCAAGAGCATGAGTGTTCCGGTTCATGTCTTTACCAATATCATCGAGTTTTTTATTTTGTACTTCTCAGAGGTTGAGCACCTTGACATATGGGTCCTGGCCACTTGGACATCCCCTTAATAAAGTGCCTATTCAAGTCTTTTGCTCGTCTTTCTATAGGATCGTCCGCATTTTTCTTATTGATTTGTAGCAGCTCTTTATATATGATGAATAACAGCCCTTTGTCAGATATATGTATTGCAAATACCTTCTCTCATTCTATAGACTCACACATTTTTAGAGCTCGAGGCAGTCTGTGCTCCCCTATCAAACCCTCTGGTGGCCTTGGTTGTCATTACTTGTTCAGTTTGTCCTTTTAGCAAGATAAGGAATTTCATAAGGGCAGGGGGCAGTATGTGTCTGCTTTGTTCACCTTAGAACTCCTGGCACAGAGCTTGGTGCAGAGGAGATACAAAATAAATATTTGTGCAGCGAACGAATGAGCGACTTTCCCATTGGGATGACCTTTGCAGCCCAAGGCTTCAGTATTTCTGGCCGTCGTTGCTTCCTAGGCAACCCTCACTAAAAAGCGTGGAGATTGAGGCACCCACCTGCTTCCGTGCCTCCTTCACCGCCAGGCCCCGCCCAGTGGCAGCCGCTGAGTCTGTCGTTCCTCCGCGAGCTGGACTTCTGCCCACCTGCACCTGCCAGAGGGAGGCGGGGCCTCTCCCGGAGAAGTCACATTTTAATTAACTTCCCTTGCCGTCACCTCACCGGAGAGGCCAGATCATTTTCATAAACAAATGAGGAGCCAGGGCTTTGTCTGCAGCTCAGAGTGAATCACGCGGAAGGAAATCCAAACAAACCACCCAGCCAGGGCTCCCCACCTGAAACTCAGAACTCTCAGCTCTCGAGGGAGGTAAAGGCCTGGGATTTGAGATGAGAAGGAAGAGGGAGAAAAAGGATGAGGCAGTGTGTAGGAGAGAACTACCAGAGTCTCCAAGGAGGCAGTTCATTCATTCATTCACTCGTTCAGCCCCTCTTTACTAGCATCTGATGTCTGCTGATCTCTTTGAAAGAGAGGGTTGAGAATAAAAGCTATGTGGCATGTGGGGAATCTCTGTACCTTCTGCTGAATTTTGCAGTGAACTTTACGTTGCTCTAAAAATAAAGTCTATTTTAAAAATAATTAACCTTAAAAGGAAGGAAGGGGGAAAGTGAAAGAAAGAAAGAAAGAAAGAAAGAAAGAAAGAGAGAGAGAAAGAAAGAAAGAAAGAAAGAAAGAAAGAAAGAAAGAAAGAAAGAAAGAAAAAGAAAGAAAGAAAGAAAGAGAGAGAGAGAGAGAAAGAAAGAAAGAAGGAAGGAAGGAAAGGGAGGAAAGGGAGGAAAGGCTTAGCAGACAGTCTACCGAGGGATACAGACGTTAAACTGATCATCACACAATTAATGACTTAATTACACTACTTTGCAATCTTTAATGGCTTTACGGAGATATAATTCACATACTATACAATTCACCCATTTAAAATATACGATCCAATGGCTTTCAGCATATACACAGGATTGTGCAACCAGCACCACAATCAATTTTAGAACATTTTCATTACCCCCCAAAGAAGCCTTATACCCCTTAACCATCACCCCTCAATCATTCCATTCCCCTCTCCGTCTCAGCCATGGGCAACCACTCATCCACTTTCTGTTTCTATGGATTTGCCTATTCGGGACATTTCTTGTAAATGAAATCACACAATATGTGGTCCTTTGTGACTGGCTTCTTCACTGAGCACCATTTTGTAACGGCCCGTCCATGCTGAAGCAGGTTCTCCTGCGTAATTTTGAAAGTGCCCTAAAGGCGGAGCTCAGGGCCCTATGGTGCCATAGACAAGGAAGTTTGCCTGTACTGAGGGCAACCCGGGAGGGCTTCCCAAAGGAAGTGGCTTTTAATCTCAGGCATTTATAGGACACCTGTTATGTGCCACCAGGAAAAAGAAGTCAGTAGAAGCCATTAGAAGGCTGTGTAGGATATTATATTCCAGGCAGGCTGGCCCAGCATGTGCATTCCTGGAAACTGAGAAGGTCATTTCAGTTCTAAGTCCCAAATGAATAGAATGGATAGTGAGTGTTACCAGACCCAGATGAGGGAGAGGCCACAGTGAGCCCGAGGGGTCCAGAGAGCTTGAAGAATAAGAACCAGAAAGGGGAGGGGCAGGCCAGGAGCAAAAGAGGCCGGGACTCCGGCAGACCCTTCAGGGGTGGGGAGTGGTCTATTGTGCCTAAATCTCAGGACCACGTGGAGTATCCAGGAAGGCAAAGCTGCAGAGGTGGATGGGGTTGGAGGGTGCAGGGCCCGGACTGCCAGCCCAAGGGAGGGGTTTCCTCCAAGACAGTGATGAGCCATTATGGGTGGTCCCTCATCATCCACCTCTATGCGCCCAGGTCTCCGGGAGCCAGAGAAAAGGGGAGAGAGATTGATGGGAAAAGGAGAAAGGGTGAGCCCGGAGCCACCAGACTCTCTGGACAGGCTTTGGTGAGGCCAGAGCCAGGAATGTCCTGGGAGATGTAACACCCTGCAATTGGGATCCCACTGCCTGGGGCCCGTGGGGGTGGGAGGAGTAGCTGCACCCACCCAGCTCAGTAAGGTCCATGGTCCCCAGGGGCCTGATGGTACCGGGAGCGTCACACACCTGGCTGGTATCTCTTTAGCAGGTGGATTTGAATGTGGGCTGGAGACACAGCCTGGGTTCAAATCTCAGCTCTGCCACTTCTTGTCCCGTGTGGCCTCGTGCAACCTGTCTTGACCTCTCTGTGCCTCAGCTTCCCCATCTGAGACATGGGGGCAGTGATGGGCTGCCTCACAGGGCAGCTGTGAGGACTAAGGAGAGGCATATGAAGAACCCAGTGCTGTGTCTGGAGCACAGACCTCAGCAGGTGTCCATTGATGAAGAGCAACGATCTAAGCACCGTACAGGACAGGACCTCTGAGCTCAAGGAGCTGCTAGTCTAAAGAGAGGCAGTGCAGCATCATGCTTAAGAGCTTCACCCCGAAGCCAAACACAACTGCATTTGACATCCAGCCCCATCCTTTCAGAGCCGTGGATCGTGACCCCGCCACTCTGGGTCTCAGCTTCCCCACCTGTACAATGGGGGAAATGATGTGGTTGATGATAGAGCAATTTCATCCCTACAAACCCCTTCTGGAGGGTTAAGGAGTTGACCAGAGACCCAAAGAGTGAGAATGGCGGTCCAGCCGCCAGGAGGGTGACAGTGGGCCTTGTCACCGTATCCCCACACCCTCAGGTGACCTCCAAGGAGGCAGCTCCAGTGACGATGATTTGAGCCATCCCCAGTAGGAATGAAGGGTTAGGGAGGAAAGATGCCCCCTCCCTGAAGGGTGGCCCCAGGTGAGTCTCCGTGAACCAGGTCTTTCCGTCCATCTGCAAGATACATCATTTCCAGCTCTAGGTTGCCAGATCTGGGCTGGACCCCAAATACGGCTGCTTAGTGCGGGGACCGTGCCGCCTCTCTCTCCTGCTGCACAAACGCACGTCCTCCCTCAAGGCCTCCGTCCCGACCGCCCCCCCGCCACGAGGGTCCTCCTGACTCCTCTCCTCACCCGCCCCTGAGCGGTAGCACAGCAGGCAGGCTTCCCCAAGGTGTGTCTCAACGCCCAACAGCAGTTAGCGCTCATCTCAGGGAGGGCTCGTGTTCCACACCCTAGTAGCCCTGAGGTCGCCCACAGGGCCTGGGGTAAAACAAGCACCCGATGACTCCCTGTCACTGAATTTAGTGTAATACTGTTGGTCTGAGGTTCCACGGCTCACCTTTGCTCTCTGTCCTTCCCCCAACAGGCTGAACTTGGGAAGCCCCGGGAAAGAAGCTGCAGTCTGCCTGGAATTAATTTTAATTATGGGCTCTACATCCGGAGGCAGGATGGAGGGGTCCCTGAAGGTGAGCAAGCTTCCTCTGGAGCCCAAAGGGACTTGAACTCTCTACCTAGGCTACTTGCTCCAGGAAAAGAGTCAAGGGGCCTGCCCTGCAGCACGATTCTGGCGGAAACCACAGTTTGCTTAGCCGAGAAGGGCAGGACCACGAAGGGTCCTGGTCTAAGGTGTCAGGGAGATAGCAAAGGCCCCAGACAGTGTGGAACCTTGTCCCCAGGCAAGACTGTCTGTGCTCTGCACCTTTTGAGCTGCAAGCGTAGACAGGCTCGTGACCAACCCCCTGATCTCCCAAACGAGGTCAAGGCCAGGCAAACCCAGCTCCATGAAGGATGCTCAGGCATCGCCTAGAATCGCTGGGAATCCTGACCCCACCCTTTCACGGGGCCAAGCAGGGCTGTCACCCAACAGGCTGCAACAGGTTAATGAGAAGGTATTCGTGCCCCAATTTCTTCTCCGTCAGATGCCACGGATTGCTTTACTTCCCAGACTGATCTCCATGCCATGGCTCTGTCTCTCCCTGCCCTCAGCCATTGGACACTGGAATGTATTTAAACAGCAGCCTACCTGCCCCCATGAGCTGAGCCGGGATTATATCGCCATGAACCGTGGGGCAGTAAAAGCTGGCCTGGTAACTGCCCGGGAGAATTTCCATTACCGTCAGCTCAATGACATCCGCATCAGTGACCAGGATGACCGGCGCCTCAAGAAGGAACCGCCCTCTCTCCCTCCGAATATGACATTCGGGATCCGAGCACGGTAAGATGGCTGGCACCCGTGCCAGACAGCTGGCACCCGTGATGGTGAGGGGGGTGCTCAGTGGTGACTGAATTAGGGAACAATGTGGGAGCATGACTCTGGACTCCAGGGAGGGTCGAGTGATCCAGGCCTGGCCAATCAGCATATCTCACAAACCATGGCCAAAGTGACTGGTTCAGAGGCAGACATGTGACCCATGTCCCAACTCTGGAATGCATGACATTCTATAAAAGTAGAATGTGGTTGCATGTAATCAAGTCTCAACTCAAACGACTTTGATTTTTTTTAAGGGGAATTTATTGGCTCACATGATTGAAAAGGTAGAGCTTCAGGCATAGCTGGATCTAGGCAATCAGGCAATGTCACCAGCATTGGGTATGTCTCTCCATGACTTGGCTGTGCTTCCCAGTTTTGGCTCCGTTCTCCGACAGGCTTCTTCCTCGTGTGGCAAAATGGCCAGAATCAGTTCCATTCTTACATCCTATTCTTTTAGTGACCCCAGTGGGAGTGGTGTAGGAACTACAAAAGCCTGGAGATTAAGATTCTTTGGTCCAACTTCAGTATCATTGCTTATCCCTGAACCAACCAAAGGAGTGAGTAGAAATTGTGACCTACACTGATTGGCCAGGCCTGGGTCACACTTTTGCCTCTGCACCAATTACTGAGGCCGGGGGATTCTGGTGCTCTGATTGGCCAGGCCTGATCCCTTGCCCCTCCTTGGAGGGGGCGTGGTTGGAATCAGTCCCCACGATGTACAGGGGCTGATGGTGGAAAAGATGCAGAAATAGAGGTCCTGATCCAGAAGAAGAAGAATGGAACACGATAGCAGGCAAGAACTGCAAATGTCCAGTACAACAGGGCTTCCGACCCATTTTACGTCACAACACAAGCATTACAAAAATCACTGATATTTGTACATTGCATTGTACAAATAAATAGCAGTGCTCTCAGCCAGCAGTGAATGGCCTGGGGCCTCCAGTTGCCCCAAGTCCCATCTGTGACACCTGAGACTAAGCCTGTATCTTGGTCCATCTGTGTGACACTGCCCTGCTCTGCCCACATGCAAGGCCATTGACAGTCTATCTCCAGTCCTTTCCCACCACAACCCACTGTTCCGGGACGGGTGCCTTCCTTTGGCTGTGCTACTCAACTTTTGGGGGGGAGGTGAAGCTTCCTTTATTTCTTATTTTATTTTTTCTAATCATTTTTTACTGTGGTTAAATATACATAAGATTTACCACTTTTAGGTGTACAGTTCAAGGGCATTACGTACATTCAGACTCTGCTGCACGACCATCACCACCATCCATCACTGGAGCTTTTTTCTTCATCCTAAACTGAAACCGTGTACCCATTAAACAGTAACCCTCTATTTCGCACCCCCTCAGCTCTCGGTAACCACCCTCTACTTTCTTCCTGTATTAATTCGACTACTCTAGGGACCTCATATAAGTGGAATTATACAGTATTCGTCCTTTTATATCTGGCTTATTTCACTTAGCATAATGTACTCAAGATACATCCATGTTGTCCTGACAGTATGGATCAGAATTCCCTTCCTTTTTAAGGCTGAATAATAGTCCATGGTGTGTATATATCACATTTTGTTTATCCATTCATCCCTTGATGGATACTTGGACTATTTCCACTTTTTGGCTATTGTGAATAATGCTGCTGTGAACATGGGTGTACACTATCTGCCTGAGTCCCTGCTTTCAATTCTTTTGGGTATATACCCACAAGGGTAATGGCTGGATTGCATGGGAGTTCTATGTTTATTTTTTTGAAGAACTGCCACGGTGTTTCCCGCAGTGTATGCCACCATACCTTTGTATGCTTTCCCCTCTACCTTTCTCAGCATCCTACCTGGTAAAATCTACTTGCTCATCAAAGCTCAGCTCAGCATCCTCTCGTTGGTAAGCTTTCCCACCTCCCTGGCCTCAAACTCTATGCACATCTCTCTCACCAGAAATGCTGTTTGTTCATTGCTGTTCATCAGCCCTCAAAACCTGAAAGGTGGCACTAGAGACACATTGGAAAGTCACTTCTGGACCCGATTAACTGATCATCTGTATACTTTCCTTCTCCCACCTTTGAAATAATGCCCAAGTCGATCCCTCAAGACAAGGCAAGGTTCTCCAGGACTGCCTGGAGTGCAGAGGGACAGAGTCCCAGCTGTGTGATCACTTGACTGGTCCATACTGGTCACCAGTGTCTTGAAGACAGCATGGTGTCCAGGAGGAGTCGCCGGGCTTTTCGTCCCACCTTTGTTCCCACCTCTCTTTCCCTCCAGGGCTTCTGTTTCCTCATCTGTAAATAGGATATTAAGGCAGTCACTGGCATCCTGGGATTCTCAGGGTATGTTCTGTCTCTACGTCAGTTTCATTTCATTGTCACCAAAACCCCGTGCAGCCCCATGTTCATAGCAGCACTGTCTACAATAACCAAGACACGGAATCAACCTAATTGTCCATGGACAGACGAATGGATAAAGAAGATGTGGTACATATATACAATGGAATATTACTCAGCCATAAAAAGGAACAAAATTTGGTCATTTGTAGAGATGTGGATGGATCTAGACACTGTCATACAGAGTGAAGTGAGTCAGAAAGAGAAAAACTAATATCGTATATTAATGCATATATGTGGAACCTAGAAATATGGTACAGATGAACTGGTTTGCAAGGCAGAAATAGAGACACAGATTTAGAGAACAAATGTATGGACACCAAGGGGGGAAAGCGGGGTTTGGGGGGGTGGGATGAATTAGGAGATTGGGATTGACATATATACACTAATATGTATAAAACAGATAACTAATAAGAACGTGCTGTATAAATAAAGAAAATAAAATTCACAAGAAAGAAAGAAATTCAGAAAATAAAAGGATGTATACAAAGGAATACGGTACTACTCAGCCATCAAAAAGAATGAAATAACGCAAATGCAGCGACATGCATGAACCTAGAGATGATCATACTAAGTGAAGCAAGTCAGACAGAGAAAGACAACTATCACGTGACATCGCTTACATGTGGAATCTAAAATGGGATACAAATGAACTTATTTACAAGACAGAAACAGACTCACAGACATAGAAAACAAATTTATGGTTACCAAAGGGGAAAGGGGGTAGAGGAGGGATAAATTAGGAGTTTGGGATTAGCAGATACAAGCTACTATATATAAAATAGATAAACAACAAGGTCCTACTGTATACAGGGAACTAGATCCAATATCCTGTAATAAACCATAATGGAAAAGAATATGAAAAAGAATATACATATGTATATATGTACAACTGAATCAATTTGCCATGAACCAGAAACTAGCACAACATTGTAAATCAACTACACTTCAATAAAAAAATTAAAAAGATTTTTTTTAATTCAAAAAAAGAAAACCTGTGCAGGAAGTAGGCAGGGTTACTTATCCAGCTGAGTCATGGAGAGATTAATTGACCTCCACAAGTTCACACAAATTTTTCACAGCACAGCTTGGCCTGGATTTTTAATCTAGTGTACTTAGATTTAAAAATATGAGATATTAGAACACATAGCACATTAGCAGTCACTTGGTTTGAAGCCCCTCTTTAAAACAGGAAGATAGAAGCTCAGAGAGGCAAAGAGATTTTCACAAGGTCACACAGCAAGTTGTGACCAGACAAAAGCCAGATCTCAGGCTAGGCTGGTGGACTCCCTGTCCCGTGCTCTTTCTTCCATATCTCGCCTCCTTGGGGCTTGAGGTACAGCGTGATCCCCCAGAGTTTCTGGTCCTGGGGCTGCATTATTCTACATACAATGGAAAAGCCTAAGTCAGCTGGGCTCAGAAAGGACATCCATTATCATCTAGCTTTCAATATAAAATCTTAAATTGAGGGCTTCCCTTGTGGCGCAGTGGTTAAGAATCTGCCTGCCAATGCAGGGAACACGGGTTCGATCCCTGGCCCGGGAAAATCCCACATGCCATGGAGCAACTAAGCCCGTGAGCCACAATTACTGAAGCCTGCGTGCCTAGAGCCTGTGCTCTGCAACAAGAGAAGCCACCGCAATGAGAAGCCCGCGCACCACAAAGAAGAGTGGACCACGCTCTCCACAACTAGAGAAAAGCCCGCGCGCAGCAACGAAGACTCTTTCCCTCCAGGGCTTCTGTTTCCTCATCTGTAAATAGGATATTAAGGCAGTCACTGGCATCCTGGGATTCTCAGGGTATGTTCTGTCTCTACGTCAGTTTCATTTCATTGTCACCAAAACCCCGTGCAGCCCCATGTTCATAGCAGCACTGTCTACAATAACCAAGACACGGAATCAACCTAATTGTCCATGGACAGACGAATGGATAAAGAAGATGTGGTACATATATACAATGGAATATTACTCAGCCATAAAAAGGAACAAAATTTGGTCATTTGTAGAGATGTGGATGGATCTAGACACTGTCATACAGAGTGAAGTGAGTCAGAAAGAGAAAAACTAATATCGTATATTAATGCATATATGTGGAACCTAGAAATATGGTACAGATGAACTGGTTTGCAAGGCAGAAATAGAGACACAGATTTAGAGAACAAATGTATGGACACCAAGGGGGGAAAGCGGGGTTTGGGGGGGTGGGATGAATTAGGAGATTGGGATTGACATATATACACTAATATGTATAAAACAGATAACTAATAAGAACGTGCTGTATAAATAAAGAAAATAAAATTCACAAGAAAGAAAGAAATTCAGAAAATAAAAGGATGTATACAAAGGAATACGGTACTACTCAGCCATCAAAAAGAATGAAATAACGCAAATGCAGCGACATGCATGAACCTAGAGATGATCATACTAAGTGAAGCAAGTCAGACAGAGAAAGACAACTATCACGTGACATCGCTTACATGTGGAATCTAAAATGGGATACAAATGAACTTATTTACAAGACAGAAACAGACTCACAGACATAGAAAACAAATTTATGGTTACCAAAGGGGAAAGGGGGTAGAGGAGGGATAAATTAGGAGTTTGGGATTAGCAGATACAAGCTACTATATATAAAATAGATAAACAACAAGGTCCTACTGTATACAGGGAACTAGATCCAATATCCTGTAATAAACCATAATGGAAAAGAATATGAAAAAGAATATACATATGTATATATGTACAACTGAATCAATTTGCCATGAACCAGAAACTAGCACAACATTGTAAATCAACTACACTTCAATAAAAAAATTAAAAAGATTTTTTTTAATTCAAAAAAAGAAAACCTGTGCAGGAAGTAGGCAGGGTTACTTATCCAGCTGAGTCATGGAGAGATTAATTGACCTCCACAAGTTCACACAAATTTTTCACAGCACAGCTTGGCCTGGATTTTTAATCTAGTGTACTTAGATTTAAAAATATGAGATATTAGAACACATAGCACATTAGCAGTCACTTGGTTTGAAGCCCCTCTTTAAAACAGGAAGATAGAAGCTCAGAGAGGCAAAGAGATTTTCACAAGGTCACACAGCAAGTTGTGACCAGACAAAAGCCAGATCTCAGGCTAGGCTGGTGGACTCCCTGTCCCGTGCTCTTTCTTCCATATCTCGCCTCCTTGGGGCTTGAGGTACAGCGTGATCCCCCAGAGTTTCTGGTCCTGGGGCTGCATTATTCTACATACAATGGAAAAGCCTAAGTCAGCTGGGCTCAGAAAGGACATCCATTATCATCTAGCTTTCAATATAAAATCTTAAATTGAGGGCTTCCCTTGTGGCGCAGTGGTTAAGAATCTGCCTGCCAATGCAGGGAACACGGGTTCGATCCCTGGCCCGGGAAAATCCCACATGCCATGGAGCAACTAAGCCCGTGAGCCACAATTACTGAAGCCTGCGTGCCTAGAGCCTGTGCTCTGCAACAAGAGAAGCCACCGCAATGAGAAGCCCGCGCACCACAAAGAAGAGTGGACCACGCTCTCCACAACTAGAGAAAAGCCCGCGCGCAGCAACGAAGACCCAACACAGCCAGAAATAAATAAAGTAATTAATTAATTAAAAATATATAATTAAAAAAATAAAATTCCAGGGGCTTCCCTGGTGGCGCAGTGGTTGAGAGTCCGCCTGCCGATGCAGGGGACACAGGTTCGTGCCCCGGTCCGGGAGGATCCCACATGCCGCGGAGCGGCTGGGCCTGTGGGCCATGGACGCTGAGCCTGCGCGTCCGGAGCCTGTGCTCCGCAACGTGAGAGGCCACAACAGTGAGAGGCCCGCGTACCGCAAAAAAAAATAA
Organism: Lipotes vexillifer; assembly: GCF_000442215.2. Lineage (NCBI taxonomy): Eukaryota > Metazoa > Chordata > Mammalia > Artiodactyla > Lipotidae > Lipotes > Lipotes vexillifer. The sequence continues at coordinate 2,172,278 of NW_006779962.1, read as the reverse complement.
CAATAATAAAATAAATAAAATAAAATAAAATTCTTGAGGTCTGAATGAGCATGTGTCAATATACAGATCATGGAGTTTAAAAAAAAAACTCTAAAAAAAAAAAAATTGCTATAAAACTGGGTGGCTGCAATTTCAGGGAAAGGACGTGATGAAGTGCCAGCTATATCTTCTGTGATGGTAAATGGGCTTTGCATATGCAAATTGAATGGATTTTAAAATGGTATTTAATGACAATTTTCGTAGCAGACGTTAACATTAATTACACAAAAATGAAAATGCTGCATTAGGTTGCTGTTAGCAGCAAATATCGTGGCCATAAAGCTTTATCTTTATCAACAGCAGCCCCTTTCTGATGTGACAGGGCAGCTCAGCAAATTGCAAGCAAAAGGGCTTTTATGGAACAAAAATATCCCCCAAAGCAGGCCCAAATCAGCATCAATTTCGCTTTATTTCTTCATAAATGGAGGTTAAATGGCTGCTGAAAAAGCTTTTACTGAAATGCCCAACCTGCCCGCAAATCCTCTCTACCTTACAACATCAATGCAAGGAACAGTTAAAAAATCATCGCCCCCCCTCTCCGTAATGGGGCTATTACTTTAAAGTTATGGGACCAAGGCCCATTCTCTAACGATCACCTTTTACAAGCCTCGATTGTATTTATTTCCTTACTTTAAAAGCATGCTAAAAACCAAACCCGATTACACCTGACTACCCGAGGACTTGTTGGGGTGATTTGGTCCAGTAACTAAAGAAGCCAAGAAGCAAATGGCTACCATTTACTCACAACTACAGAAGATATGTTAAAAAATAAAGTTCCACTTCAGACTAAGTACACAAGAAGCTTACTCTAAGCTAGGGATGCTGAGTGAGGGGCTGTAACTGCTGTATGAGAGAACATTCTGGCTACAGCTCTTTCCCCCGGCCCCCCACCATCAAATCCCCTTGCCCTTTATATATTTTATGATGGACAAAATAGCTAGATGTGAGGGGCAGCGCACGCATCCATCCGCCTGCCCACGCAAGCCCTCGATGCCAGGTAGGGTCAAAACCTGAATTTGGGATTATTCAGTTACTTCCTTTCCAGTTAGCTGATTTGCTTTCCAATCCACACCAATTTGTTACAGATTGTCACTAAATCAGAAAGGTACATTTCGATCCACGAGCCTCTGGCTAAAAGGAAGTGGACACCTAAGCAATTATCTGGAAAAGGATGCCCATGTAGACATGTGATCACAAGTAGGGGCTGAGGCCAAGTTAACCCACAGAGATGTTTGTTTGGCCCGGGCAGTAATTAAAAAAATCAAACGTTTGAATGAGTTGCCACATTAAAAAAAAAAAAAAAAAATCAGGAGATCTCATATAAAAGCCCAGATTTCCTGCTTCTCTTAAAACATCAGAAGCCCAGGCAACCTGGGTCTGCACTCCTGCCTGGCACCAGGGGATGGGGCTGAGCAGGGTCCGCTTTGGACAGATTCCACGCGTGCCCTTCTGTCTATCCCAGTCTCCACCCAGCCTGGCTTCTCTCATTTTCTTGACCCGTCTGGTCCCAGTAGGCACTGAGTTTGCAGCTGCTGGTGTAGACTGGTCATCCTGACCCTTCAGCTACCTGCTGCCTCTTTTTATGTCCTCTGATGATGGTAGGGCCCACCACTAACAGAAGCTGCTGTGAATTGAACTTACACGTGGCAGGCATTTGCACATATAATTTCTAATGAATCCTATGAGGCAGGTATCATTCTGCTCACTTCACAGGCCAGGAAAGGGAGGGTGCGTGTCCCCGAGGCTGCACGATGGCAGAGCCTGGATTTGTACCCTGGCTAGCTGGCCGGCTTTTGAACCTCTAGGATCAGGTAGCTGGAAAGAGCTGGCACATTCTCACTCTGCCGTTTCACTGTCAAATCTCAGAATCCAAGTCAGGGAAGAATTTTAAATTCTCATTACCAACGTGTAAGACCATAACACAGATCTCAAAGCGTGCTGTGACCCCCGGTCCATAAACAGATATGTCTGGGGGCCAGAAATGTATCTATTAAAGAAGGGCTTAATTATTGATTCATTTAAATAAGTGTTTGCAAATGTTCACATGCCCTCGGCACATCTTAATTGTTACTGCTCCTAATTGGTCCAACACTGTCGAAGATGATGAGACAGGGACAGCGGGGGACGGGGGAGCTGGCGCTCCTGGCAGATTCTGGGTGTCCAGGGCTCTACCTCCACGCTGCCTGGGAGCATCATGCCACAAGCAGGGCAAGGATGATAGTAGGGGGATTCATCATTCAGTCAATGAGCAAACAGCTCCCTGCATATCAGTATCTGACATGGGCCAGATGGAAGATGGGTAGACCCCGTTTTGAACTAATAATGGCAACTATTATTATTGTTAATATTACGTGTCATCAGACATTGTGCCAAGCACCTCAGAAGCATCGTCTCCTTAAATAACTGAACAGCTCAGTGAGTACAACGCTTACGTCCCCATCTTACAGAAGAAGAGACAGAGGGTCAGAGAGGGGAAGTTATTTGCCCCTGGCTGCTCTGTAGTGGGATGGGGATTAGTCTGGCCCAACCACCTGTGATGGTGACCTTGGCACTGAGCTGCCTTCCTAACAAACACAAGGATGGAGGTGACACAGGTAGAGATGCTACCCAAATGTTTCCTGCACTAGATGGGGGCTGAGACAGAACATATATGATGAAGGCCATCCTGTCTGGATTTTTCTTAAAGCTTTAAACTTAACCTGAACGCCATCAAAAGAGCCCAATGAACTTCCCTCTTTTTTTTGCAGTACGCCGGCCTCTCACTGCTGTGGCCTCTCCCATTGCGGAGCACAGGCTCCGGACGCACAGGCTCAGCGGCCCTGGCTCACGGGCCCAGCCGCTCCGCCGCATGTAGGATCTTCCCGGACCGGGGCACGAACCTGTGTCCCCTGCATCGGCAGGTGGACTCTCAACCACTGCGCCACCAGGGAAGCCCTGAACCTCCCTTTTGATATGTCGCTTCCCTTCACCTTCACCTACCTCCCGATAAACAAGCTCTTTGACGGGGCATCCGGAACTTTCACTACACTGGATGCTCCAGGCCTGCTTCGGCTCAACCCCAGTATCCCTGGTGCCGACCATAGTGCCTTTGCTGAGAGAGGCCTCAGTGAATATCCGCTGCATGAATGCATGAGCAAGGGGCCACGTTGAAGTCTGAATATGAAGCCAGTAGCAACTCGGGTAGAACACTGAACTCATCCACCAATTAGTCTCGTCCAGACCCCCTCCAATCCTCGTACTGAAAGCGTTCAGACCACGGGAAAATAAGAAACACAAGAAAGCTAGGGAACGCTGCCAGCCCACCCTCCCTACTGCTGCTCGCCCAGCTATCAGATGCATCATCAGCCTGACATTGACAAATGTGAAGGATGGAGGGAATTTTACAGGCTGTTAAAAAAATGTTTGCTGCCTGACAGGCTTTCTGAATCTCTCTGCCAAGCTGATTTATTTTACAAATTTACAATGGGCCCATCAATCACTCTGGGTTATTTTGTTTCTCCTGGAGCCGACGGCCAAAATCCAAGCCACCCACCCAAACTCCTATAAAATAACGATAAACGCCTTCCCAGACACCTGTCCCAGGTATCCAAGACAGTTTCTGAATGGGGAGACCAATTCCGGGTTTATTGCTGGCCTGAAACTCAGCTGAGTGAGACCGGGCTTCCCACAAGGGGGAGCATGTGGGTCTCGCAAAGACCCCTGAGCCTGCATGCTGGCCTGCAAGGTACATCCTGCCAGGCAACCAGACGCCCAGCCCCACCGATCTGCTCCCCAGCGCTGACTGCAACTGTAGTTAAACAGTTCTCTGCTTCTTCACTGGGTATGCAGGTCCTGGAGGGCACGGACACTGTCAGTTTTGTCCACCGCTCTCTCATCAGAGCCTGGAACATAGTAGGCACTCAATAAATACTTGTTGGAGAAATGTGGTCCAGGGCCTTTTAAGGCTTTGAGACATTATTGAAAGGGAAGAGAAAGTTGATTTGAGACCCAGAGATGAGATGGAAAAGCCAGAGATTCCTGTGTCATTTAGCAGACTCTCCTGTGCTCCCCTATGATTGATGTTACGAATCAGCATTGCAGTGATGCTGCCTCAAAGACTGAATGTGTTCCTTGGCCACATTAATAGAGGGTAGTAGCAAGTCCAGACGAGGGAGGTGACCTACCTATTCTATTCTGCCACTCAGGTCGCACTTGTAGCATCATTAAAAAATGTTGGTCATCATAGATTCAGGGGAAGGCCCATAAACAGGAGAGTGTCCAGAGGGGAGACATCAGGTTGGTGGGTGGGACAAGGGGAGGGAGATCACCATGTACAAAGAACGTGGCAAGAAATGAGGTTTTCCCTGCTGGATGAGAGAAGATGCAGACGGTCCTCAACTCTGAGGCCCTGCTATGAGGACAGTGGAGGAGCTTTGCTCTCAGAGGCTTCAGGAAACAAAACAAGGACCAGCGTATGTGTGTTTGGGGGGCAGTCCCAGTAGCTAATGTTTGCAGAGCCCTCAGTAAGCGGCCGATGGATGTAACGCTGAGCACTCATTAAATCCTCACGATTTTGCCAAGTAGGGACGGTTATCCCCATTTTATAGATGAAGAAACTGAGGCTCAGAGACTCACTTGTCCAAGACCACACGGCCAGTCAGTGGCCGCAGCACGATTTGAGCCACGTTTCCTTCCAGAGCCGGTGTCCCTATCCATAGCCTGCGCTCTTCCAGGAGGCAGAGGCAGGATGCCTGGAGTGGAGGGGAGTCCTCACAGCAGGATGGCATCTGTGAACAGCAGCCACTCACTGGGGGCCGACTTTCCACAGAATAACTCAGTTAACCCTCGCCAAAGCCTGGCACCTCCATTCAGCCACTAGGAGCTGAGGCATGGAGAGAGAGGTCGTGTCCCTTAGCGGGTGGTGAGTGGAGGCGTGTTTACTCCGGGACAGGAAAAGATTCTTGCAGGAGGTGGAGGTGTTGGCTGGCACATCACAGCCTGGCTGGGGCCTGGGACACCCCACAATGGACCCGACAGGGGACGGGGGTCCCTCCGCCTCAGAGCCAGCCTGCTTCCATGGGCCTGACCTGGACGGAGTTCTGTTAAGAGGGGCCCAGACGGGCAGGCGTAGCTGAGGAAGGTGGTGATCTGAGGGCCCTACCCTCTCCTTCCTACCTTCCTGGAAGCCCAGCCTCTCTGGGGCCCCTGCCCGACTGCCTGCTGCACCCCCTCCCATCTCCCCAAACTCCTGTTCAAGCTCCATCCTGCAAGGCAGCTTTGTTGCCAGAGCCCGGAAGGAGACATTTTTCATGCTTTGCTTTTTTCCTTCTCGGCTCTCCTGCGGCCCAGACAGAGATTTATTCCCAGCCCGAGGCTCGTGGCATTTGGAGCAGAGAGGAGCTGATGGGCCCATAATGGATAGGGCCGCTGCTCCCCCAGGGCCTGTCCCGCCCGAACCCCATCCATCAGGAGCGGCTCAGTGCCAGGGTCAGCGCTAACGAGGCCGGGCCACTCCCCCTCGGGGCCTCCCCGGTTGCATCTCACAGGCTCTGGCTCCCGCTTTTGACTTTTCCAGAGCTGGGCTCACCCTCTCATGTCTGTGGGTGACGCATGGGGAGGGGGCGTGGTGCCGGCCCGGCTGAGGGCCCCTTGTCCTCACTTCCGCAGCCTCCAGCCTCGACACAATTAGAGGGGTTGCTGGGGTGCAGCTGGTCCGCCCCTCCCGTGACACGGTGTCCCCATCACACGGTGTCCCCGTGACGCAGGCATGGAGAAGCTGGCACTGCGGGGAGCCAGCAGCACCCCTGGGAGCCAGCAGCACCCCTGGGGCCGCATGAAGAGCCAGGCCTCGAGCCCAGCACATCATTCCTGTCCTTGCAGGAGCCGCAAGCCAAAGAATTCATGGGTTGTGCGTGCCGTGCTGAGGACCAGTTCAGGGCCCGGCTGGTTCCTGTCCCCTTTGGAAGCCACATGGAAGCAGCCAGCTATTTATGCCGAAATCCCCGGTGCCCTGCACTAATTCTGACGGATAACAATACCAGCGTCTGTTTCTCCAGCTCCTATGGCCCCAGACACAGCCTCTCACGGGACCCTCAGGGCGACACTTAGGTAGCGACTCTCTTCTTTTCTTGGACGCGCCGTACAGCTTGCAGGATCTTAGTTCCCCGACCAGGGATCGAACCCGGGCCCTGGCAATGAGCACACCATGTCCTAACCACTGGACCTCCAGGGAATTCCCAGGTAGTGACTCTCTTATCCCCATTTTACAGCTGGGGAAACCGAGGCCCAGACATGCTTGCCCATGATCATGTGGCCAGAAGGTGGTTATGCTGGGGTTTGATCTCAAAGGCCACATCGTTACCTCCATCCTATGCTGTGTGTTCATTTAGTGCCCACCCGTGCTGGGCATTACGCTGGGTGTTTGGGATACAGAGAGGAAGTAAGACACAAAATAAAGCAGGCAACAAAGGGGTAAAATAGCAACACAGTCGCTGTATGTCATATCCCGGTGGGCAGAGGAGGGTGGGACAGAGGCCTTGGGGAGACTTTGGGTCACACCTGGTTTTGCTCACTGCTGTCTCCAGTACCTGGAATGTAGGAGGTGCTCGATAAATGCTTGTTGACTGACTGCATAAGAAAGAATAGACAGCTTGATCGCCATCCATCCCCGATGTTGGGAATGGCCAGTATTCTAAGGCTGAAGACCACCAGCGTCCTGAGCACAGAATTATCAGGCGCTGAGCTTCAGCTATCATTATTCCCGGGCTTCTGTAACAAATGACCACAAACTTGGTGGCTTAAAACAGCAGAAATTTATTCTCTATAACGTGGAGCCCAGAAGTCCAAAATCGAGGTGTCACAGGGCCATACCCCCTCCAATGGCTTTAGAGTAGAATCCTTCCTTACCTCTTCCAGCTTCTGGTGGCCCCCGGGGTTCCTTGGCTTGTGGTCACATCACACCATTCTCTGCCTCGTGGTCATGTGGCCTCCTTCTCTGTGTGTCAGTGTCTTCTCTTTTGTCTCAAATAGAGACACTTGTCATTGAAGTTAGGCTTCATCCAAGGAATGCAGGATGATCTGATCTCAAGGTCCTTAACTTAATGACCTCTGCAAAGACTCCTTTTCCAAGTAAGTTCACATTCCTGGGTTCTGGGGCTTAGAACCAGGACCTATCTTTTGGAGGGGTCACCCACCACTCACCCCACTACAGTCACCAAAGCATCTTAACAGAAAGTCCTGCATTTTAGATATTGGCTTTTAACGCTAACCACCTTTAGCATTATTATTTATAATGGCTGCCCCTGGAGTCTTGTTACACATTACGTTTCTATGAAAAATATAAAAGTGCTTTGTAATCAGTCAAGAATTGTAATCAGCCAAAATGTGATGGGCGTAAATGCTTTCCTGAGAAGCAGATGTTTCTGCCAACCCTTTCTTTTGTGTTTATGAGGAACCTCTCCAAAAAAAAAAAAAAAACAGAAAAGTTCAGAAGCTACATAACTAACTGCCATGAACCCGCCACCCGAAGTTAACAAATGTCACCACTTGGCCATTTTTGCTTCTCATCCTCTTTTTATTATTATTAAAGAAATAAAATATAGCAAACACAGGTTGAAGCCCCTTCTCACCTCTCCCTAACCCCACACCCTTCCCTCTGTTCCCTAAGGACCATCCTAAGGTTGGAACGGGCATGCTTTCCACCCACATGTTCACATTTTTGCTCTACCCTTAGATGTCCTTAAATAATGCATATTATTTAGTGTGGTTTTCATACCATTTAAGTCACTTTGTACCCCCCCAAAAAAAAAAAAAAAAAACAGAAAAGTTCAGAAGCTACATAACTAACTGCCATGAACCCGCCACCCGAAGTTAACAAATGTCACCACTTGGCCATTTTTGCTTCTCATCCTCTTTTTATTATTATTAAAGAAATAAAATATAGCAAACACAGGTTGAAGCCCCTTCTCACCTCTCCCTAACCCCACACCCTTCCCTCTGTTCCCTAAGGACCATCCTAAGGTTGGAACGGGCATGCTTTCCACCCACATGTTCACATTTTTGCTCTACCCTTAGATGTCCTTAAATAATGCATATTATTTAGTGTGGTTTTCATACCATTTAAGTCACTTTGTGTGGTGACTTGCTTTTTCACTCTGCATGTTTGCAAAAGTCACTGGGTCCGCCGTCCAAATCACCCACCTTGGGCACATCCATCTCCCATCACTGAACACCCACCTTGCTTCTCGTTTCCCCCATGATGACGAGGCGCCCGGCACACCTAACACACGTGTGCGGGATTCCTTGGGGTCATGGTCCACACGCAGAGTTTCCGGGCTCAAGAGAGACCTCCTCAGTTTATGCTGATGCCCCGATGGATCTGGATCTTCCTCCCAATGTTCTCGCTACCACCCTCATACGCCCTGGCGGGGATGCCCCATCTGGTACTCACCTGTTTCCCCAGGTGCCAGGATCCCCCTGCACACAGATTCCCAAGGGGTCTGGAGGATAGTTCCTCCTGAGTCACATCCATTCAGCTCGGTTGAGCCTTTTCTCTCCAGAGGGGCTCAAGTCACAGCCCGCTGTGCTGGAAGCGGGGCATGCATCAGGCGGGTGCAGGGAGAGCCCCCAAGTTTCGGGCTCAGGCACTCAAGGTTGCGAGAAGCTCCCTGAAAGCCCGTCCAGCTCCACTGCCCATCCCGTCTCTCTCCGCTGGGCGCCAGTGCGGGGACTGCTAATTGAATTCACCCTTGTGAAAAATGTTAACAAATTGCAAATGACCTCTTAGACAAATTTAGAAGTCAGGAGTGTGCTGCTAACTAAGCCTCCCTCCTCTGTCATTAGCTTTTATGTTGGATCCACAAACAATTAAAAAATAACCACCAGCCCAGAGGTCCTCTCCTCTAATTAGAGTCCTGCCAGGGAGAGAGGCTGCACCTCAATTACCGTCCCTTCCTCCAGGCTAGTTAGGAAAGGCAAGCTCTCAGGCCAAGGGGGGACAATTAAGAAAAAGGCGGTGGGGGTGAGAGAGGACGAAGGGGCTGCAGGGGTCCCTTGGGACCAGAGCTGATGGCCAGCCCACTCCATAAAGAGGTGCCGGTGGCCGCCAGGCTGGAGGGGCCTCTGCAAGGAAGAGGCTCAGAGCTGTAACCCCCAAAGGGTGCCAGGGACCACGTGGCCAGGATCCCCTAGGGGCCGGGGCGTGCACCCTCAGAACAAGGCAGATGCCTGGAACCCAGCCCAGGCCTGGCAAGTCAGACTGTCTGATAGTGGGACCCAGGCAGCTCTACTTTCAATAAGGTTTCTGGGTGATTCTTATTCACCCACAAGATTGAGAATCTCTGGCCTCAACAGGATGAGGGGAGGAGAGACAGTATGAACTGCAACTTCTGATCTGGGCTGAGGCCTGTGTCTTCTGGCTCTGGGGCAGGACTTCCGTGGGTCCCGGGCACTCTTGCTTTCATGAGCCCCTTCCTCCATAAAAAATAATAATAATAATTTAAAATATTTTATGGCTGTGCTGGTATAAAGATGAATATAATCCAGGCTGGATTATTTTTTCTCTTTTTCTTCTGATTTTAAAAGGAATTAGAGCATTTTCATGGGTCCCTAGGAGTGTCCTGGGGCCCAGGCACCAAGCCTCCTGGGCCCAATGGGCAAGTTAGCTCTAGTTTTCCCCTTCAGGCCTTATCACCCCTTCCCTCCTCCAAGGGAGTCTCCTCTCTTCTCCCACCCCTCCCCACCCCTCCCAACACCCCCTTTCTGGGGGGAGCATAGATGAAGGCTGAGAGCAGATGAACAACTGGCCTTGAAGCCTGAAGACTCCAGACTCAACATAGCGCTCTCCTGCTCCTGTGTTGACCTTGAGCTCATACATACCGTCTCCGTGGGCCTCCATCTCTCCATCCGTAAGTGGGACCAATACTGTCTCCTGCTATGTCAGAAAAAAATGGTCAGTAAGGAGTTCTTTGAGGCTTTGGGAAGGAAGAGAGATACCAAGCATTTTGTTATTTAAGTGCTGTGGAGCTGGGGTTACAACATCACATGTCTGCAGAGGCCTGGCAGGTCAAAGGGCGAAGCCAGCCCTGTGTGAGGCAATAGGGAGCAGTGGGGACTGCATCAAACTCAGGGTCGAAGGGTGGCAGCTCCAGCCAGTTATTGACAGTTGGGAATGTGGGCCCAGCGTTACCAGATGATCTAAGGCCTCACTAAGGAAAGCCAGCCACTGGGATTTTTATGTGAGTTCTTCTGATTTAAAAAATGTATATATTGTGTACAAGAATAGTGCAGTTTTGCCGGATATGGACCCTGAGCGAGTTATTTCGTCTCATTGAACTCTTTATCAGTAGTTCAATAGCAATGTCAGTAGTTCTTTATCAATCAGTTTCTTTATCAATAAGATGGGGGACGACATAATAATAGTTCCTATCCGGTAGAGTTATTTTAAGGATGAAAACAAAGCATCCCAGGCCCATGGGTGCAGAGTAGGAGGGAGGTAGGTGAGGTTAGGAAGCATCCTTGAGGTGACGGAGCTGTTTTGTATCTTGACTGTGGTGGTGAGTCTTCAGACCTACACATGGGATGGAACTGCATAAAAGCAAATACACCAGTGAGTAGGAGTCACTTTGGTGGCATCTAGAAATGGGTGGATCATTCAGTATCTGTATCTCCTGGTTTTGATTTTGTCCTTTAGTCTTTTACCAGATGTCACCACTGGGGGAAACGGGGTAAGGGGTACACGGGGGTCTCTCTGTATTTCGTTTTTTTTTTTTTCCGCCTCCCTCTCTCTGTATTATTCCTTACAACTGCATGTGAATCTCCAGTGACCTCAATAAAAATTTCAATTTGCAAAAAGAAAGAAGGAAAAAAGTCTTTAGCTGTGGCTTTGGTAGCCTGTGGGCAATGTTGGCCAGAATCACTTCTTATGAGAAACAGTGGTGCTACTTTAGGCAAAAGCAAAGTGCTCAGTCATGGTCACTAAGGTCACCTGCTCACAGATGGGCCTGTCCGGGAAGCCTCAGGTGGAGCGGAGAAGGGAGGCTCCTGGAGCCCTGGGGCTCACTGCTCGGTGCCGTCCGAGCACGCGTCTGACTTGGAGAAACACCTCCAGCAGATGGGAGAGGAGCTGGGTCTCCTTAGATGGTGCCGCTGTCGGGTGTCCCCTGTGGGTTGGGTTCTGATTTAGAGCAGACCAGAGAAGCCCAGCCCTCCAGCCTCTCCCCTCCTCCAAAACCAGACCCCACAACGGTCTACAGAGTGTTCTGAACTCCACACCCAACCGAGGACGTGCGGCCCGTCCTGGAGGCCACCATCCACTCCTGAGCCCTCGAGGCTGTGCCGGCGTTGGGACCGGGGCCTCTTCCACCCCCCTGGGAGCAGCAGACCGCTGGCACATTAGAGATGGATTTTAATTTTATTTTAACAAAATAGCTGTCTCCACTGGAAGAGGCATCAAGCACCAAATAAGGACCCGTCTTGAGCAGAATCACGTTGAACAGACCTCCGTGCTGTCATTGATTTTCCAGGAAGAAAAAAATTGCCTCTGGCTACTAAACCGAATTAGTAGTCACTGATGACCAATTATTTTAGCCCGCTGTGAACGGAGAGCCGCACTAAAATCCGGTTTGTCAGACCCAAGGCTCCCTTCTCAAACACCTTTCAACAAATGTGTACCTAATGTCCCTCAGAAGCTTCCTCCAGCTTCCTCTCTTCTGCCAAGTTCTCCAGCTCCACAAAGTTTTAATGAGCAGCCAAGATGAAGGTGGGTTTGCCATGAAAGGGGCCCCCTCTAATCCACAGAGCCCTCCTTGGCAGAGAGGAACCGAGTCTGCAAATCAGAGCTGTCAGCCCTCACCGCCCCCTGCACGCACAAAGTGTCAGCCTAATGTTTGCAAATGATAATTTCCATTTCCCTTGCTTGTCCCCAGCTACCTTCATCGGAGATCAGCCCCTGGTCTGGGTTATCAATCACGAAGCAGCAGAAGATGGATTGGATGGAACTAATTTGATGTTTCTTGCAGGCCAACCCCGAGTAGGAGCTGTTCGCATTTCATTTTATTCCCCATTTTCCGCTCTATCAGACTGAGTTTTTTTGTTTGTTTGTTTTTTGTTTTTGTTTTTGTTTTTTTTTGCGGTACGCGGGCCTCTCACTGCCGTGGCCTCTC
>NW_006779962.1:2123256-2159841 GCF_000442215.2 Lipotes vexillifer | reverse complement strand
GGCCTCTCCCGCCACGGAGCACAGGCTCCGGACGCGCAGGCTCAGGGGCCATGGCTCACGGGCCCAGCCGCTCCGCGGCACGTGGGATCCTCCCGGACCGGGGCACGAACCCGCGTCCCCTGCATCGGCAGGCAGACTCTCAACCACTGCGCCACCAGGGAAGCCCTCAGACTGAGTTTTGACACGGTTTCGTTGTCAGTGGGAACGTTAGGGTGGTGAGGAACTTTTCCGACAGGTTCCTGCCAGGTTATCAGCAAATAATTTGTCGAAGCCCTCGGCAGTGGCCTCGCCAGCCCAGGTCACTCAGAGCTGCCGTGGGGGTCACTGAGTGCACAGCCTAACTGTCGGAACCTGGCATCTTTAGAGCCGGGGAAGCTGGATGGGGACTCTGGCTCTGTCGCCTGGCCCACTCCATGATCCGTGAGCAAACCACAGGCCAGTTGCTTGATTGCTCTGCGTTGTCAGTTTCCACATCTGAAGGCAGAGCTGTTCATCCTCACTTTCAAGGTTATGGAAGCATCAGGGAGACGGCAGCTGGAGTGCTGCCAGCGGGCTTGGTGTAGTAAGTGCTCATTTTAAAATTGGGAGGCATTTTTGAATGGCTCTTATTCTCCGATGGCCCTCGGGCGGGTCTAGGGGTTGCGAGGCGTGGCGCCCGCTAGGCCTGATTCCCATCTTTGTTCACGCCGCACCCTCTGTCTGGGTTCCCCTTGCTTCATTTCTCAGCTCAGTCCCCTTCTGCTCATCCCCAAAGACCCGTCAAAAGGCTCAGAGGGGACTTTGTTTGTTCCACGCCTTTGCTCAATTCACTGGCTCTCTCCTCTGAGTTCCAACGGCCGCGTCTACACTGACAATTAGCCCTCTGCTCTGCAGGGGGGCAGGGCTGCAGGATGGATATGCTCAAGGGCTTCCCAGGCAAATGCAATGTCACCCACTGGCTGTGTGGTCTTGGGCAAGACACTGAACCTTTCTGGGCCTCAGATTTTTCATCTGTGAAAAGAGGGTATTAGTATCTGTCTCTAGGTTAGTGTCCTAAGGATACAGGTAGCAGGAGGAAGTGTGAGCTGTGATGATTATCGGTGTTTCTGCTGCGTGCCCTGTGACCCCAGGGTGCAGACAGCGCGTCCCCGTGAGCATGTCCCCACACCTCATAAAACCTGGCCCATCACGGGGAACTGGTTATGGCTCCTGGGTGGGCCAAATGGATGGACGGACAGATGGGTAAGTGAGCACAGAGTTGAGATCCCATTCACAAGATGTGTAGCTCATCTGCTGTGTCTTTCCTCCCTCTGGAGTGGCCTTGTATCCTCACATCCTGTTCCCTTCCTTTCCACTAATTTACCCCACCACCCCCAGCAACAGTTCCCAAGTGTGGCTGTCATCACGCCCTCCCTCCTCCCTCGCTCAGAAACCATCCATGGCTCCCTAGTACCTTCGTGAAGACCTTCCTCTGTGATGACTCCTGCCTGGGCTATTTTGACCTCACTCTGTCTCCTTAGTTCTTTTTTTAAAAAACACAACTTTATTGAGGTATAATTTATAGATAATGAAATGGTCCATGTAAAAAAAATTTTTTCATAAATGTATTTATTTTATTTATTTATTTTTGGCTGCATTGGGTCTTCGTTGCTGTGCGCGGGCTTTCTCTAGTTGCGGCCAGTGGGGGCTACTCTTCATTGCGGTGCGCGGGCTTCTCATTGCGGTGGCTTCTCTTGTTGCAGAGCACGGGCTCCAGGCGCGTGGGCTTCAGTAGTTGTGGCGTGTGGGCTCAGTAGTTGTGGCGCACGGGCTTAGCTGCTCCTCGGCATGTGGGATGTTCCCACACTAGGGCTCGAACCTGTGTCCCCTGAATTGGCAGGCAAATTCTTAACCACTGAGCCACCAGGGAAGTCCCGGTCCATGTAAAATTTGATGAGTCTTGACAAATTTATACACCTGGGTATCCAATGAAGAACTCCTGTCTAGCCTTCTCTGCTGCACAACTCCCCTAATTCATCTTTGGGAAGGGGCCACTGCCCCTGCATCACCTGTCCTGACTGTGCCCTCTGTTTCCGGGGGGGTGGGTTGGGGGCTGAGGAACTGCCACTGTTGTTCCTTTCAGGATCCAGGATCCTCTCTGACACACCTGCTTCAATAACTGAGCCCCCATGATGGAGAGAGGAATCAAGAGGTCCATGGCTTGGCCTCAGTGCCTGGACCCTTTCTGCAGGACTCAGGGCCACCCCTGTCCCATCACTGGGCTCCCCAAGGAAAAGCTCGTTTCTGCCAAAGACCCCCTCTTGGGCGTTGCAGTTGAGGAGGCCAGTGTCCTCAGGAAAGGGGTCTTTAAAGGTTTCCGGGGCCACTCAGCATTTTTACAAAGTGCAGACTGTCCAAGCCGGGCTGCACAGTGAACAGTCCAGCCACAATCCCTGTCCCATGGAGCTCAGAGCCTAATGGGAAAGGCAGACACTGAATTGATCAGTTGATCATTGTAAATATTAAAAAAAACACCTTCCCAAGTGTAAAGAGCAGCAGGGGAGGTGTAGTCGACAGAGCTAAGGGAGGTCTCTGGGGGGAACCACGGGATGGGGAGGGGGCATCTCCTTTAGGCCAACACCCGAAGTATGGGACGGAGTGACCGGGGAAGGTGAGGGGGCTCCTGGGAGGACACCCGTGCAAAGACGGCACCCCAAGGCCAGGGCCTTTGAAAATTGTGCTGGCACCCTAGGGGCAAGGAGAAGCCACCAGTGGGCGTTGAGGAAGACAGCATCGGATTGGCACCGTTGAAAAAGCCTCAGTTCCTATATGGAGGGGAGGGTCTGGTGAGGGAGGACAGTGTCTGGGAAGGTCTGGGGTCCTACATGAGAGTAGCCAGACCCCTGGGTTTGGCCTCTATCTGAGTTGGTTAGCTGGCAGCCCCTTGAGCCCTTTTGGAAATGGATTCACATTCTCTTGGCTGCAGACAGCGTAGCCTGAGGGGTGGGGGTGGGGGGGTCCAGGCTGGGCTACTGAGCATGCTGTGTGACCCTGGGCCAGCCATTTGACCTCTCTGGGCTTCGGCCTCCCCACTCCCACTTTCCCCATCTCATTTAGTGAGGATAAACAATTCAGATCTTCTGAGTGGACCCCCTCCATCTCCTCCAAAGAAAGCTGCAGGTCGGACGGCTGTAATTGTGACCGCAGGGGCTTTCATCCTGTGGCAAAACTCATTCATTTTAGGGCGGAAAAAATACCTTTTTTTTTATTATAAAGAACTACGTTTTCTTGAAAAAAAAAAAAAAAACCAAACGATAAAAAACCTTGGACATGTTTTAAGGTAGCAGCAAAAAATAGTTGCAGAAGAAAACAAGAAAAATGGTTCCTAAAGATGCAAGGGTCTTTAGGACCCCCGAAGGGTTGAGTATACGGAAAATGCTGAAATTCCCCAGCTTGGGCCAGTGAGGCCCAGAAGGCCTGGCCACCCTCAGCTGCTTGTGGTGAAAAGGACGAAAAACAAAGAGCCCGGCCAGTTCTGGTGTGAGGTCGGCAGAGCTGCTCGTGGTGGGGTGGCACGGGGATGGAGGCAGTGGGCTGGCATCCTGACACTGATTCAGACCCAGATCCATCACTGCCATCACTGACTGTGGCCCTGGCCGAGTCATGTGACCTCTCAGGTGTAGGTTTCTTGTTTTGCTCTATTTGCTGCGAAAGAGTCACATAAAACCAGTAAGTAGACTGGAGGGGGAGGGGCCCCTCACCCCACCTACCATGTCTGCCCTCTTCCCCCAGCACCATCCTCTGAGGGCTTCCTTCGAGTCATTTTTCCATCCGTCACACCTGTGTCGATGCACTTACACAGGCGTGGCTATTTCTCCCCACCTTCCTTTTTTCATACTTGACCTACGTCTTGAAGGTGTTTCTGGGTTATTACACATATGGCCGCTTCATTCTTTCTGGTAGCTATATAATATTTCCTGATAAATGGCAGCAAGTGGGAGGGGCAGGGGAATCAGGAACGTGAGTGTCCTTGCCTTGTTCAAACCTGCTCTGAGGCTCAACTGCTTTCCCAGCCCCTTTCCCGGGTGAAGTCTCAGGTATCCATGGCTTCCCTGCTCATTTCCAGTTACAAAAGGCCATCTGTGTGCACTAGTTAATATGTCCAGTCTAGTGTAACCATCAAAAGTTCCAGCTTCACCGGGGGGACAGTTTCTTTCCTTCCTGCTTTGGAAGGTCAGTGGTAAGGGGCAGGGGATGAGCTGCTCTCTGGGGTCCTTCCCTCAGCTCCCACACTCCTCGGCTGGAGGGTGGGTGGAGGACATTACGATAGGCCCTTCCGGTATTAGTACATTGCCCAATGTGATCTGCTAATATTTCACTTAGTATTTTTTCATTTGCTCTTCTTTTTTTTTTTTATAAATTTATTTTTATTTTTGGTTGCGTTGGGTCTTTGTTGCTGCACGCAGGCTTTCTCTAGTTGCGGTGAGCGGGGGCTACTCTTTGCTGTGGTGCACGGGCTTCTCATTGCGGTGGCTTCTCTTGTTGCAGAGCACGGGCTTTAGGCGTGTGGGCTTCAGTAGTTGTGGCACACAGCCTCGGTAATTGTGGCGCACGAGCTCGGTAGTTGTGGCACACGGGCTTAGTTGCTCCATGGCATGTGGGATCTTCCCAGACCAGGGCTCGAACCCATGTCTCCTGCATTGGCAGGCAGATTCTTAACCACTGCACCACCAGGGAAGGCCTTCATTTGCTCTTCTAAGTGAGACTGACCAAGGCATTCTCCTTGTCTCAGTTCGGGATCATAACATGATGTGGGAAGATTTTTTTCTTTTTTTTTTTTTAACTTTTTATTTTGTATTGGAGTGTAGTTGATTAACAATGTTGTGATAGTTTCAAGTGTGCAGCAAAGTGATTCAATTATACATGTAACTATTCTTTTTCAAATCCTTTTCTCATTTCGGTTGTTACATAATATTGAGCAGAGTTCCCTGTGCTATACAGCAGGTCCTTGTTGGTTATCTATTTTAAGCGGGAAGCTTTTTTATAAAAAGTTCTGGAAAGTCCTGGAATACTGTTCTCAGCAAGGTTGGGAGGGTGCATGTGTGAACACACCCGGGCCTGGTACCCGTGGCTCTATTAACATTTTCTGTAAGCACTTCAGTCAACTTTGATTGTTTATATTTTCCTGGACAAATCACCCATTTTGTTTTGGTTTCACATTATTAGCACAAAGTTATATCTAATACTCTCTTATGATTAAGAGAAACATCTTACCTGCTCTCAAGGGCAGCTCCACGTTCCGTGGCACCAGGAGCATATTCAAGTTTGGGGGTTCCCTTTAAGAAAAACAAGTTCAAAATCATGAATACAAATTTAGGCATAAAACAGAATACTGAAGTAGAATGAGAAAAGAAATCAGAACAAATTAAAATTTTAAATTAGCTGACAAATATCATAAACCACAAAATCCAGAAAAATAACACATTTAAAAGGATTTAATTGCCTGTCACACCCCATATTCATTTTTTCCCCTACATTTTTTGCTTCCATACTCTTTGATCACCTCTTTGTATGACAGTAATTTTGTAATATTTTTTCTATAAAGTAGAAAGACAGTTTAGGCTTTCCTCTAGCATGCTCGATTGCATTTTGAAAAACTATTTTACTTTGAAATTATTACAGATTCACAGGAAGTTGTAGAAATAGAACAGAGTGGTCCTGCTGACTCTTTACCCGTTATCTCCAGTGATAAAATCTTACATAATTATAGTGCAGTATCAAAACTGAAAGATTGGGGCTTCCCTGGTGGCGCGGTGGTTGAGAGTCCGCCTGCCGATGCAGGGGACACGGGTTCGTGCCCCGGTCCGGGAAGATCCCACATGCCGCAGAGCGGCTGGGCCCGTGAGCCATGGCCGCTGAGCCTGCGCGTCCGGAGCCTGTGCTCCACAACAGTGAGAGGCCCGCGTACCGCAAAAAAACAAAACAAAACAAAACTGAAAGATTGATGTTGGTACAATACACAGACTGCATTCAGATTTCACCAGCTGTTTTTTGTCTTGTTTTGTTTTGTTTTGTTTTTGGTAGCGCCACGCGGCTTGAGGGATCTTAGTTCCCTGACCAGGGACTGAACCCGTGCCCTGGGCAGTGAAAGTGCTGAGTCCTAACCACTGGACCACCAGGAAATTCCCCAGATTTCACCAGTTTTACATGCACTCCTTTGTGTATTTAGTGTCCACGCATTTTATCACGTGTATATTTGTGTAACAATCATGATACAGAACTGTTCTATCACCTCAAAGACCCCTACCCCCACCCCATACACTCACATAGTGACCCTTCTCCCTAATCCCTGGAACATTCCAAGAATGGTATATACATGGAATCATACAGTATGTGACCTTGTGAAACTGGTCTTTTTCACTCAGCATAATGGCCTTGACATCATCCAAGTCTTTACTGTATCAATCGTCCATTCCTTTTTACAACTGAGTAGTATTCCATAGTATGCATGGACCACAGTTTAACTACTCACCCATTGAAAGACATTTTGGCTGTTCCCACTTTGGAAATATTACAAATATTCCAGCTACGAACATTGGTGTATAGGTGTCTGTGTAGACATAAGTTCCCATGTCTCTGGAATAAATGCCCAGGAGTGCAATTGCTGGGCCCATGTGATAGGTGTATGTTTGGTTTTCTAGGAAACTAGACAAACCATTTTCCAGAGCAGCTACACCATTTTACACTCCCACCAGCAATGTATAAGAGGTTTAGTTTCTCTGCATCCTTGCTCTGGCATTGTCACTAGGTATTTCTTATTTTAGCTGTGTTAAGTGGTGTGTAGTGACGTGACAGTGTGCTCTTAATTTTCATTTCTCCAATGGCGAGGGATGTTGGCTATTTTTTCATGTACTTATTTGACATCCATGTACCTTCTTTGACGAAATGTCTCTTCGTGTTTTGCCTCTTTTCTAATACAATTGTTCGCTTGTTTGTGCTTATTTCTTTTACTGTTGAGCTTTGAGCGTTCTTTGCATAGCCTAGATAGGAGTCCTTTGCCAGGTACATGGTTTGCAAATATTTCCTCCTAGTCGTGGTTTATCTTTTCATCTTCTCAAGAGACTCTTTCACAGAGCAAGAGTCCTTAATTTAGAGGAAGTTCAATTTATCTTTTTTTTTTCTCTCCTGGATCATGCTTTTGGTGTCAAGTCTAGGAACTCATCACCTAGCCTAGCCCTAGGTCTCAAAGATTTTCTCCTCTATTTTCTTCTAAAAGTTTCACAGTTTTACATTTAAATCTGTGCTCCATTTTGAGTTAATCCTTGTATAAAGTACGAGACTTGGGTCAAGAGGTTCTTGTTTGTTTGGGGTTTTGTCCATGATGTCCAGTTGTTCCAGCACCACTTGTTGAAAAGGCTATCCTTCCTCCCTCCACTGGATTACAATTTCCGTCAATTAACTCTCTTAAATTTCCTACAACTCATATATAGCCTGATTCATAATACCCTGAAGTATGAAAAGTATATTTCCTAAAATTTTGCCTAATCTTTCTTTCTCTGGCTCCTTCCCTCCCTCTCTTCCCCTCTGTTTCAACAAAGCATAATTACTGAGAGCAGCGCCACATCAGTCCACATCCCACAGAAACCATGCCTGCTGGCATTGGTATTCAATGACCAAGACCAGTTATAATAAACCCATGACAAATGAACAAGACAGCTTCTGCTTATGAGGGTACCTGGCAAGGGCCGTTTGAGGATGGACGGGTCAGGGAAAAGCCCTCTGAGGAGGTGACCAAACAGCTGAGACCTGAAGGCAAAGGAGATGCTGAGTGTCAGGGAGGAGTTTGGGGAGGGAAGGGCTTTGCCGGCCGTAGCTCGGCATCTAGGTTGAGTCTAAGAAATGGGAGGCTGTCAAGGGCATTTTAAGCAAGGGATGATGTGATACACTTTACGTCCTGGGTTTTCCCCATGTCAGACAAGCCTCTCCACCTTTTAATCTGATTTAATGAGCCTGAGCAGAAATGGGCAAAACCTGCTGGACCTCCGTCAGCCAGTCAGGGCTTAGGCTGTTGTAACTTACAAGGTCTGTCAGCTCTTCTGCTCTGAGCGCCACCCACCCCCAACCCCGCCTGCCTCTTCCCAGTAATAAGAACCGCTGGCTGGAGCAGGACACAAAGATGGTCAGCGAGGCTGCAGGAGGGCTGCGAGGGTGGGTTCGCGGTGATGTGGGCAGTGGGGGCTGCTGGGAAAATAGCTTTTCTGTTGTGAATGGCCTCTTGGGGTAGATCTTGCAAGATTACGCATCTCGTGTCATTAGAAAGCATGGCTATAAATTAGGCTGCTCAGAAGCATGGGGTGTGTAATAATTAAGTAATAAAAGTCACCACAGGGGTAAGGGAACAGGAAAACAAAGAGCCACTGTTTGTAGATGCACTGCAGGCTGCCCTGTAAAGAGACCTCTGAGCTCAAGTGGCATTTCAAAGCCACTGAAGCTCCTCTCAAGCGGAGTCCCGCGTCAGTCTAGTCCCAAAGAGGTCCCCATGGAAGGGAGGTGAACTGTCCTGGGTGCACAGACAGGGCGGGAGAATGGGAGGGGGCTGGGAAGAGGATGTTTAGGGTCCAGTCCAGCTCTTTGTGGCTGGCTCTGGAGCCACAAAATCCAACACTTGGACTGGCCCAGCAGGCAGTGGAGGACAATAGGGAAGGGAGCGGACTTGGGCTAAATGACACTTGATACTCAGCTCAAGCCAATTGTTGCCATGTAGGAATGCAGGCCCACTTGGCCAGAATGTATACATCTTCAAGACAATCTGGAAAGCTGGGTTCCTTTAATGTAAAATTTCCCAGTTTTTAAGTGTTGACAACAATTTCAAAGACTTTAAGGACCACCGTGCAGACTGTATAAAACACAAAGCCAGAAGCCCCAGGTTTGCAGTCTCGGGTCCTTACTGTATGTGAGCTTTGGGAGTAGCCTCACTGCTCAGTCCCTCCATTTTCTGATTCCCTCGTCTGTGAAATAAGGTCACAGGGGAAGAACAGAGGCTCTGAACTTTTCCGGGGGCATTTGCACCTTTGAAAATGTGATGAAAGCTGTGGGCCCTCTCCGCAGACATGGTGTCTATACACTCCTGTTCAGAGATGGTGGTCTGCCACTCCGTGGGACTTCCGGGGGGTAAGAGCCCCAGGCCTGGATGATTGATGAGGCCTTAAGCCCTGAAGGGTAGGTCCTGGGCACAGCCTCTCCAGACGCCCCAGACCCATCGAACCAGAACATGCCTCGAACAAGATCCCCTCTGTGATCCACGCTCACGTGACGGTCTGCAAAACGCTGCTGGAAGGCTCCTTCTGCTGTAAAAGACCCAGTGATGTCTGGTTTCGGGAACTTCTCTGGACAGCACGCGTCGGCACTGCAGTTTCTCTTGGTGTTTCCCAAAGTGTGGGCTGAGGAACCGCCATGTGTTTATTTCCTGGGGCCGCCGTAACAAATGACCACAGACCTGGCGGCTTCGAACAACAGAAATGCATTTTTCTTGCCGTTCTGGAAACCAGAAGTTTGCAGCTGAGGTGTTGGCAGGGCGGTGCTCCCTCCAGAGGCTCTAGTGGAGAATCTTGCCTGGACTCTTCCAACTTGCGGGGGCCCCAGACGTTCTCTGGCTTTTCTCTGCCTCTGTCTACACCTCACCCTCTCCTCTCCCCTGTATCTCCGATTCTGTGTATATTTTATGAGGACACTTGTCATTGGATCGAAGGCCTACCCCCCAAAGCGATTTACATACTGTTAATCCCATCTCGAGATCCTTAACTTGACTACATCTGCAAAAGCCCCTTTTCCAAATAAAGTCATACTCACAGGTTCCGGAAGTTAAAATGGAAACATTTGGGAGGGCGCCATTCAACCCACTCACCCTGTATCAGAAATACTTCCTATATTTGCTAAAAATGTTCTTTCTTGGGCCTCACCCCCAGGCTTCCTGGATCAGAACCTCTGGGGAGGGGGCGCCAGTGATTTTTATGCATTGTAAAATGTGAGACGCTCTGGTCCAGAAATATGAGGAGGCAGTCAGCTTGGACCTGAGCTGAGTGATGGAGAAGGTGATAAAGACCATTTGTGAGTGAGGGTGGGAGGGAGGGAGACGCAAGAGGGAAGAGAGATGGGAACATATGTATACGTATAACTGATTCACTTTGTTATAAAGCAGAAACTAACACACCATTGTAAAGCAATTATACTCCAATAAGGATGTAAAAAAAAAAAAAAAAAAGACCATTTGTGATCACAAGGAAGATGAGAAAGAAGGGAGCGGGGAAAACAATGAGCTTCATTCCCTGAATTTTTCCCCTTTGTCTTTTTACTTCTTATTACGAAAAATTTCAAACATGCACAACAGTGTAGCAAATAGGATAATACACATCCATGATCACCCCTCATCACAATGATTCATCCACTCTCAATTTATTCTGTCACCCTTGTTTCATTTTTTTACTTTGTTGTTTTATTTTACCGTGCTTTATTTTTTGCTGGAGGTATTTTGTTTGTGTGTTTGTTTTTTTGCGGTACGCGGGCCTCTCACTGTTGCAGCCTCTCCGGTTGCGGAGCACAGGCTCCGGACGCGCAGGCTCAGCGGCCATGGCTCACGGGCCCAGCTGCTCCGCCGCATGTGGGATCTTCCCGGACCGGGGCACGAACCCGCGTCCCCTGCATCGGCAGGCGGACTCTCAACCACTGCGCCACCAGGGAAGCCCCTTGCTGGAGGTTTGTTTAAAGCAAATTCTAAACTACACAGAATTTTACCCCCAAACCCTTCAGTAGGTATTTCTAACATTAAGACGTAAAGCAACCACAATATCATTATCACACTCCACGCAATTAGCACTATTTCCTCACGGCTTCTGAAACTCAGCTAGTGTTCGCTTTTCCCTCAAAAAATACCTTTCCCCTGTTGGTTTGTTTGAAGCAGGATCTGAACAAGGTCCACATATTGCCTTTGGTTAATGTATTTCTTAAGTCACTTTTGATCAATATCACTTCCTCATCCTCCCCTTTCTTCAATGTCCTTTGTTGAAGTGACTGAGTCACTTGTCCTGTAGAATGTCCCACACTCCAGACGTGGCAAACAGCATCCTCGTGGCGGTGTTTACCATGCTCCTTTTCCCCCTGCATTTCCTGTAAATCATGGTAGTTGGGCTGAGAGCTGTGCGTCCAAAATGGCACACTAGCCCTCATGGCTGTTGAGCACTTGGCATGTGGCTGGTGGCACTAAGGAACTGAATTTTCCATTTTATTTAAGCTAATTTAAATTCAGATTTTCAAACAACCTTTTAAATACCCCATTCCTATCTTTAATTACGTGTTGACATGATAATATTTTGGATATATTGGGTTAATAAAATACATTAGTAAAATTAATTCCACCTGTTTCTTTTTACTCTTTTTAACATGGCTACTAGAAGAATTTTAGTTACATGGCGGCCCACATAATATTTCCATTTGACAGTGATGGTCTAGAAGTCTGATTACCCTTGGGCTCACTTTGGGGTTTGTTTCCCCCAAAGTGTTTGGTGGGTGGTGCTACATACCTCCTATTAATCACTCCCAGCCCCACATCTGTCACTCCCAGTGATGGTAAGATTGAACACTTGGGTAAGTTTTATGTTATGCATATTTACCTCAATAAAAACAAATTGATCCTTTGGTCCAGCTGCTGTAGCCTGACACATCCATTGTAAAGTTCCTCATCAGCCTTCCACCTAATCATTGATTATTACCTAAATCCATTATCATTAGGTGTTGCAAAGTAATGATTCTCTTCCCCCAATTCTGTCCTTCCTCCTGCATTTTATTAGCTTTGGTTCTTCTATAAAGAACTTTTCCTCATCACCTATTAGGTTACCTTGAGAGGGTCTCACACACAGTGCTGCCCCACTGCTCTGGGACCTTAGGATGGGGATGATAAAAGTACCCACTTTACAGTGCTGTGAGGAGTGGGGCATGCAAAATGCTCTACACAGGGTAAGTTCTCCTTGGCTGGAAACCCTTGTCAAAGAGAACTAGAGCGGAGGTTAAAGGCAGTAAAGACGGATTTTATTCAGCATTATTGCAAAGGCGAAAGTGACCTCACTCAATTCTGAGTACAACACAAGTGGGGATTTATAGCCAAGGAGCAGAGTGGATGGAAAATTACTACGAGGAGACTTCAAGGGTAGGGAGATTCTTACTAAACTGACTTAATAGGACTCTTGGTAAAGGCAGGCCAAGGTGATCAGACGTCAAGGGCGGGGGGATTGACTTAGCAGGGTTCTTTGCTAAGGCGGACTCTTCATCCGGCCAAAGATAGGTCCCAAGAACGAGGCCTAATCAAATTGAGGGCTCTGAGAAGCCTGCCTAAAATCTGGTCAAGGAGAGAGTCTGTCACCATGTCAGGCCCAGCACTTGGTTGGTGGACAGTAAGTGTTTGTTGAACAACTCACACGAGGCACCGTTTCTTTCACGGCTGCAGAAGGGCCAGAGAGAAACTCTCACAGCCTTGGGGAGAACACTTTGCTCTGTAGCCCTGATGGTCAGGTGGGCAGCCTCTGGGGAGGGGGGCCTTCCCCGACCTCAAGCCCATCTGACTGCTTCCCCACAGGCCTTCCACCCCCTTCTTTGATCTGCTGCAGCATCGGTACCAGCAGCTATGGGTGCAGGAACAAAAGGCCAACCAGAAAGCCATTAAACTGGAGAAAAAGCATAAGGTAAACTCAGTGCTCACTCCAGAGTGGGTGACTGATGGGGTGGGAGGGAAGAGAAGGGAGGGGCTGGGGGAGGCAAAGCCAAAGCTCAAAAGGATGCCGCCTGCGCATGTTTATTGCTGGGGTGTGGGCAGGGCTGGGGAATCAAGTTGCTTGTTGCTTTGCTGAAAGGGTCTCGGTGATGATCGGGTTCAACCCTGACTTAAGCCCCGCCGGCATCACGAGTAAACTGGCCCCGTGTGCCTCTGGGGCAGGATCGGGACCCCATCTCCCGATTCCCGTCTAGGGGTGGCCCCACCAAACTCCGCGTGACCCCACACATCTGGAAACCAGATTGTCCACGAATCTGACCTGGCCCGGACAGAAATGTGCCCTGGTCTATCTATAAAGAAAAGGTTAGGAAGGCAAAGTCCAAAGAGAAAACCCACTTCTGGGAGGGTTCCGCAAAGACCGCATTTTATGAAACGTTAGGATACATTTTGTTTCAAGTGGATGACTAAGCCCCATGCTAACCGCTCCACGTACATCACATACATCATCTTATTTGCGCTGGATACCAGCCTGTGAGCTGGGTGTCACCCTAGTTCCCAGGCATGGACATCGAGGCCCAGAGTGGTGGTGGCCACACTGGGAAATTTGAGCTGAGGACAGAATGACACCCAAGCACCAGCAATTGTTAATTGTGTGCATCTAGGTGAGATTTTTACCTGGAAAAACATCTTTAGCTGTGAATTTGCATTGTCACTTGCATTTGAAGATACTAAACGTGGTACCCCCTTTAAAATAGCCTGAGAGGTCTTTCCCAGTGTCGCAGTGGTTAAGAATCCGCCTGCCAAGGCAGAGGACACGGGTTCGAGCCCTGGTCCGGGAAGATCCCACATGCCGTGGAGCAACTAAGCCCGTGCGCCACAACTACTGAGCCCACATGCCACAACTACTGAAGCCCGCGCGCCTAGAGCCCGTGCTCCGCAACAAGAGAAGCCACCGCAATGAGAAGCCCATGCATCGCAACGAAGAGTAGCCCACGCTCGCCGCAACTAGAGAAAGCCCGCACACAGCAATGAAGACCCAACGCAGCCAAAAATAAATAAATAAATTTATTTTTTAAAGTTAAAAAAAATAAATAAAAATAAAATAGCCTGAGGTTCGGACTTTGGGAGCACTCAGGTTGGTCTCTTCTCCAGTAGATCCGGATCGATGACGGTAAAATCAGAATTGCTTTATGCTCACGTAGCACTGTACAGATTTCATTAGAAGCACAGCTTTAGTGTCTTTGGTTGTTGCAACGATCTCACCAATGCCGTCCCTCCTCCAGATTCCGTGCAGAGAACTGGATCCAGCACGCACCCTGTGTTCATGCCTTTTGCCCTCCCGGACACCCCATGAGGTCCGAGTCTCATCAGAGCGTTCAGTTTGTTTCATTTTCAGATGGAGGAACTCAGTCTCAGAGAGGTTAAGTGACTGGCCAAAGCTCCCAGCCAAGCCAGGACCCAGGTGTGTCCCGCCCCAAAGTACAGGCTTTTCCTGATGGTGAGGTCCCACTCTTGCCGATTACGGGAAAGCTTAGGATTCAGCAACAGTGCCTGTGATGTTCTAGGGACAAACTGGGGAGTGGAAAAGTCTTATCAGGGATCCCGGCACCCTCGGGACCGGCCAGGAAAGCCTGCTGGGTGGAGGGGCCCAGGGCTCCCCAGGCCCAGCCAGAAGCCAAGGCCCCTCCTGGCTGTTGTCAGCGGTGGGTGGAGTCCGAGACAACCACTCATTAAAGAGCAGAGCGTTGTAATAATACTTTAAAGCAGCCCACGACTAGTTTATTTGTTAATGGCTCCAGAAGGAGTCAGCTCACTATGGTAACGGCCAGTTTCCGAGGGAGCATTGCCATTACACGCTGCTGCTTTATAGCTCCAATCCAGAGTCCTGTTTTTAATTAGCAGCTATTTCACGACAGCTCAGAGTGTCACAGGTCCTCAGAATCCCGGGCCTCCAAAGACACGTCTTCTGAGTCTAGAGACAGTCTCATAGCCAGTGCCCCTCGGTTTTCAGCAGAGCACCCCTTAAGCAGCCACTGTGGGTGGCTCCATCCCCAAGCACTGGTTGGGGACTGGTGCCAGCCTGGGGGTGGGGTGTGAATTTGAGTGAGTCACTGCTTTGCTGGGGTCTCAGTGACCTCACTGGGCCAAAAAGGAGGTCAGATTAAATGGGGGCCTGCAGAGCTGGGCCCAGCACATAGTGGGCACTCAGAAAATACTTGTGCAAACCACCCCCAGAGTTCTCTTCCTGTCCCAAGATTCTCTGTGGCTATCAAACGGCTACAAACACCCAGACCCACCAATGGCTGCGGGCCTGATGAACAATTTATTAGGGTTGATAAGACCTTTGATTTACAAGGTCAAACTGCCCCCATCCTAGGAGAAGCCTGTCTCTTCAGCATCTCGGGATGTCCTGGATTTTGGAAGATGATGACCCCAAATGAAATTCTTGGAAACAGCTTCCATGTAGTGAGTAATCATCTTGGACCAGACACTCTGCTCAAAGCTAACTCCACAAATCCTACAGGCACCTGTTCGTTAGGCATCGGTACCCCCATTTCCTGCAGAGGAAACTGAGGTTTGGAAAGGTGACAAGACTTGCCTTCATTCCTTCAATTCTGAAGGCCAACAGCTCCTTCACGCCGGGCCGGGCAGCCTCTTGGCTTTGGTTCGAAGATGAAGCTTCAAAGCTGTTCTAGAAAGCGGAGGGGAGAGCTGATCCAAACGGCTTGTAAGTTATCCACAGATGCATTCAATAAAATTAATATAATTGATCAACAAAATAAATCAACCAAAGGGGTTCGATGGGGTGGTGGCATCTTCAGTTAGGCTCAGGTCAGCTTTTATTTGTCAGGTGCACTGTCTGCCCTGCGTCCTCTCTCACACCCCCTTCTGCAGTGGCCCATCCTCTCTGGGTCCCCTGGGCACCAGTGCATCGTCCAGCTCATCGGCTCTGGGTGTGAGGCTCCCACTCGTTACACTGAGGCTGTAGTTATAAACAAGAGGCCCCTGTTTACCAGTTAACTCCCCTAGGGGGGTTTGAATTCTGACAAGGATCACGGCCGTGGGCTGTGTATGGCTGACTCTGTATGGAATTCCCCCGGGACACACATTGAAAATGCAGACTCCAGGGCCCCTCCCCCTCTGATTCTAAGGTTGGAGGCCTGGGCCCCTGTGTTAGTCTACTGGGGCGACCATAACAAAATAGAACGGACTGGGTGGCTTAAACAACAGAAATCTTGGAGGCTGGAAGTCCAAGACCAAGGTGCCAGCAGAGTTGGCTTCTCTGGAGGTTTCTCTCCTTGGCCTGAAGATGGCCGCCTCCTCGCCATGTCCTCACATGGCCTTTCCTGTGCGGACAAGCCTGGTGTCTCTCCTCTTCTTAGAAGGACACCTGTCCTACTGGATCACAGCCCCACCTGATGACCTCCCTGAACCTTAATCACCTCCTTAAAGGCCCATCTCCAAATACGGTCACAACTGGGGGTTAGGGCTTCGACGTGTGAATCTGGAGGGGAACGCAATCCAGTCCACAGCAGACCGCATGAGCTACAGGACCCTAATTATGGGCCTGCCGACCTCTGTTCGTGGGCACGGGGCGTGCAGATAAAGAGGAGGAGGACTGCCTCTGTGCCTCTGAAATCCCACCCACAGAGACCTCCGAGGCCCTGACCCAAGCCCCCAAATCCCTCCCCCCGAACAGGAGTCCTCCTTCCTCTTCCACGAGCAGACCATGCTGAGGACCTGCCCCACAGAATGGCAACAAGCCATCGAATCATTCATTCTTCATTCAGACACTGTGGTGTCCGTGGTAACCACCGGGGCTGTGTTAGCCACTGAGAAAATTACAAGGCTGTCTGGGACACACCCCTGCCCTCAAGGTGGCTGCATGTCAGAACCCAGAGAGTTCTAGGGCCGAACCTGAAACCAAAATAACACGCTCCCAGCGTCCCGTGGTCCCACCCCCAAGTCCACTGTGGTCACAGGCAGGGCCAGGGGTGCAGGTGCACTGAAATCAGACAGGGAGAAGGGCCAGAGCCAGGAGGAAAGTGACGCGTGGGTCTGCAACACCAGGAATCCCAACTCTTCGTCGTGGCTCGGGCTTCTCCAGGTAGCCGGTAACCATCTTGCCTTGGCATTTCTTGGGCTTGCAGGTGATCCTTGGGAAACTGTACGAGACCCGGAGCAGTCAGCTGAGAAAGTTCAAGCCGCCCGTGCAGCTGGACGCCCCCTGGCACGTGCCTCACTTCCAGAAGGTCAGTCTCGCCTCCACCTGCCCCTTCCTGCACCCGGGGGGGATGCCCCTCACCTTGACTGGTCTCTACCTGTCCTCTAGACT
Source organism: Lipotes vexillifer (assembly GCF_000442215.2). Lineage (NCBI taxonomy): Eukaryota > Metazoa > Chordata > Mammalia > Artiodactyla > Lipotidae > Lipotes > Lipotes vexillifer. The sequence goes on along the minus strand of NW_006779962.1, from coordinate 2,142,787 downwards.
GTAGAGTTCTGTGGGTTTCTACCCATCGACTGGCATAACAACAACAACAGCAATAATAATAGCAACAGCAATGACTAACATTTTGGAGCCCTTCCCAAGTGCCAGGCACTGAGCTCCACTTCATTGACTCTTCTCACACATGGAAGTGGGGAGCTGCTGCTATCACCCCCATTTCACAGACAGGAAACGTGGGGAACACTGGTGAGGGCAGCCTTGGGCTGAAGCTGGGCCATCTCACCTCGGAGTCTGGGTGTCTGTCCACTGGGGCGGATGCTGTCTGGACCAAAACCCCCTCTACTGATGGGGTCATTGCACCACATCCTACACTGGGGACCTGGGGGTGCAAGACAGCCCCATGCCATCAGCGCTAAACCTCCCGCAGGGGGGCATCCCTGGGGAGATGGAGCAAATGTCTCCTGTGGGCTGTCATGCACCCAGAATGATCTCGCACCCACCATGCTCCGGCCTCAGGACTGACCCAGCGTCCACTCGGCCACGTAGGCCTGTCGCACCGAGACTGGGCTTCTTTTTTAGAAGCTTTTAGCCGAAGAAAAAGGAGGAATAGCCGGGGCCATTGTCAGAGGAGGGGAGCCGGGAGACTTGGGGACAGTACCACGGGATGGTGGGGGCCGTGCGTGTCCAGCTCGGGCACAGGAAGCCTTTCTAGGGGCCACCAGGGCCACGCCTGGTCCCAGGAAGACAGCCGCACAAAGCCACATTCCCAGACAGCCCAGGCCTGGCCGCTGTGTAGAGTTAAACTGCAGTTTAGACAGTGAAGGGGCCCATGCCTTCCTGAACCTAATGCAATCGAACAGGCTGCCAGAGAAGCCCGCTAGCCCCCTCTGATGTCGCTCTCATGTCCTGCCCAAGTGGCCTCCATCAGCACGTGTCAGTGGCCAACCGTCCTACCGCTCATCAGCCCGTGTCGTCCCTGCACACGCGGGCGGGACTGGGCACCCAGCGGGAGGAGCGGGGAGTCACCGAGCTGCTGCCCCGTTATCACCCCTCCGCCCCGGCCTGGGCAGCGCCCCTCGCCTTTGGTGCCTCCGCCTCCCCCAACTTCCTGCCTTTTTATCCACATCCCTCCTCCCCTTTCTCTGCCTCTCACACTCGGGAGTTTCGCCTACCGCCTCCTTGCTGGTCCGTCTTCTGTTGCCTTTCCTCTTCTGCTCTTTTCTCTCTGATTTTCCTGATGCTGGACGTCCATGGGGGATGCAGGCATCCTGGGGACCCTGCCCAGGAAGGGATGGGACCCACGGCTCCCCAGGCACGAGATGCCCTGCCAGCAGCCTGCTCTACAGAGCTGACCCCCAGCCCCTCTCAGCCCCCTTGTCTCTGATTTAGAATCTACAATTAGCTCCCAACCCAATGGACCCAGGAGGGCTCAGGTGGTCTCCCCCCAGCCCATCGGAGCGAGGAAAGGCCCCCCTCCCGCCTCCACCACCCCCACCCCAGGTAACATGGATCCTGCTGTGTCAGGAGCCCTCGTCTCACCCGCAGGTAGCCCCGCAGCCTGGCCCGGAGTAGGATTGGAAATCCAGATATAAATGAGTTTCTATTTTTCTAAAAGAGGGGATTTGACTCATCTGAGCTCAGGTCTCTTCCAGATTGTTACAAATTACCGTTAGGAACACGGTGGCCCACCTGTGATGCTACCCCTCTGTTTGCGCTAAGTCATTATTTCACACAAGCATCCTTACCCGAGTTGTACTGAGGACAGGCAGAGATGGGTTTCATTTTCCTTGCCCAGCAAGTGGCTTGGCCTGGAACCCAGGTTCCTCTGACTGCAGGGCCCGAGCTCAAAGGCACTATCCGTTGTGTCATAGAAATAACGAGAAACAGAATAAAAATGCAAGCCCCGGGATTTATCGGGTGATTTTTCATCTTTCCTGGGGATGTTCACAGGCTTCTGGAAGTTCAGCTGCAGGAGTCTCAGAGCAGGGCTGGTCCCTGGGCGCCACGCGGTACAGCCCAGCAGAGGCACTTAGAGCCCCAGGGCGCTGCCGCCACCGCCGCGACCCTCGGTGCCCTCCCCGTTGGGAAATACCACCCATGAACAGTATTTATTGAGCTCTTACTGTGTGCCAAGTGCTGGACATGTGTGATCTCCTAGATATAATACTCTCATTCTACTGACTCGGAGACTGAGGCTCAGAGAGGGGAAGGAACTTGCCCTGTGAGACGGGAATGCCAGCCTGATCCGGGGCCTCTTCTCTGTCCTCCTGAGGACACTATCCCTCACCTCCTGGGCCCCAGCAAAGGGCTCCTTTATCCCTTTGAGGCTCGTAGCCACATTGCAATTCATTACTTAACCGGGCCATTCGTTGTTCGATGCCCATCTTCCCCCGTAAAGTGCGAGCCCACAAGGACGTGTCTGTTGTGTCTCCGCTGTGTCCCCGGCGTCCAGCCCAGGGCCTGGCACCCAGCAGGTGGCCAGTAAATGTCTGTGGGAAGGATGAATGAAGGAGTGCATGAACGAATGAATCACCAGTGCAGCCCAGGACGACAGACGAATTTAAAAGCCTTTCACAGACCTGATGAAACCCCCTTCCCAACGTAAAGGTCCCAGGGCCCACCAGCTGCAGCAGCCGCCGGGGTCCCGACTCGGAAGGGGCGTGTCCAGAGCTGCTCCTCCCGCAGGGGGTTACTGCTCTTGAGGCCCCAGGAGGGTCTTTGTGTCTCATGTCTGTGCCGATCCGCCCGGCCCCATTATGAAAGGAAAAAGCGCTTCCAAAAAAGTGGAATCTGTCACGGTGATGGATAACCTAAATGGACTCTCCCAGCTCGCGAACAGATGTCTACGCTGAACTCTGTCAGAAATAATTAAACACCTTTCACACGGAAAAGCAGCAGAGGCAGGGCGCGGGCGCTCCCGGGCTGGGTGAGCGCCCAGCAAGCTGGCTTTCCATCCATCCCCATCCGGCACCGCACGAGGCACCTCCGGATCTGGGCCCAGAGGGACCAAGGAAAGGGGCAGAGACACCCCTCGGTAGGGTTCCCTGTCCGGCCACACGGGGTCCAGCGCTATCTCCTAGTCTGTGCGACCAGCAATCGCCACGCGAGGGCCAGTGCCCAGAGGGAGGGTTAGCCGACAGCTGGCGAGTGGCCTGTCTGCCAGGATGTTCATAACAGGCTGCCAGCCAGCCCCCAGGCCTGGGCCAGCAGCTGGACCTCCCTGGGGCTCAGTTTCCCCACCTGAAAATGAGGGGGGAACACTCGTTCTTGAGGGTCTCTTCCAACCCAAGGTTCCATGACCAAGGAGCCGTGTGGCGTGAGGCATGCGGTCTCGTGGAGGCCGCAGACCCCGAACCCAGAGTGAACTGGGACAGGTTCTCATTTTGGGGATAGGACATGAACTCATTGCCTCGTTCCTGAGTGGGGGGACCCCTGGGCCTGGGGTCACACCCTCTGTGCCTGGTGGCCGGGCTTTCTCTGCGCCCCCCTCCGCAAGGCGTGCTGGGGGCCAGCGGGGAGGGAGGAGGGGGCAGCGCTGTATGTCCGTGTGCTGACTCCAGGGTCAGCCAGACCCGGGCCACGTGGTGACCCTGCCATTCCTGACCTGTCACGTGGCTTGACCTGTCCAAGGCCCCGTTTCCTCTTCGGTCAGGTGGACCAGTGAGGCTCCCCTGGCAGAGCTGTTTGATGAGAACACGTGTACAGTGTTTAGCAGAGCGCCTGACCCTTATCAAGCCAATAAATGGCAGCTGCCACGAGGGTGGTCCTGGTGATCATTCATTCACTCACTCACTCACTCATTCATTCATTCTTTCATTCACAAATCTTATCTCTGATCACCTTTATGTCAGACCCTGTTCTCAGCACTGACCATATACTACTGTAGGACTGCTGGCGACAGGCAAGGAGTGAGGTGGACAGACGGACGGGCGGACAGGTAACTGAGCAGGTGGACCACTAGACGGGGGCGTCTGGAGAAGCTCCAGCCCTAGGCGTCCAGTTCTCACAGCCCGAAATGCTGGGGAGATGTCAACCTGAGCTGGCAGCCCTGAGTTTGGGGGTGGGGATGACTGCCCACAACGAGAACCGCATCAGCACGATGCGGACTCGGGTTGGTCCACCCTGTTCTGCCTTTTGTGTCCCCGGGTGGCGTTGGGGGCGGACAGGGCATCCCAGCTCACCCAGGACAGCCCTCCTTGGGTCTGGTTGGGAGGCAGACTAAGTAACAGCACCCCCTCTTCTCTCAAAAGTGACCCAATCAGGGGCTTCCCTGGTGGCTCAGTGGTTAAGAGTCCGCCACTAATAAGATGATCTGATGAGATACTGACTCCTACAACATTATCTATAATTATTCATTTAAAAGGTAACTTTTAAATAAAATATTGTCTTGAGATTCAGATATTTACTTTTTTTACTTGAAATAAACAAAAGTAAAAGCTATATACTTTAGTTTTAAAAAATAAATATGGACTGTTATACCAAAATACAAGGTAAACTATTCAATCTTTGTCTCAAATATTGAAGAAATAATGTCACAATAAAAATATGAACATAAATCTGCTATCAGAGGAAAAAGTGTGTTTAAAAAATGATGTGTAGGGCTTCCCTGGTGGCGCAGTGGTTGAGAGTCCGCCTGCCGATGCAGGGGACCCGGGTTCGTGCCTCGGTCCGGGAGGATCTCACATGCCGCGGAGCGGCTGGGCCCGTGAGCCATGGCCGCTGACCCTGCGCATCTGGAGCCTGTGCTCCGCAACGGGAGAGGCCACGACAGTGAGAGGCGCACGTACCGCAAAAAAAAAAAAAAAAAAAAGTGACCCAATCAGAACCATATATTCTATGGTCTCCTGGTATGAAATCAAGAAAAACAAGACGGTTTATCCCTCTTTACAAAAAACTGCCAGTGATAACGGCCCAAAGACAGAGGGGTGGGTGCCCCCAAATATTTACAGCAGCACTGACAGTGGTGAAAGGCTGGACGTCGCAGGCAAGTAATGGCTTAGGTACGTGTTGGGAGATATTACACAGATATTGCAGAGATAATATACGACATCATGAAATATTATACAGCCACTGAAAATATTGACTTCAGTCTGTACTTATTGACACTTTAATCATCTTTGCCCACTTTAATAATAATTTCCCCACATATTATTGGGGGAAAGAATCTGTGCTGCGTGACCCCGTCTGGATGGAGGCACCCATACACCACGCGGGGGGTCTGTGCTCCAGGACAGACGTCCGGAAGGAGAGGCCCCGAGTAGCGGCAGCTGGGATCCCTGGGGTGAGCTGGAGGCTGTTTTACTTCCTCTGATGCCCTTTTCTGCATTGTTTCCATTTTTATAATGAGTTCCTGTAACTTTTACAAAACCAGTAAGGTTTTCTTTTTTTTCAATGCTTTTAAAGAATGGGGGCTCTACATCCTTCCCCAGGGTGCCTGTCCCTGTGCTCAAGTCCCTTTCAGCCCTGTTCCTCCCTACGATTCACCGAGCACTCCCCATGCTGCCGGCCAAGGCTGGTTTCTCCTGTTCAGTTTCCATCAGGCATAAAGGTTAGAGGCTGGCGCTCAGCCCCAGTCGTGAAAGCGGCTGACTCGCGGAGTCTGGATCTCCATGGCCAAGTCCGTGTTATAATTGGAGATCCAAGATCCATTTTAGAAGGGCGTCTGCCCAAGTATCTCGGGGTCTCCACTTCAACCCGAACACTCCTCCTCTCCCCGCAAGCCCTCATCTTTCCTATGCAGCCCCGATACCCACCAACATTACAGAGTCATTCAGTCACTAAAGTATGGACAAATTGACTATGTTTTCATTTGGCTTTTGGGTTCAGCCCCACTGCTTTAGAATAATGGCCCAAGCTATTAAGCTAACAGTTTGATTTACAAGCTCTTGTGCTCTGAACGCTGGGATCAGACTCCTCTCTTTGTGGAAGACTAACCCTGCCTCGGGTCTCCTGGGCCCCTGACTCACTAATAGAACAGGAGACGGTAGGGGAAAAAAAATCAGCAGTCAGCCAAGCAGTGACGCCCAGAGATGCAGCTGATTAGTGAAAGCTGCTGAATCTAAGAAAAGGATTTTCTTTCCCACCTTTAAGCTCTCTTACAAATCATAGCTGGCTGGAGAGTTAGCTCTCTGTTAAAGCCCCAGGGCGGGCTCTCAGCCCGTCCACCCTGCTGCCGCCACCTCTCCAAAGGGCCCGCACGGTCCAAATAAAGATGGACCGTTCTCTGCACGGGTGTCTCAAGCCCCAAAGTCACTCCTTCCAGACCCAGGAAGGGCAGATTCCAGATGGACTGCCCCTCCCTGAGGTCCCTGCACCAGTGATGTATTTTAAGAATCCCATCGGTCTGTTGCCTCAGAATAAGAATCTTCCCAGGTTGCCGTGTAGGGCACTGAGAGCACGGATGGAATATGTCACACGCAGAACGGGGCAATAGGAAAAGAATGATTCAGAGGCTCTGATGTTCTTGACATTTCTTCCCTAAATACAGATTCCCCCCTCCCATTATAAATCAGATCAGTATGCAGAAGGGCTGACTCCCCGAAGGAATAAAAGCAGGGGCTTAATTGGTTTTACATAATCCGGCACCTCGGAGAGACAGAATTTTTAGGCACCTGCTCACGAGGCGACATTGCTGCTCAAAATCCCAGTGAGCTGAAGCTCTGGGGGTGGGGACAAGTGGAAAAGGGGCCGGGGAGGGGGTGGGGTGGGGAGAGGAGATCGCGGCAAAGTTTCTGGTGCAGCTGGAGAAATCTTGAAGTCTGAGGGAACCCGGGTCATGGAGGGAGGTGGCAGGCATCATGCGGGATGTGGGAGCTGGCACTTGTAACAGAACAGCCCTGCAACCTGGGGACCCCCGGCCTGGCTGTCCCCATAATCTGTCGGGCACCCCTGGGAATTTTCAGTTTAATCCAGAGAGCACTTCACCCCCCCATTGGGTGTGAAAATATTTCCAATTTCGTGTTGAAAATCAACCAGAAAATAGACTAAGACGGCTTGTTTTGACATCAGGCAACTATTTCTAATCTCTGGAGATAGCTAGAATCTCATGTTGAGTTTTGGGGGTTGATAGGACTTGCCAGGTCCCCAAATGATTCTTCCAGCTCATCCCCAAGAGAATAAATCCCCCATGATCTAAAGAGAATCTCCCGGGCTTAAGAAGGAGTTCGGGTTAACGTCTGCCACCCCTGGAATGACTTCCTCCATGTCTCCCCCGTTTCCACATGTCCCCACTTGTCAGCCTCTGTCGCCAGGCACCGAGGCTGCGGGAGCGATGGGGTCCAAGCCGCCTGGCACGTGGCCAGCAGGAGGGTCCCGCAGATAAACAACATTCGATGATCTACTTGGATAAAGTCAAGGTTCATTCAAACTGAGGTTTGTCAAAAGTGCAGGCGAGATGAATCCAGAGGCCGGTATCGTCATGTCTACAAGCCGCATGCAACACACAGAGCCTCCCTGGTTTCCCTCAGAGATGCAAAGTTCATGGGCATCAGAGAACATAACACGTCAGAGAGGAAGGAAGATGATGGGGATGTTTTCTTGGCTTCTTCCCTTCCTCTCCTCAAAGAGAGCCTGGGAAATGATGCCTTAGCAGTGCAAACAATGTTGGTAGTTGGACCAAAGTCCACTGGCTGGAAGTGCAGAGGGAAGGGCGTCCAAGAAGACGGCGCCCCCAGATGACAGCACAAAAACCACACCCGACAGCTCACACATCCCAAGAGCCTCTTAGAGGCCAGGCTGGGTGCCTCGATGGATGGTCTCGTTTGGTGTCAATGCTCACAGAAGCCAAAGCTTGGAGGCTTCAAGTCACGTGCCCCAAGGGTCACAGTTAACAAGTGGCGGGTGGTGGCTGAGCCCTCTGGCTGGCTGCCTCCAGGCCTCAGGCCCTGGAAGAGTCGATAAATACCAAGGCCCTGCAACTGAGGTCAGGGGCCAGTGGGGGCTAAATGCAGGACCTGAGAAGGAAAGAGAAGGGCGGTCAGGAACCCGGGTGTTTATAGGTGTCCAGAGGGTCGTGGCCAGCCCTGCTCTGGCTGATTTAAGCCCTCGCAATAAATGAAACTTGCCACTGCCCTGATAGCCTTTAGACTTTGACAAAACCCCGGAGCATCTTTTAAATGGCAGCTTGGCCCCAAGGCTAAAGAGGAAAGAGGCCATTGATGGAGGGGGGTGGGGGTCAGGCTTGCTGTATCAAAAGGCCTGAGGCAGAGACGGAGCCCAGCAGGAGGGCCTAGCCTGTGGGCTCGGAAACCACACAGGTGCGCCAGGTGCCATCCTGCCTCGGGCCTGCCTCTGCATCTGCATCTGTAAAGTGGGCATCAAGTGATCTGTGCGCGCAAAGCACTTGGCTCGGGCCTGGCCAGGGGAAGGTCATGGAGCAGTAACACCTCTGGGTTGGACGGGGCTTTGCCATCTGCTCCTCCAGAATGGTACTCAGACTTGGCTGTGCCTGGGGTCCTCTGAGGAGAGGTTTAAAATGCAGATTCCAGGGCCCCACCCAGGACCCCGATCCAGTGGGTCTGGGGTAGCCACCAAGCCTGCATTTTCAACAAGCAGCTCCCCAGCTCCCTGGGTCAATGTCAATTCCTCCTACACAGATATGTTTAAAGCACACGTTCCCCAAGGCAGGCTGTGCCCTTTCATACATTTGCCATAAAGCAGGTTGGGGCTTCAGAAAGAAACATCCTATTGGAGGCAAGCTGTCGTCTGTTAAACAGCCCTAAGGATTATGAACGTCTGTCTCAATCTGCTCAGACTACTCTCACAGAATACCATAGGCTGGGTGGTTTAAACAACGGATATTTATTTCTGGAGGCCGGGAGTTGGAAACCAAGGTGCCAGCATGGTCAGGATCTGATGAGGCTCTCTTCCTGGCTTACAGATGGCCACCTTCTCGCTGTGACCTCACCGGGCAGAGAGAGGGAAAGCAAGCTCTCTGGTGTCTCTTCCTAAAACGGCTCTAATCCCATCGTGGGGGTCCCACCCTCATGACCTCATCTAAGCCTAACTACTCTCAAAGGCCCCACCTCCAAATACCATCACACTGGGGGGTAGGGCTTCACATATGCATTTTAGAGGGACACGATTCAGTCCACAGCAGCTTCTCTCTCAAGTTCGGTCCACGTCTGCCTCCTCTCTCTCCTTCTACCTTCCATCTCACGGTTGGGTTTCTCCCTCTGGAGCCCCATGGAACCACATGCTTCCCCTTCTAAGCGACAGCCCTGCAAATACCTGGGGTCAGACACTGTTTTGTCATCAATGTCCAGGTTCTGGATTGTTCCTTGGGGCAGCGTTCTGAATGTCGATAGGTGGGACCCTGTGTTGCAGGGACAGTGGATTGCCCAGATGCTATGACCTCTGCCGCCCGGTACGCATTCTCTACCTTTGTCCGCAGTCACAGAAGATTTGTCACCTTGAACTGCCTTTCTACATATTTTTGAACAAAATTGTGGGTACAAATATTGCAGAAAATAAAACCCCTCTTCTACTGATACTTAGAGGTTTAGCTGAGCAAAGGAGATGGAGAGGATCTTTAAGGATGCTTGAATCTCAGAGGCATTTCTAAGGACTCTGTTGCCTTATCCCAGGTTCCTAAACCATCCATCCATCCATCCATCCACCCAGGATTTGTTGAATGTCCACAGGGTGCCCCTAACAGTCGAGTAAGGTCCCCTGTCTGTTGGCATTTCCCTGGAACAGTGTCTGGAATATGGCGTCAGCATCTTTGCCGTCTAGTTGAGGACACCTAACTCTAATATCCCTATCTGTGATTTGACAGGGTCAGCCTTGTCAACCACAGAAAGAGTCTGCTCCTTCTTAAAAGATACTGGAAAAAAATTCTTCCTGCTCATTATTCTAATAAGAGAAAAGGGGAAAGATGACACCAAGCCCCGCCAGAGTGTACCCCACCCCAATGGGCCATGGACATGGCACAGCTGAGTATGTCCCCGGCTTCCCTGGCAGCAACACAGGAGTTGTTCAACAGCCAAAATGAATAAGCGATACGGCACTGACGGGCACTGCACGGACGGCTCAGCAAAGGACTTAATTTGCAGCCAAGCACAAAATCAAAGACTCTGTCAGCCGAGGAGCCGTGCGCCTGGATAACCACCTTGTGCTATCTGGGAAAGCACTGTCAGGTAAATTTCCAGAGAAAGTAATTAAGGAATCCCCATTGTCTAAATTCAGCAGCAAAATTTGAAACTCTGGAATTTGATGCTCGCCAGGGATCTGGTGTCTCCTCCCAGCTTGATCCTTCATCACAATGAACAGTAGAAGTTTATGAAGAGATCGGCTGGTGCGTCTCCCCTGCGCTCTGCCGAAGATACTCTCCAGCACCATGCGCTCCCGCAGGCGTTGTCTTGACAGGGAAGCAGGAGGCAGCAAATGAGATCGCCGCTTGTGGGACGGGGGTGAGATTAATATACAAATATATAGCCCTCTCTGAGATCTGGCAGGCGCCAATTAATATTTGTCAAGTACCCACAGCTAGCACGATACTGCGTATCAACACGGAGAACATACAGTCCGCGGCGTCGGGGAGTCTACCCTCTGACTCAAAAGCTACAAGCAGATAGATGCTCCGTGTGCTCGGAGGCTCCCGCCCGGATCGGGAGTTTGGGTTAATATTTACAGCCAGTGGCCTCCTCTTTCTGAGACGATGACGAATTCTCAAGCAGGCATCATCGTCACTGCGGCCTCCATGGGGTGCGCACCCAAGCCTCTGGGGCCCACCCCATCCACAAAGGTTCTCCATCAACACATCTCCTTCCCTAACCCCCTCCTTAGCTCTTCCTTGAGTTTAAAATAAGAGAAGTCCATTAAAGTAAAAGAAGTCCTGCTGTCCATTGAAGCTTAGAGTCCAGCGTGACCATCCACATCCTGATATTTCTAAGTGGGGTGAGCGGGCAAAGCATCCTGCTGGAATCGCCCACTGCCCCCTCGCAGGCTGAGCCCCTCCAGCCGAAAGCCTCTGGGCCACCTCCCAGAGGAATAATGCCAGCCGGTGCCCATCATCTGGGCTCTGAAAAGGAAAGGGGAGACCTCCCCCCCCCCACTTCCTGGCAGCTCCACTTGTCACGGTGCTTTTGCTGACAACCCCATTGAAAACAGCCCTCGCTGCCTCGCTGTGAAGCCTCCTCCTGTCTCCCATTCACTCCTTCCTCAGACGGTTTTTGAAAGCCGAAAAGTCTGGAAAAACACACACTCCCCCGAGCCCAGCCCCCGGGCCCATCACCGAGGGAGAAGGGGCCGCAGCTTGGGTGAGCAGGCCTGCCGAGCATCCTCACCTGGCCCCATGGTGCACCGCCTCCAATTAAATCAAAATGGTTTGTTTTTAATGGTCTTTTACACTGACAAGTGGGCGATCATTTTGGGCCCACGAGCTGTCAGGGAACTGAGGCAAATCCTCCGTTGATAATGCCCAATGCTTCCAATTAGGAGCTGAGGCCGCTCCTGGCGCACTAACGATTCCCCAGCCGCCCCCCAGGCCCCTTTGGCGCTGGCTGTTTCTTCTTCCTTCTCCACTGCAAATTACTGACACAAAACGGAAGGCCCTGCGTCTCCTCCGCCACGCCAGGCCCGGGCCCTGTTGGGCTTAATGAGCCGATGGAAGTTTCGTGGCTCCGGCGCTAAATTCTTTTCTTGTTTGACAGCTGCTCGGCTAAGGCGAGTGTTGACCTTATAAAAGATTTAGTGTTTCTCATTATTTTCTGTCAAGCTTCACAAGTGATGGCTGTGCGGTTATCATTTGCATCCTGGGGTGCGTGTGCATGTGTGTGCGTGTGCGTGCGTGCGTGCATGTGTGTGTGTGTGTGTGTGTGTGTTGGACGGAGCTCTGAAGTGGAGATGGGGAAACAGGAAGGGGTCTTTTTCTCCCTTAGTTGCATTTGGGTCCCGCACACCAGCTACTGGCTTGACATCCTTCTCGGGCTGAGGTGTTTCAAAGAGAACGCAGGATGCAAAGCAGGGAGGACGGATGGTTCGATGGCTTCGGGGCCTCCCAGGTGGAGCTTTGGTGGAAGCACCTCGAGGCTGGTGGACTCCCAGAACCTGGGGGCGACAGCCCAGCCAGGGCCGGACGTGCTGGGCAAAAGGATGGGCTGAGGTAGACGTGGTCCTGAGGACAGTTTTAGGGCTACACTCAAGACCTCATCACAGGGAACCCACTCTTTTCTTACAGGCCCCATTGAAAGCCATCACCAGCAAGTTTTTTCTCTCTGCTCTCCATCCTAAATGAGCATTTAATGTTTTTAAAAAACAGAACCGATTTTTTCTAAGTGGCACGTATTATTGTCCCCTGTGGGATGACTATGGGAGCGTGTGTTAGTCTTTATTTGGCTCCTGCACCCACGCCAAATGGGGGCCGCTCTATAAATAACAAGACTCCAGGGAGTCCACGCTGGCTGCTCCAACTCCCCTCTTTCATTCCCTGTGTTCTCCCCTCACTCTAACCTACCCACTGGTCTTCCCAGGTGAGGGTGCCCCGAGGTTGCCTGAAGAGGGAGAGAGACACTTAAGGGCAGGTGAACCCATGGATGTCTTCTCCCCGGGGTTCTGAGTCTTTGTTCCTCCTTGTTACCATGGGAGACTCTGTTTTGATCCTCTTAGAGCAAATACGTGGCACCCTCTCCCTTCCACGCCCATGGCAGACCTTGCTAATCAATCACCGCACACTTTTTCATGAGCCTAGATTCAGCCTGAGAATATTTTATGACAGAACATGGGCATCAGCCACCATCAAGGGAAGGGCAGCCTACTTGCCATCCCTGCCTTAGAGGGGCCATTTAAATAAACTGCTAAGGATCCTAAGAGTCCTTGCCCTTTTATGCTACATCAAGACGATTTTTATATAAAAGGAAATAAAATATAATCCACCAAAGGAAAATAGATACATTGGACTTCATCAAAATGAAAACCTTCTGTGCTTCAAATGATGCTATCAAGAAAGTGAAAAGACAACCCCCAGAAGAGGAGAAAATATTTGCAAATCAAATATCCCATAAGGGACTTGCATCTATGAATATAAATATTACTCTTACAACTCAGTAATGAAAAGATAACCCAAATTTTTAAGTGGTCAAAGTACATGAATAGATATCTCTCCAAAGAAGATATACACAAATCATCAATACACACATGGAAGATGCCCAAAGTCATCAGTCATTAGGGGGATGCAAATCAAAACCTCAGTGAGATACCACTGCGTACCCAAGAACTAGGATGGCTGTAATAAAGAAAAGACAATAACAAGTGTTTGCAAGGACACAGAAACCAGAACACTAATACATTGCTGGTGAGAATTAAAAACTTGTGCAGCCACTTTGGAAAACACTGTGACAGTTCCCCAAAAGGCTAAACACAGAGTTTCCATGTGACCCAGCAATTCTGCTCTTAGGTGTACACTCAAGAGAAATGAAAACACACATCCATGCAAAAACCTGTACACGAATGTCCCTAGCATCATTATTCATAATAGCCAAAAAGGGGAAATAACCCAAATGTCCATCAACTGATGAATGGATAAACAAAATGAGGTAGATCGTACAATAGAATAATTACTCAGCAATAAAAAGGAATTAAATAGCGAAACATGCTACAGCATGGGTGGACCTTGAGGATGTGTTATGTTGAGTGAAAGAAGTCAGTCACCAAAGACCAGGCACTGTATGATTTCATCATTAGGAAATGTCCAGAATAGGCAAATCCATAGAGATAAAAAGTAGAATAATTGTTGCCATGGGCCAGGGGGAGGGAAATGGGGAGTGATTCCAAAGGATACAAGGTTTCTTTGGGGGATTTTGAAAATATTCTAAACTTAGATTATGCGGGTGTTTACACAACCCTATGAATATACTAAAAATCATTGATTTGTGCACTTTGTTTTTTGGAAGAAAATTTTTTTCTTTTTCTTTTTTTTAAATTTTAACCTAATTTTTATTTTATATTGGAGTATACTTGATTTACAAGGTTCTGTTAGGTTCGGATGTACAGCAAAGATTTATACACTTTAAAAGGGTAAATTTTATCTCAGCAGAGCTGTTAAAAAAAAAAAAAACTTGAAAAAAAAATAGCCCACCGGAGTCAGACGAGTACTCATCGCCCAGATTCTGTCTTTGGAGCCTTAAACAGGGGGATAATTGGGCACCGAGAAACAGCCTCAGATGGTGAGGGAGGGTCTTGTGTGTCCCCAGCCTCCCCAGTGAGCTATTATGACTCTCGTTTACCTGCAGCCTATTAAACTTAGACACTGAAGAAGCAGAGGTGGGCACCAACCTGGAGTCTTTTGGAAAATTCAAACACCCCGCCTTGGTATTACCCCATTATTTATCTACCAGTACCTGGCAAGCAGATTCATTGTTCAATTTTGATCTCAACTGCTGCTGACTAGCCTTAGCTAATCCTTGGGAATGATCTAGAGATATTGTTTGGCTTCTAGAAATAGCAAAACGATTCTTATGGTCAAAGACATGCATGACTCTCTTTTCTTCTGCCACAGTAAAGCCTCAAGAACTCCACAGTCAGTGGAGCAGAAACTTGGTTCCCAGGTCTGGCTTTGCCGCTTGGTAGCTGGGTCTCCTTGAGCCAGTGTCTTAACCATCCTGAGAATCAGTTTCCTCTCTTGTCAAGTGACGGTGGTACCCCCAGCCCTCACCTGAGGGCCATCACTCTCCCCCCTTCACCTGACACGGTACCCCGAGGTCCCACGTTAGACCTTGTGGGCAGGCAGGATGTTTGTTTTTCTAAGCCTAGGTTTGGATGTTCTTTGAAAACACAGCGTGTGTCAGCAGGGCGGGTCAGGCCCTGTGTCCTTGCTGCATCTATTTTTGGACCACAGAGAAATTGGAGCCGGTAGCAGAATAACAATTTAGGGGACCAGATGTCTCAGGAGAGACTGCCACCCTCGTTAATTACTTACACGACAGACCTGCTACATCAGAGCCCAGGACCCACCGTGCCCGCCGACATCCTGCATGGATTTGTGTTCTACGGGGCCTCTGACCTCCAGCTGCCCGAGCTTGGCAGAAATTACTGACCTGGGACTGATCCATAATTTTCAAGTACCTCTCATTAGAGGAGACAGCCCCTCAATCTTTTAAAGCAAAATCTCTCCCAGTCACCTGAGCGGTTGTCACTTAAAAAAAACTAAACTAAAATCTCTATAGCTGTCATTTTTTTTTTTTTTTTTTTAGCTCTTTGGGAGATTTTTTTTTTTTTTTAATCTGGCTATTTTTTCCTCAGATCCTACCTTTTTGCCTTCTCGGCCCCCAGACTTGGCACTGGAGGGCTTGGTGTCCAGCTGGGGGACCACGGTGAGGCTCATGAGAGAGGTCTGGATCGCAGCTGGCCCGGCTGCCCCTTTTAGGAGGATGTGTCGGGAGGATCGTGGGAAAGCTGCTCAGTTTGTGAACCTGACTGGTGGGTGGGTTCCTCCCGCTGAGGGGCACAGCCAAAGTCACACACCACTGGTGGTGACACTCCTTTTGGCAGCAAAACTCCGGATTCAAATGGAATCAGACACAAATCGCCAACAAACAGCTCTCGTAAAACAGAGGAACTGTTTCTAAATTGCAGGTGTGTGGTGGGGAGAGACCTCTGGCCCTGTGCCATTTCTCCAAAACGCAGTTTGAAAATCACCTCTTGTGTTTTCATCTTAAAAAGACAAAAAGGCAATACTCCCTTACAGATAAAACCGAAGCACCCTCCGCTTCCCTGTTGTCACCCCCTCCCTCCCAGAGGCAATGCCAGTCATGACTTCCGGGCACGTTCTTTCCTCCCATTTCTTTCCATTTAACTAGATTCATGCACAGGCTTGAACAACACAGGAGATGGTTTTGTAGGTTTTACGTTTTTCATGTAAATGGCATCATACTTACGTTCCATCTGTAAATGAAACTTTTTCCCATGCAACATTGTGTTTTTGGCTCAGCTGGGCCTGGAGCAGCCCTGTTCAACAGAACTTTCTGTGACGATGGGCGTGTTCTGCAGTTGCCCTGCTCAATGCAGTAGCCCACGTGGACACACGGGCTTATGAAGCCCCTGGAATGCGGTTTGCGTGACAGAGCGACTGAATTTTTCATTTTATTTCATTTTCGTCGGACAGGCCCTCTCTGGAGAGGTCATTTTAACTGATGCCAATTATTCCACCGCGTGAGTTCACCACCTTCGGTATATCCAGTCCCCGCTGATGGGCATGCGGTTGTTTCCAGGATTTTGTATCATGCTATAATGAGGATTCTTGTACACATCGCTTGGTGGACCTTTTTGAAGGTCTCTCCAGGGTATGTACCTAAACATGGACTCGTGGGTTCATAGGCTCCAGCCTTTCTAGCTAAAGCCAAATCTCTCTCCAAGTGGTTGTACCGATGAGCACCGTCACTAACAGTGTATGAAAGTTCCCATTTCTACTGTCGGACTTATGACTATCGTTACCAATCTGACGGGCGATGGTATTTCTTGCTTTGTTCCCTGATCACATACTTTAGGTTAAGCCCCTTTCCCCGTGTTTGCTGGCCTTCAGATTTCCCCTCCGTGACCTGCCCTGTTCATCCCTTCTGCCTGTTTTTTTTTTTTGTCACCGTGGGACTGCAGCACCACTTTCACCCTCACCTCATCCCCACCTTATCCTTCAAGTCTCTGCTTGTATGTTATTTCCTCGGGAAGTCTCCTCTGGCCCCCGAGTCTGAGTTTTTAATTCTCTGTATTATAAGCTCTTAACAGTGGTTAAGACTCGGTGCTTCCACTGCAGGGGGTGAGGGTTCAATCCCTGGTCGGGCAACTAAGATCCCACACAGCCAAACAAATAAATAAATAGCACAACTATAAGCAAATAATTAGTTGTGTGATCATATTTTTATTACTAGTTTCCTGGCTCTATGACAGTAGAGGCTTTCTAAATTCTCCCTGAATCATGGTACCTAGTGTAGTCTGGCACACAGTGGGTACTCAATAAGTATTCAATAAGTGAAATAATGAGCACATAGATGAAAGGGCAAGGGTCACACCTTATCCCCTAACCCAGATCACATGGGCACCTTCTCTATAGTGGCACCAGTTTATTCCACGCAGCGATTTTCTGTCAAAAGTGGATCAGACTTTTCAAACAAGCATAAAAACTCAACAAATACCAAAAGGTCTGATTCACTCAGATCACTTTGGCACCAAAGAAATTAAATTAGAAATCGGTCACAAACGTAACTAACAAAATTGCCTGGAAATTTAAAACCATACTTTTATAAATAACTTCAGGACCAAAGAAGAAATCCAAACAGAAATTTGATAGAGATTAGATGAAAGGAGAACGGAACGAAAATAAAGGTAACTCAAAACTTGTGAGATGAGATAAAAAAAAATGTAGAGGGAAACACAGTTGCCAATGCTATGTTGTATAAATGTTAATACTAGAAAAAAAAGAAGAAAGATTAAGAGGTAATTATAGCTAAGCAGACAACTCTAGATGCTAGAAAAAGAACAACAGAGAAACTTCAAAGAAGGAAACCATGAAGTCAAGAGCAAAATTAATGAAATGTCAAAGGCACAATTAAGGGCATCAATCAGATGAAAAGTTGGCTCGTTTTAAGTAGATCAGAAAAGCACAGATGCTTTCAGATGAATTGGGAAATGGGATCCAGGAACCTAGATCCCCCGAGGCGGAGCGGGGCCCACAGTGGGCGGGGCGTGGACCTCAGGAAAAGGCGCTGCTACTGTCAGCTCTGCCCAGGACCACGGAGACCCTGGGAGAATCGCTTCCCACCTTTGGGTCTTGGGTTTTCCATCTGTATCATGGGAGAGTTGGATTCAGTGATCTCCGAGGTCTCTTCCAACCCCAGGTTTCTGGGAATCTTTTATTCCAGTCTGGTTGCAGAGAGGCAAAGGGTGTTATCCAGGGAGGGGATTATGATCCTAGGACGAGTGTTGAATGCAAATCTTTTTAAAGATCTGCCAGTTGCCCACCTCCTCTCTTTCCTCATCTTTGTGCCCCAGTCACACTGATTGGCTTTCATTCCCTCCCATTTGCCCAAATTTGCTCAGGGTTCGGGCTGTTCCCTCCCATCTAGGACATTTTTGCCTTCCTCTTCCCCTGGAGAGCTCTCTCATCCTCTCTAGAAAGAACTTCCTGCCCCCCAGATGGAGTTAGAATTCCCCAGTCCACAGTCCTATTAAATCGCCATTAAACAATTACACGTCTAATGTGTTCAGCGGCCACCTCCCACGCCATCTTGCAGGGCCCATGTGGGTCTGCCTTATTCACCAGTGTATCCCCAGGGTGTACTGTGCGGTGCGGGCACCCGGTCTGCACTTATTTGGGCAATGTGTTGAGATGCTCCCCCTTCAAATAGGACCAGCACCTTCACCAACCCGCCCGTCCTGCTCCCAGGGCTGCTGGTGGGCCAGTGGCGCTCGCCTCTTATTTACCTGCATTGACCTAAGAGCGACTCAGCTCCATTCAGCAGAGCTGTCTCCTGCCAAAGCCGTTACAATTTCTTAGCTCCAGGCGGAGACAGACTGCAGATGGCTTAATTTAGAAGCATCTCAGAAGGAATTCTTTGCTCCACAGCTCTTCATCCTTTGACTCCGGGGGTCCACAGGGTCGTGACCACAAGCGCTTGAGGCCTGACTTGTAATTGGGACCCTCATCTCTGGCTGAGCCGCTATTTTAGGAGGAGAGAGCGTGCGTGCGTGTGTGCGTGTGTGCGTGCGTGCGTGCGTGCGTGCGTGCAGGATGGGAGCCACACCATTCCCAGCAGTGCCTTTCACTTGCCTCATTTCGGTAAAGATCTGGGGCCAGGAGTCCCACGGCTCTGGGTCTCTGAGACCTGGGGCAAGTGACTTAACCTTTTGGGGCCCCTGTTTCCCCACCTGTAAAATGGAGACAACGCCTGGATACTCTGAGGCTTGTGCGAAATAAGTGCACTGCACCTGACAAACGGCAGGTCCGTTACTGTAACAGCCTGAGGGTCCCAGCCACCAGCCTCCGGAACAAATGCTGCAGAAGGGCGCCTGCTTCTTGGCGCTCTGAAAGCTGGAACGCCCTTCTCCGTGGACTCCCATGTTCTGCCCGGGGCTCTGGGGATTTCATGGGTACAGAATAGGGCCCCTTTCCCTTCTCTATCTAAAGGACAATCTCATGAGGGCAGCGGGTAAGCTCTTGCTTGAGTTAGCTCTCAGGAGGGTCGACCAGCCCCAGCAACTAAGCATCTCCTTCGGTTTTCACCTCCAGATTCACACACGACCCCTCTCCTTCTGCTGACACCATTTCCCCTGCCGTACCTCCCTTCCACCTCCCTCATCCCAATCCTTCCAGGCCCACCTGGCCTGAGAAGCCTTCCTTGACCACCTGAGGCCAGGTGAGTTCTGCCCTCCTCCTTCCTTCACTGTCTCATTCATTCATTCACTCATTTGTTCACTCTTCCAACTTTGTTTCAAAACTTCCTGAATGCCAGGCCCCATGTCAGGCACTGGGTGTCCTCAGGGAACAGGGCAGGTGCAGACCCCACCTCTTAGGGCTCTGGGTGGACACTCACACCTAAGCTCCCCTGGATCCACCCCAGGGATGACTTAACTCCGCAAGAGTCCAGCA
>NW_006779962.1:2122676-2123246 GCF_000442215.2 Lipotes vexillifer | reverse complement strand
GAATGGGACTCCAGCGACATCGGAGACCACATACGACATGCTGGCCTCCCCCACGTCAGCCCAGCGCTGCTGAGAACATAGTAGGTGTCAGAATGTGTGTGGTCAGTCACTGGGGTGAACCTCCTATGCCCAAAACACCCCTTTGGAAAACCAGGGGAAAATGGAACTGGGAATGCCAAAGTACAAAGGGTGTGGCGCCTCACCATCCCTGGCATATAGGTGCTTAATAAATACTTTTTTAGATGGATGGATTGAATGAATATTTCTTCCTCGACAAAGTTTCTAAGTAAAAGGAGATTGCAAAAAAGAAATTATTTCCTAGGGTTTTCTTTTATTTGTGTGCGGGTTTTAACCTGATTACCTCTAAGCTGAGCAGCCCTACGGCCTGGGTCCTCCACCTACTCAGGAGATGAGAGTGAGTTCTGAGCCTGCTGCCATCAGCACCACCCCCCATCAGCACCAAATCAACACCACCCACCATCAGCACCAAATCAACACCACCCCCCCATCAGCACCACCCACCATCAGCACCAAATCAACACCACCCCCCATCAGCACCACCCACCATGA
>NW_006779962.1:2111982-2122650 GCF_000442215.2 Lipotes vexillifer | reverse complement strand
CATTCCTGCATGCTGAACTACTCAGGGAATGGCTTGAGGGCTACATTTGTTTCCCAAGGCTGCCATAACAAACTACCAAACACATAGTGGCTTAAAGAATAGAAATTTATTCTCCAACAGCTCTGGAGGCCAGAACTCCAAAATCCAGGTGTCAGCAGGGGCACACTGCCACTGAAGCTTCTAGGTAGGGCAGAAGGCTTTCTTGCCTTTTCCAGCTACTGGTGGCTCCTGGCGTTCCCAAGCTCTGGCTGCATCACTCCAACCTACGGCTCTGTCTTCAGGTGGACTTCTCCTCTGTCTGTGTCTTCTGTCTCTTACAAGGACGCTTGTCAATGGATTTAGAGCCCAACTGAATATTCCGGATATTCTCATCACAAGACCCTTAATTACATCTACAGAGACCCTTTTTACAAATAAGGTCACATTCACAGGTTCCGGGGTTAGAATGTGGTTGTAGCTTTTGGGGGGAGCTCACCATTCAACCCTTTGCAAGAGCCACAGAGGGACGTGTAGAGCTGCAGAGCTGTGGTCTTGCAGAGCTGTGCTTCCCTGTTAAGAACGACTGGTGGCCGGGCCCTAGGGACAGAACTATTGCCACTCTGAATGCTACAGATGGCCATGGAGGTCTAAGAGGCCCAGGCGGCTGGGCATCCAAATCAGCCGGGGTACCCAGAGGGCCTTACTGAGCATCTCTATCTGCCTTCTGGGAAGCATGGGTGTCAGGAAAATCATGTCACTGTGTAAAACTTCCCACCCCTTGCTGGAGGGGATACAAGGTGTACCTTGGAAAAGGCCTTTTGTTTATGGCTACTTTCCTCCTGCGCAGTGTATTGGAACTTCTCTCTTCTCAGTAGCTTCTGTGAGGCCACTTGGCAATTTTTCTGAAACTGGAGAGTGAGCTGAGAACAAGATCGTGGTATGATTGATTGAAATGAGCTGACACCAGGCATTGAGCCTGGGTCTGGGTGGGGCTTCGGTGACTGTAGGAAGGGCCTTCCCGGGTGGACTCAGAGCTTTGGGATTGGGCTCAGGCCCTGCCCGGGTGACAAGAGCCCCAGATGATCCTGACGTATATCCCGGAAACCCGAAACCTGAGGCCGGAGCTGGGATGGTGCCCAGAAATGCCGCCACACTTGCAAAGGGTCCATGAATCTCCTGCGCTGTCTGTACATTAGGACTTGTGGGTACTTATTTTCCCAGAGGAGAGGGTCCTGGCTTTCTGCAGGGTCTCCAGAGTCTCCACACCCTCCAGAGAGTGAAGGATGCAGTTTTATGTCCCAGAATAACTAACCCAATCTACTTATCACCATTTGATTTTTTTTTATGGGTTTCTAATAAGCATTTGCAGCCCTCAACCCCCTTTTCACCCCATGAGTGAGGTAGGGAGGTGCAGGGAGTCCCCCCCACTCCCCTGACACAGCATGAGTGGCAGCCAGGGCAGAATATTCCAGAAGGAATCTAGAACTTAGTGCCCAGGAGTTAGTGAGTGGGGAGTGGGTGCTAAAGCAGATTTTCTCTGCCACTGATTCCCTCTGGGACCAACCCTGGACCAAACTCTGCTCTGGGCCTCAGTTTCCTCACCTGTGAAATGAACGTGGTCAAGTTGGATTCTGTTGTGCCCTCCTGTGACCTGATGTGCCTGCTCTTCCCTGATGGCAAGCGTGGCCCCCTGGACCTGAGGTTTGGGTCTCACTGACCCTAAGCCGTGGCCCAGACCTTGGACTGGGGTGGGGGTCTGATGGGGTTTGGAGGGAGGCAGCAGATGCAGGATCCAGGAGGCCACGTCAGCTCTGCACCTGCGTTTTCTGCTGTCAGGAAACCACTTTGGGCCACAGGCTCTAGTTAAGGGTCATGACCTCCCTCCAGGCCCCTGTACTCCCCCCATGGGGGCCAGAGTGCGGGAGGCCGAGCACAGAGACGTTCCCTACAAGTTCCTCTTGGCCTTCCCTCTGCTTCCTTTTAATACCTTATCCTCTCCCAGTTTTTCTTTTCTCTCACCTTTCGTCACGGGAAGGCTGCCCGCAGCTCTGTGGTCTCAGCTAACCCCGTCGCCCGTGGTGGTGAGGGCACCCCCGGCCTGGTCCTGCACCAGAGCCTGTGGCCGTCCTGGCCATGGGTCCTGCCTTATCTTGAAGCAGAGCCTTCAGCTGCTCCTGCGGACCCTCATCTGGGCCACCATGTCGCCTTGTGGGCTTGAGCTGCGGGGCGCCCCAAGGCTAGCACGCGTGTGGCCCCTTTAGCCTGGGAAAGCCCTGCTCATCCTACGAGCCTCCCCTTGTTCCCCGGAGAGGCCCCTGACTCCGGGGAGGGTTAAACCCACCTACCTGTGCTACTGACGCCCCCATCACTGCACTGATTCTCATGAAACAGCTGTGTAACAGCTGCCCACGTCTGCTCCCCCTCCCCCGGGAAGAGTGAGTCCCTCGCATTCATTGCGGTACCCCAGTGCCTGGCACAGAGCTGTGCTCAGTTAATACGTGTGGCCTGAACGAGTGAGTGAATGAATGAATGAACAGATGCATAAATAAACAAGCAAGGCTGAACCCTTTCTACCCCGTGCCTCCCTTAGTTATCCTAAAAGAGAAATGCCATCTTACGGGAATTCTCTGGCATTTGGAGGTGGTGTAACAGACCCAGGAGACAGGAGAGGTTTCCACTCACCACCATTTCTTGAGAGGCAAGGGCAGGCCAAAATACTGATTGCATAAAATTTTAACGACAGAGGCCCCGCACTCCTTGGATCTGGCTCTGGTTCTGGCGCAACTGAGTGCTGGCCCCTGGAGTGCGGGGTGGCCTCAGATGGTCCTGCGGTGACGGAGCGCCAACCGTACCAGGAAGCCCCCCTTGGAGAGGGCGGCTTGTTTGGGGTTTTAATGGTGGAGAATCAGCACGTGAAGGATGATGCTGGCTGTCAGGTCCCACTGCACGGGTGACCCCAGTCCTCGGCAGGTGATATTTATCATGTACACGTCGTCCCGGCAACGAGCTGGACAAAAGGAAAAACAAGGGCACCCGGCAGCCCTGCTCTCGCACCCCTGTCCCATGTCACCACTCACTTTACCCCGCAGCACCAGGACAGCACTTTTCCTTCACTTCTTTCCCTCTGACAGCGATTTTTATTGTTACTCTAAGATGGAAGTAGGGGGCGGGCCAGGGAAGGAAGGGGAGCCCCCAGGCCGAGCACCCCGAGCACTCATGCCCTCTGACCCGCTCTCCCTCTGTCCACAGGTGGGCCCCCATCTCGATACCTTCCCCACCGAGGCCCATCGCCAGAGAGCCTTCAAAGCCCACCGGGAAGAGTGTGCCGTGCGCCAGGGGACCCTGCGGATGGGCAACTACACCCACCCCTAAAGCCTTCTTGACACAGTAGAAAATTCTCTGAAGGACTCACCTTTCTTGCCCCAACTAACATAAGACAGTCCCCCATTGTTCTGCAGGCTCTGCCTTGGCCAGGACCTCAGACTCAGGTCTTAGTTTGATCGTTTTTGGTTAAGAACCCCCTCTTCAGAGTTAGCCACACCCGCTTCCCTTAAGCCCCCGTAACCCTCCACTTAGGGACCGCCCTCCTCCTGCAGACCCCCCACCCTCTCTTCTCAAGCCCTCACCTGATAAGAGAAACCCAAAATCCAAGGCAGATTTTAGACTCCAGACTAAGGGGCGATTCTGAGGCTCTGCCCTCAAGTGTTAAGAACAACCCATGTATTTGCTGCAGAAAGTGTGACAGTACCATGCTTTGAAAGCCCTCATTTTATATTCCAAACATGAGTTTTAATTGCTCCTTTGGGGATTCCTGATATCTCTCCATGGCAATACCATCTCTCTGGGACCTTTGAGGGCAGGAAGAGCCCACGTTCCTTACTCAGAGCGGCCCTCACCTCCACAGGCACTGACCTTGGAAGGTCACCCAGCCCCCTCCCGAAAGAGAGAGACTTCCGGGGCTGAAAGCACCCAGGCTGGGGCACTTTGCACCTCAATCTTTCTGCAGGTCCTTTGGCTTCTCCCCACAAATTAGATACTGATCTATTTTAAATTAAAAGTGCTATTTGTCATCTTCCTCCTGTGCCTTTATTTGAAAGCTAGTAAACCTATGAACAGTGTGAGAACAAACCTCAGACTCTTTAAGGGAGATGACCTCCAACACATCTCGATAGCACCTGTGCAAAGTCCATCGCTGACCTTCAACCCACGTCTCTCCCTAGAATGCCACACTCATTTATCCAGCTGCTCCCCGGATGTCTCCACTCAAGCATCTGGCATTCATCTCAATCCAACACAGCCAAGACAGAATAACTCTGGATTTTTTTCTGCCAAACTCGCTTCTCCCTCCATTTTTCCCATCTCATGCTTGAGACCACCCAGATGCCAAAGACGAAAACCTTCACGACCCTGTTTCCTTCACGCTCTCATCCAATCCATCAACAAGCCCATTGATGTTACTTCCAAAAACACCCTGATTCATCCCGTCTCTCCGAGCCCCCATCACCTCTCTGGAGAACTGCCGTAGGTTCCTGAACCACCTTCCTGCTTCTGCCCACAATCCCTTCTCCACAACCTGTCACCAGCCCACCCCTTCTTGTCATTTAGATCTTCGCTCAGAAGCCAAGTCGCCCACTCAGGGAGTTCCCTGGTGGCCTAGTGGTTAGGATTCCAGGCTTTCACTGCCATGGCCTGGGTTCAATCCCTGGTCGGGGAAATGAGACCCCGCAAGCCGTGCGGTGTGGCCGAAAAAGAAAAAGATATGAACAAGTCCCCCAGTCAAAGGGCCTTCCCTGGAGTAACCCTCAGTTAAACCCACACCAGCCTGTTTTATTCTCGGCAAAGCAATGAGCCCTTGTTTATTGCCTGTCTCCTCTTCTACCAGGAAAGTGGTAGGGGATCAGGGGTCTAAAGGGCCCAGGGCCCAGACCTAAGGGCCTGTGGAATGACCCGCTGCCCGAACATCTGCTGTGGCTCCTGAGCCACAGGCTGAGTACCTGGCGGGGACCATCCATCAGCCTAGGCCGGGAGACACACCGAGTCTGGTGACTACAGATCCGAGTGAGTTTCTTGAGCAGCCTACCCACTCCCAACACACACACTCACTGCAGCTCCTTAGAAGCTAATTCCATAAAAATGCCACACACATTACCAACCCCCTCAGGAATCTGGCTCAGTGGGGGGCCTTGACAGACCCCCCCCACCCCACCCCATCCTAAGGGCCTAAAATTCCCATCCCACCCTACGAACCAGACAAGCATCCCTACTGGTCTTTGTTAAAGCCACCCTGCAGCCTTCTGACCCCCGGGGGGAGCGACCCCGGTGAGGGAGCAGGGCCGAGCCTGAGGGGCCTGGCCACTGAGCAGGCAGCCATTCAAGGGCAGTGGAAACCCAGCTCCACTAAGTAATTTCTGTGTGACCCCAAGAAAGTGTCCTAACCACTCTGTGCCTCATCTGTGAAAGAGGGCCCTGAAACACCACAGGAGTTTTCATCAAGTGAAATTAGATAATGATTACATTCAAGAATGTGTATAGGGCTTCCCTGGTGGCACAGTGGTTGAGAGTCCATCTGCCAGTGCAGGGGACGCGGGTTCGAGCCCTGGTCTGGGAGGATCCAACATGCCGCGGAGCAACTAGGCCCGTGCGCCACAACTACTGGGCCTGCGCTGTAGAGCCCGTGCACCACAACTACTGAGGCCCGCACACCTAGAGCCCGTGCTCCGCAGCGGAAGAAGCCACCGCGATGAGAGGCCTGCGCACAGCAACGAGGAGCGGCCCCCGCTCGCCGCAACTAGAGAGAGCCCGCACAGCAACGAAGACCCAATGCAGCCCAAAAATAAAAAATAATAATAATTAAATAAATTTATATAAAAAAAAGAATGTGTATAATGTGATTAGCACAGGATCTGGCACTTTTAAGCAATAGACGAATGCGAATTATTATTTTGTTCTTATTAATAAAGCACACTGCAAAGGGACAACGGGAACTCTGTGAGGGATCAAGGGCAGAGGGCAGGATGCTCAAAGCCTTTGTGTCCAGATGCAGCAAGAAGGTCAAGATATTTGGAACTGAACCCACTCTTTTGTTCTGAAATCCCCAGTGGAAAGGGCGGGGACACAGAATTTCCTGAAGGACCTGAAGTTAGGTTCTATCCACAGAAGAGTGAGCGACTCTGCTATGGCAACGAGCAAGGTGCCCCACTGCTCCGTGGTCCCTCCAGGCCTGCTTTTCCAAGGATTGGGCCAAGGGGGAGAATATGGACTTGGCCAGAAAAAGCGCCGGGAAATCTCTTTTGTCTATCCAATTGCTTCTTGCCTCAGAAGCAGGCAGACCGCGCGCTGTGGGACTCGAGGGGGCTGTGACAGATGCCCTGGGAACACACCTGCACCCTCTCCTGGAGTCTCCCCAGCCTCTGTGTACTCCCGGGCCACGCTGGGGTGGCTCTCAGCAGGTTTCCTCAGCTGCTTGTCCTACAGCGCCACCCTCTGGCAAGTCTGAGTATGAGGCCAAGGAGGTGCCTGGCCCGTCCCTCCAGGCCTCCTTCCCTCCCCCAGCTGGGTCCTTCCCTCCTCGTTAATTATTTGTGCCTCCACAAAGCCCCAGGTCCGATTCTGGTCTGATTCCGCCTTCTCGGGTATCCTGTCACATCGTCCAAACGCCTGTCCTGGCTCACGCTGACCCTGGCTGGGGGGTCTCCCGGCACAGCTGGAGTCCCTGACTACCCTTCCTGACCCAGGGTAGAGTCCCCAAAGGTTCCAGCCTGCAGGGGCCTTAGGGACCATCTGGTAACCTCCCTCCACCACCATGGTCCCCACTCCACGGATGGAAAAGAGATGTCAAAGGAGGCCTGAGTTCACTCAATAAGCCGGCCCCAGGCCAGTGACTGGTCCACTAATGCATTCCAGAGCCTGTCCCTCCAAACCACTCCTCAATTAAAGATGGGCGGAAATGGGGGGGAGGGCTTAGCTTTCCATCCCAAGTCGCCCTGATCACCTGCCGACAAATGCCACGTGAGCATGGCTGTCGCCAGAGATACGGCCTTGAGCCCCTGTTTTTGTTCATTTCCCTGCTGGTTGGCATTTGGGAACATTCTACCTCCTGGTCAGGTTTCTTGGCCAAACCCCACCAGAGATTTAACCAAACAAAGAGGCCCATGTGTACTGTCCTCACGAACCACAAGGAGGCAGCTGGTCTGGACCCTCAGCCGGTCAGCTTGAAGTTCTCAGAAGTTCCCTTGGAGGTGGAGGAAGACAGTGCCCGTGTTGCTGTGCACTTGGCAGGAGTGGGGGGCGAGCGCGGGCCTGGGGTGCTGAGATGGAGCCTTTGGAAACAGGACTCACGAAGCTGAGAGGGGCTTGAGGACACGTCTAGTCCTTCCAGAGAAGACAGAGGGATGCAGTTACTCAGCAGCCAAACTAGGACTAGAGCAGACCTCTTGGCTGGTAGGTCCAGCTTTCTTTTCATGCCGAACGCCCACTGACTTCAGTCTAGTTCCAGTCTCTTTTTTTCTTTTCTTTTCTTTCTTTTTTTTTTTTGGCCACAAGCCGGGATCTTAGTTCCCAGGCCAGAGACTGAGGCCGGGCCGGGCCGGGCCACGGCAGTGAAAGCACCGACTCCTAATCACCGAACAACCAGGGAACTCCCAATTTCCAGATTTTTAAACTAGAGCCCAAACCTCATCGGTTCTCCCATTGCCACACACTCCCACTCTGATATAACCAGATAACTAACAGTTTTCTCAGCCAGAAGAAAGGAGAGGGGGTTCTGGAGTCTGACATCGTGCAGGATTTTTATCAGGGATGGTAGCAAGGAGCCAACGGCGATTGGTGTCTGATCTCTGCCTGGCAGGGGGCTTCTAGAAGCCAGAAGAGAAAGCACTGCTCATAGGCCAGAAATCCAAATCCAGTCCCGGGAGGTCCCTGGATCCAGTTAGAGATGGCTTGGCTTTTTGGCTCATTCATCCAAGCTCCCCAACTAGCAATGGTTTAGAACCACAGATTTGGGGGTCTAGAGCAAGCACACATGCATGACAGCAGGCAGACCAGAAGCTCAGGCGCCAATGTGAGCCTGCATGACAGTCACACAGGTCTGTGTTTCCAATCAAAAACATTCTCTTGCATTTATCCTTCTTGACCAAAACAGTCTTTCTGCTGCATTTCTTCTTACTTGGGAAACCCTTTGATGCTTGAAATCATCATTAAAAGAAGAAAAAACAAACAAACAAACTAGGTTGGCTTTTTATACAGAGGCTCCTAGAACTGAATGAAGGCAAAAACTTGAATTCACAAATGGGAAATAATCTCTGAAGGGGAAGTTAGGTTGACGGACGTTGCTGCACTCTGTGAGATCCATGCATGAAGGTCCATCCTGTCATACCCCCCGTGACATCAGCAGCCTCTAGCCCAGGGAACACTGCAGGACAGACTGCATGTTTACAGGGGAGGAAGGAAGGAAGGGAGGGAGGGAGGGAGGGAAGAACAGGGGAAAAGAAAGAACATCTTCTCTTTCTGGTTTCAGGAGCTCCATGGGGTTTTGAGCTAAACCAACAAAAATGACTGAGAACAGCATGACCTTGAAACCCACAAACTGTCCAAATCCTTGTCTGGCCCATCTGTTTGCATTAGCACCCAAGCTTGGCCCGCAACAGCCAAATCCCTTGTCCCCTCCATGTCACAAACCGGTTTTGTAGGAAGGCCCAGAGCAAAGCGCAGGGAGTGGGGTGGCGGGGGCGGGGGGTGGGGGGTTGGTGGCCTGACTTCTCCAGTGGGGGCCCTAACCTGCCAGAGGAAAAGCTCTGGCTATTGTTCTCTGTAGTCCTGATTTGAAATGCGTAATTGGTATTCTCCAGGACCCCAGCCAAGTGCAGAGTCCTCCCAGTGACCATGTGAAGAGGGTGACATCACCCCCATCTTACAGCTGAAGAATACATGACCCTGCTCAAGGTGACAGAGCAGGAAGTGTCTGCTCAAGGTCACAGAGCAGGAAGCGTCTGCTCAAGGTCACAGAGCAGGGCTGGGACTATGGTGAGGCAGACAAGGCCCTGGCCTAAGGTACAAACCTTTTGACTTTCCCCCAAACTCAGTAACCAAGACAAACAATATTTTAATGTAATATTTTAAAATCAAAACTGAAAAATCCCTGATGGACAAAACAGCAACAGGTTCAATAGGGACTTGTATGACTCACCTCACTTGCCTCACCTTAGCCCCAGCCCTGGATTCTAGAGCCAGGAGTCGACTTCAAGCCTAGCAGATTCTGGAGTCCATATCCTTGGCCACTCCACTCCACCGGCGTTACACTGCCCCTGGCCCCAGCTACTCAGAACCGTGATGTCAGCATTCACGCTACAGTCCTCCAGGAGCAGAGAAGACCTCAGGACCATTCTCGAAAAGCTTTGAGCACATCTCCTCACGTGGCTGTCTGCTAAGCCAGTGAACAAAACCGGCCAAAAGAAGGCCTTTTCCACGCTCAGGGCAGTGCGGTAAGAAAGTTGCTAAGAACCATCGATCAGCCATTGGCCCAGGCACTGATCCAAAGTCAAACCCAAGCCAAGAACCCCAGGTAGAGCATGAAGGACGTGGATTCTATAGGCAGAGGCCACATCATAGCTGGCATGGGCCACTCCTATCCTTGCCTCTCACTATAAACCTCTGATGTTAATGTCGTTGGACCAAAGGGAAAGCTGAGGTCCAGGCAAGACAGATGAGCTGCCCAGAGTGGAAGCAGGGCCAGAGCCCAGGCCTTCTGAGGGCCAGTCCGTGCAGCCGCTTCCCTGCCCTGGTGAAGAGCGAAGCTTCCTCCTTCGTTGCCGTCGCTCTGTGAATGCTTGGTTTGAGCCCTTCTAGGGCTCTGGGTTCACTGAGAGACTGAAGGTTTAAAAGCAATTTCAAAGGGCTGGATGGGCAGGGGCTGGCATCGGAAGCTAGAGAACCCAGGAGAAGTGGGAAGCTGGGGAGGAGGTGTTCGAGCCCAGAACAGGGGTCTGGGTGCTGGTGTCCTGGGAGCCCAGTCCTGGACGTGACCTCATCTCACTCATTCCCTTTCCCTCCCCTGAGTCCTCCAAGCCTCTTCTCTCCCTGGGGGGAGGGGGTTGGGCAAGACCCCTAAGGTAGAGGGCTGGGGCTCAGCGGGGACAGAGGGGGAGCGAGGTCTGTCTCCTGCCTTGTCAGTGGAGTTCTCAGAGGTTAAGTAACTTGCCATGGTTCACACCCTGCTTTGCTGAAACGTCTACCCCCTCCAGGACCAGCCAGACTCCTTTCTCAAAGGGAGGGGTGGGTCACCCACCCAGGATCCCTGGACGCTTAGTAAAAGGCCAATTCCTGGGCATCCTCCCAGCTAAACAAGAGCCCAGGTGAGTACACACACAGACCTCTCAGGCCGTGGACAGGCTGAGGTGCAAGAACCACCCCTGTGATGGAGAAAAGAGAAAGGAGGAGGAACAATAGTGGAGTTGGAAACCCCCAAACAGGAAGAAAACAATGTTAGCGAGAGAGGGCTGGATCCAGATTCCAAATGGAATAAGTGGCACAGCGTGTTTTATATCACGGTAGACTATGATAATTCACTACTAATGATAGCATACTAACAACCTGTTAAATATTCTCGGGCTCTAAGAAGCGCCGAGAAGCCGGCTAGGGCTGCAGGAGGTTGGGGTTCTTGCCTTTTTTTTTTTCCACCGTCGAGTGTTCCCT
>NW_006779962.1:2111409-2111825 GCF_000442215.2 Lipotes vexillifer | reverse complement strand
CGAGGCCAGAAAAAGTCCGTGCTTCGACAGATGCAAGTCCGCCCAGGGCCGGGGCGGGCGGCTCGGACCGCCGGCGGGCAGAGCAGGACGAGACTCGCTCGCGGCTTAGCCGATTCCGCGGATCCTGGCCCCGGGGCGTCAGGCTCTCTAACAGGCCCAGCATGACAGGCCCGTTGACCCAAGTTGGGGCCTTGGGGTCTGGGGCAGATGAGGGTCTTCCTGAGATGCGGGCGCAGGCCGGGAGCAGGGGTGGGGTGAGAGAGTGGAGAGGGGAGCCGAGACTCCAGGGGCGCCCAGAGCAGAAACGAGGCCCCAGTCGAGGGCTGGCCGGGAAGGGCGAGGGCAGCCCAGGGTCCTCGTGATTTACGCTCCCCTCCCCCATCAGCCAAACGAAAATGAACGGAGCGGCCGGCTCG
>NW_006779962.1:2110150-2111371 GCF_000442215.2 Lipotes vexillifer | reverse complement strand
GGGGCCCCTCGGCGCCCGCCCTCCCGCCTCCCCGACAGCTTGCAGCCGAGCCGGGCCCGCCGTCCCCGGGGAGCCGCCCGTCCTCGGCCCCAGCCCGGCGAGGCCGCTTCCAATCTGCCGGCAGGCTCGGGGGAGAGGGCGGGGAGCCGGGCCGGAGGCCACCGCCGACCTCGCCCGAGGGAGAAGTTTGCGCTCCGCCCGGCTGTGCGGGGCTTCCCCGGGCCGGGGCTCGGGTTTGGGGGATTCGGGCGCCTCACTGTTCCGCTGAGATCTCAGAGCTGAGCCAGACGCGGGGCCGGGGTATTTTCTGGGGGCCCGTGGGCAGGGCGCCCGGAGCGCGCGGGCAGCCTGGAAAGGCCTGGGCTCCGGGCGCTGGGCGAGCGAAGGGCGCCTTGGGCCCACGGGGCCCGGCTGCAGGTGCGCGGGCTCGGCTCCCTGCGCACTTTGACTGCAGACAAGGGTCGCCATCCCTGGGGTAGTGTCGAGAGGATCCAGGCCCCGGACGTGCTTCAGATCTGCCCGCCGCCCTGCGCCCCGGCACCGGAGGCCGAACCCTGAAAGGCACAGAACTAGAGCATCGTGGAGAAGTCGGGGAGGGTGCGGGGAGAGTTATTCACAGTGAAACGACCGTGTTTCCAGCGCTGCTTCGAAAATAAATCCTCCGGCTCCGTGCGAAATGAGAAGCCGTTTGCAGATGTCTACACTCGCGCTCAGAAGCTCTCGCGTGTTCCTGTTCAGAGGTACAAAAACACCCGATCCCGGGACACGCGCCACAGGAGAGGCTATCGGCTGGGTTGGGGTCCGTTGCGCTGTCTCTCTCGGGCCACGGGGATTTCTCAGGGTCCCCCTAACGTCCCAGACACGACATGCCCACGTTTTCCACCCTCACCCCACAGCGAAGCCATCGTTCTGGCTCCTTCTAGGTGCAGACACCGAGCTTTCCCCACCCCTGCCAGGTCCGCGGGGTCCAAAGAGGTCAGAGAGAGGGCTGCAAATTTTCCTGCACGAAAAACATGTAGACCCCGACGGAAACGCCCTAAAACAACATAACAAATTAAACTATCTTCTCCACACACACAGGTCTTTTTCTGCTGGATTTAGTCCCTTTCTGTTGCTGAAGGAAGAGAAAACGGCGGGGTGGAGGGGTGGGTGGAGGTAGAAAAGGGATCTTTGACAGCCTGGAGGACGAATGATTTGAATAACTGTAGGAAAGTGTAGGGA
>NW_006779962.1:2098830-2110135 GCF_000442215.2 Lipotes vexillifer | reverse complement strand
CCTCACATTCCAACCCAACGGTAGCGGCAGCCGGGCTCTGGACCCCTCCCCGCCAGCCTGTACCCCCCTTGAGCTAATCACCCTCATTAGGAGCCTCATCACCGACCTAATGAAAGCAAACCGTGTGGAAATCGCCGGTAAACAGTTGGGTCCGTGCTGTAATTAATTCAGTGTCTCTTTTAATCAAACCGAAAGGAATCGGGCAGCGGCTTGCGGAGCCGTGACATCACCCCCAAAATCGGCCGGAGCCAATCAGCGTCATCACTCCGGGGACACGTGGGCGAGTCCCCTTAAAAAAAAAAAAAAAAAAAAAAAAAAAACAAAAAAAAAAAAACGAAAAAAAAAAAAAAACCCCTAGCCCCAAAGTAAAAGTGACACAAGTTCATTTTTTAAAGGAAGGGGGGGAGGCGAAGGCGCGCGCGGAGGACGGGCTGCGAGCTGCAACAGCGGAGCCGGGAGGTGCTGTCCACGGTGCTGACGGGCCCCAGGAGCGGTGCGAGCGCGGAGAGAGGACCTCCCCGGCCAGGTGGGGAGCGTCATGCGCCGAGGGCCGCCGTCGCCGCTATCCGCGGTGCTGACGCCGCCAGGTGCGCTCCGTTCCCCCGGCTGGTAGCGCGGCTCGGGCCCGCTGCTATCCGCGGTGCTGACCCCGCTGCCCTCGGCCACCGCTCGCCTGGAGGAAGCGTGCAGTTTGGATTTTTTAAAAGCCCTTCTTTATTTAGATTCCAACGTCCTCGCATCTCTTCTGTGCCAAAGGGGAGCTCAGGCCGTCCGTCTCCCCCTTTGCTCTCCCCAACTTGGCGCACCCTCCCTCCCATTCCCCCCTGACACTCCCACCACCCCCCTCGGCTCGGCGGCCCCGCGCGATGCTGCAGAAGACTCGCTGAGCCCTTTTGGATCTAATGCGCAGAGGAGGTTGGCCCAGAGCTCCCGGGCTCCCCCAAGGCTGAACTCCATCCAAGGTGCCCGCAGGCTCCCTGCCCGCCTTCCCCATGCCAGCCCGCAGCTAGGGGCAGGGGCAGCGGCGGCTGGGGTTGGGGGGGGTGGGGAGCTTTTGGGGAGGACAGGTCGCAGCTTGGCTATGGAAGGCTCCAATGGCTTTGGGATCGACTCCATTCTCTCCCACCGAGCGGGCAGCCCCGCCCTTCCCAAGGGGGACCCCTTGCTCGGGGACTGCCGCTCGCCCCTGGAGCTGAGTCCGCGCTCGGAGAGCAGCAGCGACTGCTCTTCACCAGCCTCGCCAGGAAGGGACTGTTTGGAGACGGGCGCCCCACGGCCTGGCGGGGCTTCGGGCCCAGGTTTGGACTCCCACCTGCAGCCTGGGCAGCTCTCAGCCCCAGCCCAGTCTCGCACCGTGACCTCCTCCTTTCTGATCAGGGACATCCTTGCTGACTGCAAACCACTCGCGGCCTGTGCACCCTACTCTAGCAGCGGGCAGCCAGCCGCTCCTGAGCCTGGGGGCCGTCTGGCGGCCAAGGCTGGGGAGGACTTTAGAGAAAAGCCGGACAAAAGCAGCAGCAACGCCTCATCGGACTCTGAGTATAAAGGTAAGAAAATGGGAGCTGAAAACTTGCGGCGGGGAGGGGGGAGATGCTATATTTCTGAACACTGGTTCTAAAACAGGAGTGCACACACGTGGGGACACACACATATTCACTCGGAGCTGCCCCCAGGGCCCAGGCTCAGCAGTCGGTCTTGTCTGAGCCTTTCAGTCGGCCCTGTGGTTACGCTTTTGAGCAACAAAGAGTCCAGCGGAGAGAGTGAGGAGAGGGGCGCTGTGTGCCCCAGGAGAGATTCCCCAAAACGCACATAGCAAACTTTCCAAACTTCGGTGGACTCCCCAGCCCACCGGTGGGCAGAAGCAAGTTCCTATCAGGCCAGTGGCTCTCTGGGAGAAGACCTTGCAGAAGCAACGGAAGACCCAAAGGGTTCTGCTTGAACCCCCTTTTATAAGGGTGAAAACCTAGCAGGAAATTTCAGCTGGAGCCCTGAGAACAGTCAGAATTTTCCACGCGTTAATTTGAATTTCCAGAGGGGGAGGGGAATTGAGCTTTCCCTCCCGTTGGCCCCGGTGTGATCTGGGCCAGGGGAATCATGCAAAAGAAACGCTCACTTCAAAGTAGAAACAGCAGCCAGGTGGCTTACCAGCACGGAGCGGGTTCAGAGGTCTCTTCGAGAGGGGAGGTCTCTGCACCCACCCAACTGTTCTCGCTGGATTTGATTTTAAGTGCAATGAGCAAGCAACTTCAGGTTCTGTGTGTGGGACCCAGAGATTGCCCGGCACGCAGCCTATCCTGGGGTTGCTTCCCCTTTACTTGCGTTTTCACCTCCATGCATCTTTCCATTGTTGTTGTTTCCTTTCCATCGCGTCTTAACCAGGGAGCTGAGATCAGGATTAAGATGAAAGGGGAAAGAAAGAAGGAAGAAAGGAAAAAAGGAAGAGAAGACGGAGAGAAAGAATTCCCTAATTTTGTTTCCCGCCCCCACCCACTGCCTTCACTTTAGGTCTTTGGTGAGGCCAGAGGCGCAAAGTTCTTTCTTAGGAAGAAGTCAGTCGGGAGGCAGGAAGGGAAGGAGTGTCAGGACTTCAAGGGAGAGACCCTGTGTCCCCATCCAGCAGAAGATGAGGGGCTGACAGAGGCTGTTCAGAGCTCTTTCAGCCTTATAATTAATTCCCAGAACCCTTTCCATGAGATAAAACTTCCCTATAAAGGTTACCTCTTTATTGTCTTGGGGGCCCTACACCTCCTGGTCTATACTCGCACTAAGGCTTCACAAAAATTTCGGAAGGCTCATTTAACACTCTCTTCCCAACTGAGAATTCGTTTGTGGACATGCCCCGACCTCAGATCGAAACCCATTTGGGGCCCCACTCCACATCTCACTCCCTCCGCTTCCCCACACAACTGGCGGAACCTCCACCAGCCTCACTGGGCCAGTCGTGCCTAGAAGACGGGCAGCTTGGGCTAGAGCACCCAGGACGGAGGTCCCAGACGCATGTGGCCCAGCGACCCTTGCTCCCCGCCACATCACGGCCTGTTTAGAGAGGCAAGGAAAACTTGCCCCGGAGAAAGACAGGTGCGGTGCGGGGTGGGCAGGAGGGGTAAGCAAGGGAGGCAACGTAAATATGTATGCATAACATCATATCTTATTCTTTATAATTCTCAGCCTCAACACTCCAGTGTTATGTCTAGAGTAACAGGCGAGACCCCACCACCACCGAAGCCCTGCATGCTTGTGTCTGGTGCTGGTGCTGTGAAAGGGTTCGGCTCTTGTCTCCTTTTATTTTCTTGTCCGTAGGTGGGATTTTTGAGGAGAGGTTTCGTTTAAGATAATTGGAATATCAATTTTCTTCTCTTGCCCCTGACGATATCTGATCAGGGAGGTGATGAGGGCCAGCTGTCCACATATGGCTTAAATAGGTTTGGCGCTGAGGACAGAGGAAGGTCTCCCCCACCCCTAGGCACCGCTGCCTTTGCACCACCAAAGCCGCGGGGTGAAGAGGGGGCCGCCTATCCACCACCGAGACAGTGTCTGGAGCATTTCTCAAAGGTGGAAGCGACTTTTTCAGGACCCACGTTAGGAAATCTTGCCGAGAAACAGACACGTGGGGTGGGCATCTAAGCGATTCCCCTGTCCACCTAACAAGCTAAGAGTCGTTTCCTCCAAAGAGGGCACGGAGGGAAGGTCAGTCCCATCCCGAGTTTCCGGTATCAAAGCTTCCTCGGCATAACGTTTAAAGAAGCTAGGCTTTGAAGTAAGGCGGTCTGCCGCGCGCGCAGTCTTCCAGCCAGAGCTGATATCCGTGGAGAAATGAAACCGGCGCTTTGCTCCCAGCAGGGTCAGTGGGCCTCGAACTCTGAGGCATTGAGATCTGGGCTGAGCCTGTTTCGGAGGCTGAGGCTGGACAGCGGCGAGTGCATATCTGAAGGCTCCAGCCTGTGCCGGAGTGGGATTAGAGAAAAAGCCCAAACTCGACCCTCACCCCACCCCCGACCTGGGAGCTCAGCGCTGAGAAATGGGGGATTTTCCAAAATAGTCAGTCCAGACAATCAGGTCAAAAAGTAAGGTTTCCACAATATCAAGTTTGAGGTTTGGATAATTGTTTCCTTGAACTTGTTTAAACTTTACCTTCCTGGCATAATAGACAGAACTCAAGTCCCCCGCCCCCATCCCAACACATCCCCAGCTCCTGAGGCAGCCGTGCCCCAACGTGGCCCGAGCCTAGGAGGGCAGGGAGAGGCCTGGGCACCGGCCTGGACGAGGCAGGAGGCAGGCATGGGTCCCCGTTTCTCACCCGCCTGGGTGCACCCGGTGCCCGGCGCCCTCCCAGCCTCCAACCGCCGCCCTTCCGGTTGAAAAGTCTTACTCCCTAGTGGCTCAATTAACCGGATTATTGTTTCCTACAGAGAGAAATCAACTCACATTCAGCTGAACCCTGTCAGTGCAACCGTCATGCTCAATGAAACTCAGCATGAAGGAAAATATAGAGAGGAAAAGAGGAAGGGAAGCCCCAAACCCCACTGCCAGTTTTGGGGAGGTGGTCTCTGGTCATATCATTGCTTTAGGGGGAGAAGGAGGGAGGTCAGTGAGCTTGTTTGATCAAGTGTGCATTTGCGGTGCTGTCAACCCCAAAGGAAAGTGTTGGGGAAGAAAGAAACCACATTGTTCGGTCCCATCCTTGCGACTCAGGAGCAGGGACCCTGCCGGGGTGCCCTGACCGACGCGGGGTGGGGGGAAACACAAGGCAGCCACAGTAGGCATATCGTATCGACAAGGAAACACAGACCTCTGCGACGTGAGCATCCCAGGGGCAAACGGGTGGCTTATTTTTCCAAGCGCTTCGTGCTTCCAGATCTGGGCGCCCCGGCGATTCGCCTTCCGTGCTGTGCGCTGTTCGTAGTTTAAGAAACGGGGGACCATCTCTATAGATTCACACCCGTGCAGGCGCCAGGCGAAACGTGGGTGCAATTATTTGCTCTTCAGGACCACGGTCCGCTCCAGGGTGAATGGGTTTTTGTCCCTCCACGAGGGTTTTCCTCCCCCAGACTCCGGCCCTCAGCTTCCTCCCTTCCTGGCCTGGATGCAGCCAGAGGATCGGGGCACAGTCCTGCACCCCTGAGCATGCATTCGCACAGCCCACCGGTTTGGAACCCCTGGGTCC
Source organism: Lipotes vexillifer (assembly GCF_000442215.2). NCBI lineage: Eukaryota > Metazoa > Chordata > Mammalia > Artiodactyla > Lipotidae > Lipotes > Lipotes vexillifer. Next base: position 2,104,971 of record NW_006779962.1, on the reverse strand, counting down.
CTTCCCCTCCTCTCCCCTCCCCTGTCAGGTCCACTTGGTGGATCCCGTTAATCCCTTTAGGGAGCGCCGGCGCAACGCGGGAGCGGGGTTGAGTTCTCTCTCGGCTTTGGGTTAGTTCTCCCCGGAGGTGTCAGTCTTCCTCTGTCTGGGGGCTGGGAGGTCCCAGCTCTGAGCTGCTCTGCCGCGGCTCCATGGGACCGGGAGCCACATTTACACAACCGACTGTGACGGGCCGCGGGCTGGGGCGGCAAGGCGGCGAGGCCGGGCCCTGACGCGCGGCCGTGTCTCCACAGCGAAGGAGGAGGGCGACCGGGAGATCTCCAGCTCGAGGGACAGTCCCCCGGTGCGCCTGAAAAAGCCACGCAAGGCACGCACGGCCTTCACCGACCATCAGCTGGCGCAGCTGGAGCGCAGCTTTGAGAGACAGAAGTACCTGAGTGTGCAGGACCGCATGGAGCTCGCAGCCTCGCTCAACCTCACCGACACGCAGGTCAAGACCTGGTACCAGAACCGCAGGTGAGGCCCGGCTGCGCGAGACAGGGTGGAAAGGGCCCCTCCTCTCTCCTCCCTGCCCCTCCAGGGGACCCAGCAGCACATGACCTGATGTGCCGAGGGAGGGCCCCGAGCTTTCCCCGTTCCGTAAAGCCAGGGAAACTGAGGACTCAGAGAGCGGGGGCCTTGCCCGAAGTCCACGGTGAGGGAGAGAGACAGGACTAGAGTCGATCAGGTGGACAGACATGTGGGCCACTGGAGGTCCAAGCCTTCCCACCCTAGCCACGTCCTACCACCCCCATCCAGCCCCGGCAGCTGCTGGGGGGGGCAGGGGGCGGCTCTGAGCTCTCCCGGAGGGACTCTTCTGGCCTCCTCAGCCTTTCCAGCCCTGAAACGCAAGGAGGGAAGGGGCCCAGCCCTAGCTTCTTGGGGACTGGGGATCCGGGAAATTGGTGTCGGGCACGGGTCTTGAACCTGGTATTTCCTAATCTCCCTCCCCAACACATTCACAGGATGAAGAGATACACAAACAGGTACAACACACACACATACAGCCACACACTCAACCCACAGTCACACACTCACATCGACGCAACTCAGTAATACAAACACACATACACCACAGTCACCCACACACGCTTAGCGGAGGCCGGAACGGTGCTTTCCATAAACAAGCCTCAGAACACGCTGCCCCATTAATAATAAATACCTGATTACTTCTCTGGGCATCAATAATTAAGGCCCGTTACAGTAATTACACAATTATGATGATGCTGAATAATTCAGGCAGGGAAGCGGGGCTGCTGTGGCTGAGTCCGACTCAGTGGGACCGCCTCGCCGGCCAGGTGCGCCCAGGAGTCCGGCCGCAGCCCTGGCGGCCAGTGTGGCCTCTGCTTTCTTGCCTTCCCCCAACCCCAGCCGGCCCTCTGCTGGTAGCCTCCCGGCTTCGGGGCCAGACAGACCGCAGGGCTCGCCCGAAGCCTCGGATTTGCGTGCGGACTGCCGCGGCCGCGGACGCGCGGCGCAGAGAGCGTGCGCACATCCTCTCCCGTCGCCCGTCGCCGTCTCTGGCCCGCGAGCTTCCGCAGAGGCGCCGCCAACTGGGGTACCGTGGCTGTGCTGGCCTCCGCCGGGCCGGCTGTGCCGCTGGGAGGATCAACTGAGTCCCCTCCAACGGCTAGCGAGCCGACCCCCGCGCCCCCGCCGCCCTGTCCAAGGCGATCTCCCCTTCTTCAGGCCTCCCCAGGAGCGTCCACACCCCGCTCCAAGCGCCCAGACTGCGATCCCCTGAGCAGAGTGTGGCGAGGTCAGACCCCGGGCTTTGGGGCAAGACAGCCTAGCTTAGAAGCCAGGGTCTCCTCTTCCTAGGCCATCTTGAAAACTGGCCCGCGCCTCAGTTTTCTTATCTGTAAGTGGGGTTAACAGCCATGGAAGGCCGGTGGGAGATTAAAGGAGCCGATGCATGTAACCCGCTAGACGGTGCCTGGCGGCCCGTTATTTATTAACGAATTATAGTGTGACCCCTCTGGTGTCCCTGCAGGCGCTCTGGGGCGAGCACTCATGAGGGGCAGGGGTCTCCGGGCGCCACAGTTCTGACCCCGCCTTACGCGTTTACTTCGGTCCCTAGGACTAAATGGAAGCGACAGACGGCCGTCGGGTTGGAGCTGCTGGCGGAGGCAGGCAATTACTCAGCGCTCCAGCGGATGTTCCCGTCGCCTTATTTCTACCCGCAGAGTCTGGTTTCCAACCTGGATCCCGGCGCCGCGCTGTATCTGTACCGCGGGCCCAGCGCGCCGCCGCCCGCCCTGCAGAGACCTCTGGTGCCCCGCATCCTCATCCACGGACTCCAGGGCGCCAGCGAGCCGCCCCCGCCGCTGCCCCCGCTGGCCGGCGTCCTCCCGCGGGCCGCGCAGCCTCGGTGAAGCGCCCGCCCGCCGGCCCGCGGCGCACCCGGCCCCGGCTCCGGGGCTCCGCGCTGGCCCCTTCCGCCTGCCTCTGGGAGGGCGCGGGGTTTCAACGCCCCTTCCCAGGGGCCCCGGGTCCGGCCTTCCCTGGCGTCCAGCCCAGTGTCCCCACAAGGGCCAAATGCCAAGTCTTCTGCGTCCCGGACCCCGGGACTGAGTCTCCCTAACCATCTTCGGCGTCCTCACTCCCGGCCACTCCATCAGGGAGCCACCTCCACCGCCGGGGGTACACACATCCCCACGCCCCGCCCCAGTCACTCCCCACCCGCGCCCCCTTGCCCCTCCCCGGTGCAGGTGGGCGACCCCCATGCTGCCCTTTCCCACTCCCCCCTCCACGCTCCAGCGGTACCCCAAGCCCTCTCCCCGCAGCCCTGACACGCGGAGGGGAAGGGGAGTGTGGAGCCCCCCCCCGCCCCTCCCCCCAGCTCCAGGGCCAACGGCAGAGCTGTACATACCGTGTGCAAAGTGTATATGAAGTTATTTATTCGTGACCCATGAGCCCGTGACTGTGTCCGTGAATCAGTGAGTTTGTGGCCTGTGCCCACCCTCCTCCCAGGCGGGGCAGGAAGGGGTCAGGGGACTTGCCCACCTATCCCGACCTCCAGTCCCCATCTCCGGCCTCCGTCCGGGGGGCAGCCAGGCCCCTCGGGTTCTCTCTCTTTTTTAAATGTCGAAATAAACTTCTTACAAATGACCAGGCGCCTGTCCGCGCTCCGTCGGTGGGTCCGCGCTCGGCCCTTCTTCCCGTCCCTCCTTGAGATTCACTGTCCCCTTCTGGGACTCGGGCTCCTTCCACCCTCAGTAAGGAATTATTTTCGTCTCCCTCTCTTCCTTGGTGCTGTGGTCGTGGGCAGGGGTCTCCCCTCCTCCCTGGCCTCAGTCTTCCCATCTCTACAAGTGAGGCGAGCGCGCCGCTCCCCACCTGCCCCTGCCTCTCCATCTGGTTGCTGGACGCTCAGCCGCTCCCGGGGGCCGGGGTGGGGGTCAGCGCCCGGGCTGGCTGGGCTGCGGGCCGGGCTGCGGTGCCCTCGCTGAGCCGGCTCATCTGGCCACAAGGGCGCCGGCAGCTGGTGACCGGCCCGCCGGCCGCGGGGGCGACAGATGGGCTCCGAGGCTACTCCCCGCGCCCCGCCCCCCTCGCCGTCCGCCCCGCGCCCCGGCCGCTCGCGCTCGCCGACACGGCTCTCGGCCCCCCGCACCGGGTAGGACCCGACGAGCCTTCGCTGGGAACCTGACGCGCCGCACCGGGTAACCCCCGACTCCCGCATCTTCTCGCTCCCCCCTTCACGCGGGGACTGTGCTGGGGATGCGACCCAGAGGGAAGCCAGATCCCAGCGTCTGCCGCCGGGCCCCAGCCTGCGACTCCAAGGGTCTCAGGAGAGGGCTTTAAGTTCTGAGCCAGACTCCAGACCTCCGGTTCACGTTCAAAGGGCCAAGGTCACCTCCACAGGCAGTTCCTCTCTGGGGAGGTGGGCTCAGGTGTTCCCCCGCCCACACACCACCTGCAGCTCAGACTCCCAGGATCCGCCCAGGGCTGGGAAGTTTGGCGGCCGGCACGCCGAGCTCTCCCCAGTTTTGCGGCAGGATTGCTCTCAAGAGAGGACTGCCTGGCCAGGAGGGGTGGGGTTCTGCTTAAACGCTGACCGTCCCCCTCCCCGGCACCGCCGGACACTGCTACCGTTTCCTCCCCACCGCCCAAAACCCTCACACCACCGCTTTTCTTTCCCCGGGATGGTGAGGGTATTATTCTAATTTTGCAAAATGCACAGCAGCTAATTAAGTCAAGGAACCCCTTGGCTTTCAAGTTCTTTAGCATGTGAATGGGGGCTGGTAAATCCCCAGCTCTGGCTGGGGTGGGGGGTGACGGGGGACCGTCCCCAACTCAGGGTTAATGAAGTGGGAAAGGAGTCTCTCACAGCCTCCTGCAAACAAAACCCCCCATGCAACAAACCCTGCCCAAATCCTACATGGATTGACTTAAACCCAGGGGATAAGTGCTTTAAATTAATCTCATTGAATAAGAATGAGACCAAACAAAACTCTTTAAAATCATATTAAAAATCTATCAAAGGACAACTTGCACTGGTGTGCTTTTCATTTTGTGTAAGTGAAGGACGTATACTGGAGCAACCACCCTTACATTTACACAGCGGCCGTGTAAATCACAGACACATTCCCAACTATGTAATTGTCCTTGTACCGCCGAGGTGATTTCATATCTTACATTAATGAAGAACAAGACTTCCCTACAAGTTTATAATTACAATATTTTAAATTGTCCTGCACTTCCCATCTGTGATAATAACTTTACAGCCTCTGCAGTGAGGTGGGCTTCGACTTTCATCCATTTAGAAGGCTAAATCGGTTTCCCGGTTCCCAGCCCTGGGGCTGGGTGAACTCTCATTTAAAATAAAGGGAAAAAAGAAAAAAAAAAAAAGAAGAATGAATTGCGTGAGACCCCCAGCAGGCAAGACAATAGGAGAGGCACTGAGAGGGGGTGTCTCTACTCCTGCACTGACACCTCCCCCCAACTTACAAACGCAGACTCCGCGGGGGCGGGGGCAACAAGGTGGAGAAGTTGAGAGTCCCCAACCAGCCTTTGCTGCAAAGGCTTCTGGGCATTTTCGAGAAGTCGAGCTGATTTTAGGGGTGCGCAGCCGCCAGCACGCTGAAAGGCTTTGCCACGAACTTCTCTGTGGAGCAGATTAAGAGATAAGGCGTCACGGTCATGCAGGCAATTTAACGAGACCAGTGGAGCGCCCTTCGCAAGCAGGGCGACTTCTCCAGTGGAAAGAAAGCCTTACATTTCTGTCTCCTGGAAGCGATGGTTGGATTTTAACGGCTTCCGCTGACTACGCTGAGGGGCTCAAGTGCTGAACACCAAGGGCGCTAGCCGTTTGGATCCAGCTGCCTTAAGGGGCTATCATTTACTCCCCTTTCTTCCCTAAATCCTCCTCCCCTCACCACAGGGGGGAAAAAGAATCAAAGGAATCCACTGGGCTTTGTCAAAATGTCCTTTGCTGAGATTCGGTTGTCTCTGCTTCTCTGAGAGTGGAAAATGCCGTTTGCATTGCATCAGCGCTGCCTTAATCACTCACCAAGGGCTCTTTGCCCCTCAGCGCGTGAGAATGGGGGGCCCCCTCTGAAGATGTGCAGCCGCTAAGGGTTGCAAACACGATGTCTAGGCTTCAAAAACAAAGCATTTTACAAGCCCATGAGGGAAGAAAGCTTTAGGCTGCAACATTCCATGAAATGTCCAGATTCCCTGACTTTTAAATATGGGGATCAGGCTTATGACACAGAGAAAGAGGTAAGTTTGGGAAATTAGAAAAAGAGGCACGATTGGAAATACACACAAAATTAGAACAGGTACAGTGGAGTTAGGCTAAGGCTTTGCCTAATTGATGCCTGAAATGTATAATCTGTCAAGAGCCATAATAAGAAAGAGATTTATTTTAAGGTTATTTAAATTTAGATAATATTAACCCTAAATCTGCTAAATCCATGTTTCTTTATTAACTGGGGGTAATATACACTGATTTTACTTAGAAACAGGCCCACACAGCACCTACGGCAAGAAACCCTCACCTAAGTGTCAGCAAAGTAAGAGCGAGCTTCCATCTCAGAATTACAGTCACTTACATGCTTTGCACAGTCCTGGCACTTCTCCCCGCCCCCCGCCCCG
>NW_006779962.1:2097283-2098708 GCF_000442215.2 Lipotes vexillifer | reverse complement strand
GCTTTAATGGAATGAATACTATGCGGGGGGGGGGGTGGAAAATTAAAGAATAGGGTCCCTCTTTGACCACATCCTAGGTAGGTCACCGGCATTAATCCTGTTTCTCACACAGCTGGGTTTTGTTTATAAAGTTTGATCCCTCCTTTTCTCATCCAAATCACGTGGACCGTTACACACAGAAATAAAAGAAAGGTGGCAGATTTGCCCAAAGTCAGTAGGACTTGTACTGCAGGTTGACTTATTTATTATCATTGTTACAGTATTTCACCAACCGTTCCTTTTAATTCCTATGTGACAGCCAGGTCCGCGAGGTCACATTTTCCCTCCCGCAGGGGACCAGGGCTTACTAGGCTCACAGTCACCCTTACGATGAGTCCCTTCTGGTGTGGTGCCAGCCGAAGCTCACCTTACACCCGAGGGATGGATGCGGGGACACTGACCCGCTCCCCAAGATCCGCATAGACGGCCCACCTTGTAACTCTCATGGTCCTCCCTTGGCCCTTGAGGTCATGTGATCTGAAGGGTCTACGGAAGTGGGGCCTCGACACCCATGCCAGTAACTTCAGGGTGCGGGGGTGGGCTGAGGACAGGAGGAAAAGTGGAGAGGACACTGCCCAGTGCACAGAGAGGTGCAGAGGCTTTCCCCCTTCTCCTTCGGACCCCTCTGTAGTTACCCGTGTCCAAATCTTACATTTATTGGGAAATCGATACGCCCCGGGGGTCCTCTTTCAAACCTCCCAGGAAACACAATGGGGGAGGGGCAGCTGTGGCCTGGGCCACAATACAGACCCCAGGACCTTTCTGGAAGACGAGAGGGGATTCGATGGGAGAAAAAGCTCAGGACACTGGTGCCCTTTGACTTCAAAGGCAAATAATAAAAAGGCAACAGTAAATCAATTAGTCCTGAGAAAGCACAATTTCCCTGGACAAGAAAGAGAGAGCGTTGCACGTGAATGCGACGTGGTGCTTAGAGCCCCTGCGCACGGGAAATATGACCCCCGGAGGCGTTGGGGACCCGTGCCAAATGCTCCTTTGGTCCTTTTTAATAAAGCATCTGTACATCAAGAAGATGATCTGATAAACAGTTTTCTTCTCTTCTTTTAGCGATTCAATCCAGCTTTTAAAATCCCGTTTTACAAAATTCAGGCCAATATATGCGCTGAGGCGCGGCTTGAAGTAAACTGAGGCTCGTCTTCAGCACGTCCTCGCCAGGCGGGGCCAGATCCCCTCCCGGCTGCAGCGAAGGACGTCAGGCTTTTACATGAAGTCGTGGTGGCACCACGTGGTCTACGGGCACTGATGGAATAAATCCGAGAGAGACCTACAAGGCAGGCTAGGGGCTAATCCGTCCCGTGCCGCCCCCCCGCCCCCCCCCCACCCCGACCCCTCAGGCTGCAGCGGGTCTCGGCACAGCACCGGGTCACC
>NW_006779962.1:2086528-2096793 GCF_000442215.2 Lipotes vexillifer | reverse complement strand
GACCCCTCAGGCTGCAGCGTGTCTCGGCACAGCACCGGGTCACCGGGTCTGCAGGGCGGGGGCGGCACCCTTCATCCTCACAAGGCTCCTCCGAGGAGAACAGGACACCCCTCCGGGATCCACCGAGGCCCAGTCCCGTGGGGGCAGAGCTTAAAACCACTTTCTGGGAAGCCTCGCTGTCCCTCCGCAAGGCTTTCGGCTTTCGTTTGTTCCCACGGCCAAGGCTGGGCGCTGGCTTCGGATGGCGCTGCGAGGCTGGCTGCCGGGCCCTGCGCGTTTGCTTTGCTCTCTGACCTTGGTGACGCTGGTCTCCATCCCGCTGGAGTATTCCGAACGCAAGATTTCAGCAAGGCGCTGTTTACTCTGGGTCCTCCTATGAAGGTCAGGCCTGAAGAACAGTAACAAGCAGAGGGGAAAGGAAACTTTATTACTTTTTTTCTTTTCCATTTGGAAAGAGGCTGATGGCAGCTGGTTCCAAGACTGTAGAACTGACATTTCTGTATTAACAGAAGTACAATCCCTTCAATGGCGCTTGTTTTGATATTCTATGCACCAGAAGATTAGATACGGCGCTGACAGATTCTCAGAACGGCGGCAAAATATCATGGCATTTTTAAAAGTGAGGCTTTGCTCTGTGTTGTTTTCATGGGGAAAAAAAAGAGCGAAAACACACTCACACTCTGATGGCAAATGAGGTGTATGATACAGCGGTTTGCCAAAAGAAGGGGAAAAACCCGCCTTGAAACTCGGCAACGCTCAGCAGTCAGCGCCCGCTAGCAGCTCCTGGGAACGCCCCCCTCGGCTCCCACCTCCCCGTGCAGTTCAAAGCAACTGGCCTCCTCCTGGGGACCCGGCTTGGCGGCCAAACAGTGAGGGCTGGGCTGTCCGCCACAGACACCTCTTCACCCACCAAAGAGACTCTTGTAAATTATTTCTGACCCCCAAAATCCCAAACCCAGGTGTGCTTAGGCAGACCGGTCAGTGTCCGCACCGGGAATGGACCGCAGCGGCCCCAGGAATGGGAGGGAGGTCCTCACCTGCCCCAACCCACAGGGAAAATGCCCAAGACTGAAAATCAACGTCAGATGGTGAATCCTGCTAACTGTTTTCAAAAGACAGCAGCCTCATCATTAATTTGATTAGAAAAGCAGAGGGGGAAATCTGTAGAAATTTAGCCGTACACAGAAAAAATGGTCATGAAAACTGAAAAGTAAAATAATGTTTCGTAAGACAGGATCTTAACCAAAACAACAGAGTCGTTACCAGAGAACCCATCTTGCTCTGCCTGTAATTCCTTCAACGCTGACGTGGCAGTGTCTTGGGTTCTTACAAAAGGCAGATGTTACCCTCTGCTACTTATATTTACAGCATTTCCCTTTGCTGTAAAAATCAGAAGATAAATCAGACTAAAAATAAACATAACAGGACTCCTTTAAAGCCCAGGAACTAACAACAGGACTAATACCGTGCTAGTAAACTGATTAAGAAAGGGACACCATTGTAACTAGGTTAAAGCAACCACATCTCTTTACGCTCCCGCTGCACAAGGCAGGGTGCAAGCAACGGTGGGGCTAAATCTGTGTCAGTCATACAACAGTTTCTACCATGACAAACGGGGAGAAATGCAAAGTCAACCTGTGTTGGGGAAAAGGTTTGAGGCAGGGGGATAACAGAGCCCCGTATTTAAGGGCTAGGCGTCTGTGGGAACAAGAGTACGTGCAAGGGCAGGGACGGGACTTGGTGAAAGGATGAGAAATACACAGGGAAGGACTCTCTGGGCTCTACGTTACCACATCTGATCTTCACTCCGAGAGGCAGGTATGGCTACCATCTCATTTTACAGACAAGGAAACCAAGACTGGAGGAGGGTAAGTAACCTCCCCAAGACCATCCAGCTCCTAGGAGCAGAAGCCCAGATGCAAACACAGGGCCCACGGACTCAAAGCCTGAGCTCCTCCCACCAGGCAGCCGGTCCCGGATGGAACAATTGGGCAGGACAGGAAGGTCCAGCGGGGTCGAGGGTGACAAAGGACCACGATCTGACGTGGAGGAGGCCTTCGTGGTCTCACGTGAACGTTTCAGTGGGACGATGCGGGCAGAGGCCAGATGACAGAGGGAGGAGTGAGGGGAGAGCCGAAGGGTGAGGGAGGTGCCTGGGCTGGAACCCGGCTCTGCCGCTCAGTAGCTGAATGACGTGGTGAACGGGTGGCGCAGGCTTCTTCATCTGAAAAATGGGGATGATACTTGGAACGAAGTTCATAGGGTGCGTAAAGATTAAAGAGAGCGAGACATACGGCGCGCTGGCTGGTGGCTGGCCACGTGGATTGCAGACAATCAGCGTTAAAAACGGAGCAACTGAAGCCCAGAGATGCCAAGCGAACCTCCGCCTCCCTGTCCGCCGCCCCAGGCCACACAGGAGCCAGGACTGACCCTGGGGCCTGACGGTGGGGCCGGGGCTCTGGTGACCGCGTCAGCCTTCTGTGCACAGCAGCGGTTCTAACCCCCCAGACCCTGCCCGTGTGGACCGTGTGCCCTGGTGTCCGGGGGAGGTCCGTCCACATGCTGGGTCTCACGCGTGGCTGGGAAGCGGCAAGAGACGGGCCTGCAGCGGAACGCGCTAAACTCGTTCCAAACAGAAGGCTGTCAGCTCCCGTGCTTGCGGTTTATTTTTAGCCAGGTGACACGACAGCCAGAGTGAACAGGCTCTGACGGGAAGGAACGCTTGTTCTCCCCCCTTGTGTGAAGGCAGGTACTCACATCGCGTATAATTTTAAATGTAACAACCTGAGTTTCAAAATATGCAAAATTTCAGTCAAAATAGCCGCCCCAGCCTAAGCCCGACCACTTCAATGACGGCTCCCGCCACTGCTAACGCAAGATAAATAACCAGAGTCTTAACTGGGGGACTGATACGCGAACTGCCGGCAGCGCAAGCAGACTGGGGATGCATCCCACTTCCAGCCAAAGGCGCTGGGCAGCGCGCCTGGGCTCAGACCGCTGGGCCTCCAGACCCAGCACCGAGGACCCCACCGAGGCGTGCGACACACCGGTGCGTGTACACACACCCACACCACTCTCGTCTGCTTCCGAGTCACATGAGATCTGTCCCTTCCCAGGCAAACTCAGCCAGCCCTGGGGCTGTGGAAGGTCACCTCTGGTGTGTGTGTGTCATGCCACTGATCAGGAGTATTTGTCAAGGCGCTTGGAGTCCACACCGACTGAGGTAGAGGATATGCTGTTAGAAAGCGGGGCTTGGAGATGGTCCTGCTTGCCTTGAGGTTATGACCTCAAAATTTCCTATAGCTACTTTATGATTTTATTCTAGTCAATGGACTTCCAACTTGGGACCCAAACTCAAACTCTGAGTGGTGGTCCAGACGGCAAACAGGGGTTCCTGGCTTCCAGACCCAGACCTCTTCCTCGGGAGGAAGAACCTTGGGGTCAACCCTGCAGGGGTTTCCCCTGCTGTCAGCTGCCACCCCAACGGGACCCACCTTTCCCTTGGCCAGCCCGCTGCCTGCTTTTCGTCTGTTCTGAGGCCCAGTGCCGAAAAGGCAAAGTACAGATGGGAAGATGAAACGTTCTAAACCCAAGCCCACGATGGGCTTCTCCTGCCAAGCTGCAGTTCTCCCAGAAACTTGCCAACGTTCTTGCCCTCCCTGCCCTCCAAACGCCCAAACCCCTCTCAAATGGGCGTCCTGAGCATCCACCAGAGTAATCCTGTAGTTACCAAGCAACAGATCAGTTTATCTAACCACAGGGAACTCCCTTGTAGTGAAGGCTGGATAACCCCCCCCCCCCCACCTTGGTTACCAGGCTGGATTACCCAGCAGGATAGGCAGATGCCACTTTCACTGCCAATGAGGTGAAATCACAGCCTAATTAGTAAATCAATACGCCTGCTAGGATGGCCACTGGAGAAGAGAGATCTGAGGACCTTCTCCCAACTTTATCAATAAATAAATTCACAGACGATCATCCTATAGGTAAAAAGCCATTCTAACACAGGCTTTTGCTAATGGCATTCTTTTGCAGGACAGAATTTTTAATTTTATCATTAGATAAAATATGCATTTTTATGTACTGTCACGTCTCTCAATATTTTCTTTTATGTTTTATGGCTTCAGGACCATGCTTAGAGAAGTCTTCCTCACCCTAGCCTTTTTAAAATATTCAAGGATGTGTTCTGTTAGCCTCTGCTATTGCTTTAATTCTATCCAGATTTTGTTCTGGCTTATGGAGGATGTGGCGAATTTAACTATTTCTTCCCAAGAGTTATCCAGTTATATCCGAGGCAGTCATTGAACAAGCAATCTCTTCCCCCAGGTCTTGAAATGCACCTCTAGTACATTCCTTCCGACTTTTAGAACGCTTCCTGCAGGCCATACTTAAAGAGTAGATGATGACGAAGATGACAACAGTGGTGGCCCACGTTAGCGGGGTCCACCACACACATTAACGTATAAGCAAATAACAACGACAGGGGTTGTTAACGGATTTAAATATAAAGCACGTCAAATCATAGCCACTGACACTGGCTCTGTGACTGTAATAATAACTGTGTTATTAGCACATGCATGACACCTACTTGCGTCAGGTGCTGCTGTAAGCACGTGAGAGGCATCTAACTCGTTCACTTCAACAATCCTGTGAAAGGGGCACCACAGGCACGGCAACCGAGGTGCAGGGAGGTCAAACGGCACGTCCAGGGAGGAGGTGGGATCGGGGCCCAGGACTTTCCGACTCCGCGATGTACACACTTAACCACTGTGCTGTGAGTTTTTACCACAAGGAGCAAGTTCCTCACACGAAGTATTTCCAGTACAGAAGCAACGTTCCCATTATAGCAGATCTCGAAGACTTTTGGAACCCCTGATAAAGCGCACCGTAAGAGTAACAGCTGGATGACAAGTGAAAAAAGCAGTTTAAAAAAATCATGATTTGCTCAATCTCATTATAGATATAAAAAGATCCTACATGTAGACCTGCAGAGAAAGTATGAGCCACAAAAAATGTGAATTAAGATTAACTTGGATTGTGGGCTTTTATTGGATGATTTTTAAGCTTTTCTCTATTTCCCGAATTTTTACAATAAACACATTGTATTTTTGTAATCAGGAAAAGCAGTATACTCACTTTAGGGGAAAAAAATCAAGTGGTACAATTTTACCCTGGGCTGAAATATCAAAGTATTTTAATTTTTACTTATCAAAAAACCTCTTTGCCTCTGGCTTTCAGTTTGTTTGATTTTGTGAGGGATTTTTCTCTTGTGGTATAATTAAAACAGACAAGACAGAAGACCAGTAAAGTATATTTCTTTCTCTAATCTGAAAAATTCTGCTTGTAAGCAAATGACCCAGGACCACACGGAGGCCCCAAGGACCCTGCAGCAGAAGCAAGCCCCCAGACTGGAAGAAAAGCCTGGGTTCTGAGTGATCGTGGAAGGAGACGGTGAAGGCTTCCGAGGCTTGAGGCTGACTCCAAGTTTCTACCCTCCTGCCTCGCCCTTACGGATGAAGCAAAGGCACAGAATCTGAGGGGGTTTAGGGGGCTCTCAGATGACAGTGAGAGTGACCAACAACTCCAGGGAGAAGGTGACAAGCAGTCCCCCTGGGGCAACAAAGTAGTTCAGGTGCAGAACCCGCCAGTGTGGGACGATAATTGAGCCTACTGAAGGGAAACAAGCTATCAGAACTTTTACGGCCATCAAAGGAAAAGGAAGTGCATCAGGGCTCCTTAACCTCTGGATTCTGTTTCGGCAGAGATGCACGCTGATGGGCTGCCCGTTTTAGGGATGCCTTCTTTGCGATTTCTTAGGACCATACCGACTCTAGCGTTTGTAAAACTCCCAGGGCCCCAGAAGACACTCCACTCCAGGGGAGCCCTGCTGAGGCAGTGGATATCATTCCAGAAAATTCCTGAGTGGCTCTGTGGACGCAGAGATGGAGAAAAAGTGGGTCTCTGCCTCACACCTAACAACCAGACCCAGTGAAGAGCTGGTGGCAGGCGGATGCCAGGCCGTGCAGGTCACAGGCGATCAGTACGTAGATGCCATGACCAACCTGCTCTCCGGAAAGGCGCCCACAACGGGAAGGGGGACAGAGACAAGGCTTAGAGATGGCCGAGGTCTGAAAGCGACGCCCTGAGTCAGAATCCCAGAAGTGCATGGAGCTTTGGGATTACCTGTCCAAGTGCCAGAGACCTTTATGGAAGTTCTGTCAGGAGCCAGGCCTGGACGTCACACAGCAGGAGGAGGGGCTGGGGAAGAGGTGTGGCAGCAGGACCCTGATGGCGCTGCTTGGAATCCCAGCCCGGCCCTCACCTAGCTGAGGACCCTGCAGAGCCAGTAGCTTCCTCCAAGGTGAGATTCCTCACACGTCAGAAAGGGCCTCCACGTGGATGCAGGGGTAGCGTGAAGGTAAAACGAAGGGTGCTTTATAAAATCTAATTCTCTGTGAAAATGTTAAGATGGAGAAATACAGGGTGCACATGGAAACCATTAGTGTTTCTGTAACTGGCATGGCTGTATCCTACAAACACTGAGATTGATAAGCTGGGGCAGAATCCCAGCTCCAAACCCTCTGGGCTTTGCCCTGCTTGACACCATTATCGATGACTCGAATGACATTATGAGGCATATTTATCACCTCTGCAGATGAGACGAAGCCTGCAGGGACAGCTAGCACACTGGACGGCAGAGCACCCCAACGGGCCAGAAGGATGGGCTCGGCGAAAAGGTGACCCTGAATTGGGGGCCCACGCTCTCGCGTCAGAGAAGGCGGGTGGTTTGGCTCGTCACGTGTGCACACAGGCAGGGGCTCAGATGCCTGAGCCACAGGCTGAGCCGAAGCCGAGGATGGGAGAAGCCGCACAGCGTCGAGCCAGGAGGCCAGGGCGCGAGTCCTGGCCCCGCCCCGGGAGAGGGACAGCACGTGAGGACATGGGAGGACCAGAGGAGGAAACCCACGGCTCTGACCGGAGCCCAGCCGCTGCTGAGCCCCACGTGGGTGTCAGCCGTGGTCTCTGCTGTCCCCACTGGCTGCAAGTGACAGACGTGACTGCCCTCCTCTCTGGGCCGGCCGGGCTCTACTGCATGTTTGGGCAGTTGGACGAGCCAGATTCTGACAAGAACCTGGGCGGAGCGAAAAGCCGCCCAGACGACGGGCTGGGACGTGGGGCGGCTGGAGGCGTCGGGGCGGAGCTGGCCCTCGGAGGGGAGGACCCCGGCACCGTCCTGCAGAGGCTGTGGGACCTATTTTCTGAGCTTGGCCGAGGTAGTACCTCTCTCAGTGCCGGGCTGCTTTTTACTCTCAAAAGGATTAAACAAACTAATGAATCAAAGCCCATATCAGAGCGCCTGCCCTGAAGGCACCGGGGAAACGCTGTGACTATAATTATCATTAACAATCCGGAAAGAGGAAAAGCAGAGATGAGCAGCCGTCATCACATTCCGGACGCCTTGTCATGTGGACCCAGGGCTGCTTTGATCAATAACAACACCTTGTATCGTTCGCTTTGTAAATCATGCACATTCAGCATTTGAATACCGGAGACCAAAGGGTAGAAAGTGAAAGTGGTCAATCTGGGCTCGTTTCAGGAGCTCTAACTAACTCCACCCTGGAGGTGGCAAGTCCCCCCTACCCCGCTGCTGCTGGGAGCCCTGAAGCGGAGGTCTTACAACCAAGGAGTAATGCGACCGATGGCACAAGGTTCCGGTGGGCGGGAGCGTTCGCGGAAGAGTCTATAAAACTTCCACTTTTTTTCTTTTTCTTTTTGGCCACACCGCGAGGCTTGTGGCATCTTAGTTCCCCGATCAGGGATTGAACCTGGAGCCTCGGCAGTGACAGCGCCAAGTCCTAACCGCTGGACCGCCAGGGAATTCCCGTGAAGCTTCCACTTTTTATTCACAGACTCAGAGAGAAGCGGGCAGGGGTAGAGGAATCAGCATTTACTGGACGACGACTCTAAGCCCCAGCCGGTGCCGCGTGTCCATCATCCCTCCCCACGCCCCACACGACCTGGCAGGCCCCGTGGCAACGCGGAGCTGCCGCTGAGCGCCCGACTCCAAGCCCGGGCCTCTCCCACTGCACCCTCTGCCTCTGGACTCAGAAGGAAACTAGAGAAAAAGCCGGATCCACATCTTGCCCGCAGTTGTCTGTTCTCAGAGATCTGCCCCATGAGCAGAAAGCTGCTCCTACCCACTCCAGGGTTTGCCATTCTGATGGCTTCAAATCAAATCCTTCCACATATGCACCAAAACGCCTTCTGCTTTAAGTCCATTTCTCCCATTACACAAGGAATTATCTGTTCACGGGCAAAAAACACCCTTAACAGAATTCATCTACTTGTTACTTAGCCTAATACTGATCACAGAAACCAGAAGCTTCCAAAGGGGTGCACGCAAGGAAGGAGACGAGTGCCAGGAACGTGGGCTCCAGAGTCTCTCAGACTCAGTGCCACATGACCGGGCATGTCCACTTTCTCACCAGTTCCTGGGAACTCGGCCGTGGTCGAAGGGACCTGGTGAGGCTCAACGAGGCGATGCGTGTGGATTCAGCACAGCCAGGGGCACACGTACTCCCTCAAGAGACATGCTGGCAAACGGCCGGATGCCATCACTCCGGGATGTCGGTGCTCTCAAACCACATCCCTCTGCTGGACTACTTACTGGCTAAGACGTCACTCCGCATGTCAGGCTGCTGCTGGAACGTCAGGACCAGAATGGAGAGAACATCTGGAAAAGACCTGAAGTCATTTCCTATGGGTCCTAACCAGACGGAAAGGCTCTGTGGCATAAGAGCAAGGCCTATGTGGAGGGGCTGGGGATGTGAAGGAGCCCAAGGAACGTGGGGACAGGTGAGAGGAGGGGAGTCGTCGGCCTGAACTAAGCTGCGTGTAGCAAGCGGAGAGCTGGGGTAGCGTCGTGCTCCTTCCTGATTTCTCGAATAGTCTGAACTAGAAGAGCCCGGAGCAAGGACAAGGCATTGCAGAGTCGGGTCTCCTGCTGCGCGAGGCCTCGTGGGTCTGGCATCTGCCAACGCGTGCTGGGCCGGGCACATCTTCAGACTCCAGGGCCGGGAAGGCTCCAACGGGAATGTGCCGTCTCCAGCATCCTCCCGGGAGAGGCTGGCTGGGTTCCTGTTCTTTGTTGTCAGCCCTGCCTGCCTGCCTGAAAGCACACGCCCCGTGGCTCCCGCTGTCTGCAGGTGACCCAGGTGTGGAGGCAGCGCAGGGCCACTGTGAAATCCCTCTGATTGCCTCATTAGCCGGGGGTGGGCACGGACCGGTGGCGGGGGTGTTTCATGAGGAGGCTGCTAATTGCACGGCGTCAGGCAGAACCAACAGTGGTAGAAGCAAGGGCCAGATGTAAAGAGCCGCGTGTGCAGGGCTGGTGCCTGGTGGCGGGCAGGGAGCGGCCTGGAGCTGCGCCGGGGGTGCTGAGGGCGGAGGGCCGGCCCTCCGAGGAGCCCTGCCCACGCAGCTCAACCCAGGGCTGCGTGTGAATGCAACGGGGGGACCTCAATAATCACATCACCCCCAAGTGACCCCTCTGTGCCGGTGTTCTTCACCCAGAGAGACCCAGCCACCGTCCACAGCACTCGTCCTGCCCCTTGTCCCAGTCTGAACACTTCTTGTCGTATAGATGTCCCAGAGAGGCAAGCCAGTGTGGGCTTCGAAGTCACCCACCTCATCACCCTTGACACAGAGGCCGGTAGAATATGGTCTCGGTTACAGTCCATACAGCTCACCCAGGCTCTAAGTGAAAATTCTCTCCCTTAACCCGAACTCACCTTTAAAGCACGGGCCACGGGCCCTCCTGTGTTTTCATACGGCTCCCCAGCAGCCTGTGAGAGGAGATTCTGCTCCCCTGCCCCACGGGACACGCACACCTGTCCTCACAGTCACTGCCGGCGGTCCTAGCTGTTTCCCTCTGGTCTTCAGGCTGAGGTCGAGTGAACTGACCCTCTGTGGGCATCTGCCCTGGCCCTGCCCAGGCTGGTGGAGACCCCGATCCCGAACCCACTCATCTCCACGTTCTGTGGGTTCCTCCACTGTGACGTCGGGGAAACAGGGCCCGAGGCTCAGTCCTTCTCGGGGACTATTTCATGCCAAGAGGAAAGTGACCCCATGCTTGTTCTCTCAGGGCAGACTACGGAGTGGATGGGGCGCTCCGAAAGGCAGGATTTGCTGTTTGCTGGGCTAACTAAACAATTAAGAGGCATTTACCTGGTTCCTGTCAGAACAACAACTCTTTTCTCTTTCCC
>NW_006779962.1:2076476-2086443 GCF_000442215.2 Lipotes vexillifer | reverse complement strand
TTCCTCTCAGAAGTACAGAAGACTTGCAGGTTCCGTTCATCTATTCACAACTAATTCCTGAGCACCTATCGCGTGCCAGGTAGGTGCTGGGGATGTGATGAGGAAAACCAGACAGGGTTTCTATCCTGAGCTACACGGAGAGGAGAGCCAGGAACCACACAAACATCACAGACAGGTGGAGGGCTACTGTGACGGCGGCGAGGGGTGGGGTGGGGGGTGGAATGGGGGCATGCGGCGTCCACCCAGGCAGGCGTGCCAGAGACCTCCTCGAAGAAGGGACGGAGGCCCGAAGACGAAGAGGGGTGAGGAGAGGCCCCGCCCGCAGCACGCTGGGCGAAGGCCCCAGGAGAGAACGAGAAAGGAGGGGTGCCAGCTGAGGCCGTGGGGAGAGGGAAGAGGGGGTGTGTCCTAATCTTTAGAGTAACGAGACATCACCGAGAGGCTGGAAGAAGCGGGGGCACGACGGGCAAGGGGAGCACCGGTCAGCGGGACCGGAAGGGCCGCAGGAGACCCAGCAGTGGACTGCTCTACAATGAAGTTGAGGGGATCCATGGGGACGGGGTGGGGAGGCTGAAGGGGGAGACCAGGAGGCCAGAGGGATCAGGGCAGGGATGAGCAGTGCAGGACGCTGCTCCAAGATCGGGTGCAGAGAGGAACCCCCATGTTTCCAAACGGGGCTTTGTCCAGCCTCTGACCTCACGTTTGGCCACTCTGTCTTCCTACAGAACGATGACTGGCTCAAGGAAATCGAGAGAATTTTCACAGTGGGCAAGATTCCAGGTTTGCCTTCAGCTAATTAAGTGATATTAGGGAGGCTATAAAGGCCACATAAAAATTGGCAGGCAAGATGCTCCTAATGATGAGAATATTGCTTTGCAGGGAGATGCAGCTGCAGCATTTTCATGCTCGTCTTGGAGGGGACCAGCCCTGCGTTTTCAAGGTGGTTCCTGATAAGAAAACTTCGAGGTGCTAAAAGGCTGACAGTTAATGACAGGTTCACTCTCTCTGTTCCAGGGATGCTTCTAAGTGTGATGAAGCCCGGTGGGAAGAACCAATGCTCCTGTCTTGGTCACCACCTCCACAAGTGCTCCCGTGTTCATGTCCCAGACACTGTGTCGATGCTTTGTACTCGTCACCTGGTTGATCCCCAGACAACACTGCGAGGCTCCGTGCCACTATTTTGAGAGGTGAAGGGACTGAGGAATAGAAACGGTAAGTGACCCAACCCAGATGCCGGTGTGGGTAAAACCCAGACTCTTGTTAATTACTGCATGACACTCCCACAGTCAGCATTTAAGAAACAAGTGGAGGGGCAGGGAGATGGCTGATGGGGGTATGAACTTCTCAAACTAGAGTCTATTCAACACAGTAACTCTCACAAGTTATTTAATAATTACTGAAAAAGTGAGAGTAACAATCACAGAGAGGGACAGAGCAAAGGCCTTCAAAGATGAAAAACGGGAGAAAACTATAATTTGAAAAGATACAGGCACCCCTATGTTCACAGCAGCACTGTTCACAATAGCCAAGACATGGAAGCAACCTAAGTGTCCGTAGACAGAGGAATGGATAAAGAAGACGCGGTATATATGTATACAATGGAATCCTACTCAGCCATAAAAAATGAAATAATGTCATTTGCAGTAACATGGATGGATCTAGAGATGATCATACTAAGTAAGTCAGACAAAGACTAATATCACATAACACCACTTACCACTTATAGGTGGAATCTAAAAAAATGATACAAATGAGCTTATTTACAAAACAGAAATAGACTCATAGACATAGAAAACCAACTTATGGTTACCAAAGGGGATGGGGGGGTGGGTGGGAGATAAATTGAGAGTTTGGGATTAACATATATACACTACTATACAACAGGTAAACAACAAGGTCCTACTGCAGAGCACAGGGAACTATACTCAGTATCTTTTAATAACCTATAATGGAAAAGAATCTGAAAAATGTATAAATATATATGTATAACTGAGTCACTCTGCTGCACACCTGAAACTAACACAACATTGTAAATTAACTACACTTCAATGGAAAAAGAGAAACATAAATTTTTTTTAAAAAGGTGAAAAATGACCCTGAAGTGGGAGGTCTGCAAAATCTCTGATTTGAACTTCAATGATAAAGCATTTCACAGATGAGAAAAGTCTGGCAAGAATGACCTCCCTAAGGATGTTTCCTTATTTTAACAAGTACACTAAATGTAGAACTTTGGAAGTAACAGAGGTGAAGGACATGCTCTGTCCTGCTGGGTATGGTGGCTAGGATGTGAGGCCCGGCTCCAGGGGGCCAGCTCCGTCCCCTTCCACTACGGATCCCAGCCTGCTGAGCCCTGACCAAGCACACCCAGATCCAGTAAGTACTAAGGGATCAGACAGCCCTACTTTTTGATCAAATGAGAACTACCAGGTAACACTCAGCTGGGCTGGTTTGAGAAAATTTATACAAAGAAACCTTCTACGCACTAAGAACTTCAGGAAGACCCAGATGGTAGAAGCCAGTGGTGAGACCAGCCTTAGGTAGCTGCAAACTAAACAGTTTGGGGGAAAGTGAACTTACAATTATAGCATATAATCCAAGTGAGATAGGGTGGTTTAAACCCAACAGACTCGCCCTTTCACATTGCCACGACAACACTAAGACTTTAAGGCTCATTACTTTCTATATCCTTGAACCACTGACCACAGAGTGTCAAACGGATGAGGAAGTTGTCTGCTCACTGGTCCTGGACAGGTTCTACTCACATGTGTGACTGCCTAGACAGACAGACAGACATCCTTGCAAACAACACAGCTCTGCCCTCCCAGAGCAGACAGCGCCGGGTCTCAGCGACTCCTGGGAAGACGGACATTTTGGAAGGTATGTGACCGTTGTTTCTCAGGGACTGCTGAATCTACCTAGCTTCAAAATTAAGAACTGCATTTCATGGGAGGAAAATGCTGTGCTCGTGATGGATGTTGCTAAGGGGCCATTCAAAATTCTACCAACAGCACCGACTCCCCGTGCACGTGGATGTGGAGGTATCTGGGGTGGCGGGCTGTTCTGACAGGCTTGTGTGTCAGTATCAGAAGAGTGCTCGTGACTCTGTGCTTCTGTGCGCAGGGGGAAGACACTTGCTGTTCCCCTTCAGAACTGAGGACTCAAAAAGGAGAGAGAGAGAGACCTGCTGATTAAGACCTTATTTGGGGACATTAACTCTCTTTTTCCTTTTTCTGAAAAGTGGTCCAGTGAAGGAATAAAGGCATATAGACGAGATAAAAGTTCCCTCTGTCGCTGCACAGAAATGCCCAGTAGTCTCCAAGCCTAACCTGCCCTGGCCTCATCCGCTAACACCCGGGTGAACTCCTTGCTTGGGGATGGCAGGCGAGACAGGATTTTGCTTATGGTCTCATAAATTTGGTTTGCAGATATCAGAGGTTTGCACATAACATAATTATTCTAGGCAGTAAACACCATAAAATGGAATGCAGAATAATTTGGAGAAATTAGTGCTATTATTTTACCCACCCATACAAAACCCAAGGAACCCATTCTCTTCCTTGACAGATGGATTTCAGAAGAGACGCCTCGGCTCAGGACAATCATTGTGGCCACAGCAAAACTCTCCACACTTGTTTTAATGGACTTTTTTTTCCTGTTCCTTTAAAAGCGGAGACTGGCATTGGCTCGAGCCCTGACTGAGGTGCAGAGAATCTGTCAAGTTTCTCTGCCGCTTCCCCGACCACAGTGATACGGTCCATGTGCAGATTAGCTGCAAAGCCATTCTTCCTCCAGGAGTAACAAGATCTCCCCCAGTAAAAAAGGAACCTACTGTATCCTTGAGTGCCCATCTGCATTAACAAGGCAGGGGTGGGGCGTGAGGGTGTAAGGAGTGTGGGGAGAAATGCCTTCAAAAGAAGGGCATAACAACGGAAAAAGTCGCTGTAACAGAGTGGTGACATGGCAAGAACAGAGAGCGGCACTGTCACGGGCGGGGTAATCGTGTGACACACTGCTGTCACTCACCACCCGGCTCCCTGCCGCGCCAGCCAGGCATCAAAGGCTGCCCCATACCATCTTACATGCTCTTTATCGGCTAATCAGCCCATTCTTCCCTAAATAAAGCCCTGTTAAATCCCCTGCTCACAGGGGTATCGTAGCCCTGGTGCCCATCTGCCAGCACGGGTCAGCTGAAGCGGGAGGCGGCGGCTTGCCCTCTCCCTGGCGGCTTCGCAAGGTAAGGACAATGCTGGCTCCGAGTCCCCCGCTACTCCCAGCGCCTCGAGCCTCCCGCTCTGCCTTCCCTGGGTGAGGGCTGGGCACACCCAGTCTGAAGGGCTGCTATTGACGCTTGCAAAGGCAGATCAGCTGCTGACAATAAAATACTGGGGTCACATTTACTTGCAGGAAAAGGAATCAACAAAATACGTGCTCCTTACCAGTGATCATGTGGCAGACCTCTTGAAATCGTCAAGATGGACTCGGAGCCCAGTGCCCAACCTGCAGGGCAACACTTCTCACTCCCACCTCCTTCAGGTGTCGGCGTTTTAGAGACGGTGGGACAGGATGGCCAGGCTTCCAGACCACTAGGAGGTCATTCCAGACCTGACTGCGAGCCTCATAGTTTTGTCACATACTTTAAACCAGTTACTATGTACAGATGTCAGCTACCCCAATCCCAAAGGCAGGAACCTAACTCTGGTGCACGGCAGTCCCAGATCTGGAGTGGAGCTGAGGCACCTTCTCCCTCAGGGAGGACCTGGCTCGAGCAGAGGGGTCTCTGGCCGCAGCCCTGCCCAGGACAGGTAGAGTGTGGCAGCAGACAACGCTGTGCACCTCAAAACGTCCTGGAAGAAACCAGAGCCGGACGTGCCTCAGTCTTGTCCGGGCATCGGAGAAGAGTGTGCGGGGAAACGCCTGCCTCACAGAATTACTGGAGTGTTGTCCTATATGCGGGGGACTTACTATAAGAAAAAAGACCAAGCATCTTAAAAATTCCAAAATGGCGGCTTCCCTGGTGGCGCGGTGGTTGGGAGTCCGCCTGCCGATGCAGGGGACGCGGGTTCGTGCCCCGGTCCGGGAAGATCCCACGCGCCGCGGAGCGGCTGGGCCCGTGAGCCACGGCCGCTGAGCCTGCGCGTCCGGAGCCTGTGCTCCGCAACGGGAGAGGCTACGGCAGTGAGAGGCCCGCGTACCGCAAGAAAAAGAAAAAAAAAAAAAATTCCAAAATGGGAATTAGAATTAGGCAACCTTTTATCCATTATAAAGAGCCTTCTAAGTGCCAAGTCCCTGGACAGATCCAATTGGATGTTCTGGAATCTTAGCTCACCGGGTCTCCAGCTGTCTGTCCTAAGGTGTTTCATCTGGATGGCCCTTCACGGCTCAAAAGGCACAGTCACATGTATCACCTAATTCTGACTCTTGGGAAGTGGCTAAAAACGTGGACTTCCTTTTCCCTTTTGTAGCTGAAGAAAATGAGGCTCTGAGAAATTAAGCAAAGACAACGGTCCAAAGCTCACAAGCTCACGGCAGGCTGGAGCTGGAACCGAAGGCCAAGCCCCCTAACTCCAACAGCCATCGCCCTGCACTGGGCGGGCTTCTCCCTCTGTCATTTCAACCAGAGAACCTGGGCCCTGATGAGGCTGACGACGTGACCGGCTCTTCTTGGTGAACACGCGAGACAGACACTGTGCTGGGACACGTAGGAGAGTGCGGTACTGCCCACAGGTGCTCAGTGGCAGGGCAAGGATACACTGGCATTTGTAATTAGTAAGCAAAAACAATGATCTGGGACTTCCCTGGTGGCGCAGTGGTTGAGAGTCCGCCTGCCGATGCAGGGGACGTGGGTTCGTGCCCCGGTCCGGGAAGATCCCACGTGCCGTGGAGCGGCTGGGCCCGTGAGCCACGGCCGCTGAGCCTGCGCGTCCGGAGCCTGTGCTCCGCAACGGGAGAGGCCACAACAGTGAGAGGCCCGCGTACAGTAAAAACAAAACAAAAAAACAATGATCTGCCCCAAATCCCCCATAAAAGCAGCTCCTGGTACCTAAGAAACTCTAGTTCCCGCAAAGGGCTAGGGCTGCTACTAAAAGAACACCGTGGGTTTGTGGTTTTTTTGGCTGCACCACCATGTGGTTTGCGGGATCTTAGTTCCCTGACCAGGGACTGAACCCAGGGCCATGGCAGTGAAAGGGCCGAGTCCTAACCACTGGACTGCCAGGAAATTCCCATGAATACCCTGTCTTTGAGGAGAGAAAGAAGACCTTTTACAACTGCATTTCGTTGAGAGAAATCATCTCAGGACCTCTTGAAATCGTGAAGATGGACTCGGAGCCCAGTGCCCAACGTGCAGGGCAACACTTCTCACCCCGACTCTGGACAGTTCCTAATGTGTTCTTTTTTGCGGGGGGGAGCAGGGGGCGGAGGAAGGAGAGTCCGCTGCACTTGCCCTACACGTGCTCAATGCTGGAGGTATGTGTCAGCACCAAGCCGAGCAGCACACGGCGCTGGGAGCCCCAGGCCTGGGCCCCACGCCCAGCCAGCCTGCAGGAGCCCTGCGGCCACAGCAGAATTTCACGGGACACACCACCGTCTTCCTTCAAGTCCCCGAAGCTTTCCAGGGTGGACCACAGCACACCTGGAGCTCCGAGTGTGAAAAGCCCCAGAGTTACTCTATCCGTGGGCAGTCTTGCTGTTCCAATAATCCCCACTACTCTGGACCCAACAGGAGTTGTTGGTTCAGGACCCATCACCGAATTTCTGCAAGTGCCTTAAAAGCATTCAGATTAGGTATTTTTCCAGCTGTTCCAAGCACTCATCATACTGAGAGAAGGGCAGATACTGGCGATAATTTACCACAAAAACCCAAGTTGGCACACAGCAGCCCCCCACACCATCTCATGGCTGCCAATCTGAACAGAGGACAAATTCAGCCCACCTTACCTTTTCAGGTTTGCTTTCTTCTTCTTTGTGGCCAAGGCACTGAGATTTTTAGGGGCATCTCTTAGCCCAAAGCTCTTAGCCACATGCCCGAGGTGGAGTGATCGGATGTGGAAGATGTGCTTCAGCTCCCGGGGGTAGGTCGCGTAGGCCCGGATGAAGGACTGCAGGGCTGAAAGACGGTGAGAGGGTGGGAGGCGGTCAGGACGGGTCTCAGCTGCCCCGGCCTAAGGGCTGCCCTGCGCAGCTCACCCTGCCGGGCCACGATGCACACACAACCAGGACAGCACGACAAACATCAACAACCTAAAGCGATACTTGTGTATTTTTCTTAATTTCTAAAAATAAGTAAGTCTACCAGCCACAATGAGTAAACCCAATAAAATTTCACATTTTACTGTGTAGCTTGTAATAAACCTAGAGGGGAGGGTCCTGTTTTCTTCATTATAGTCTTGGGGTCTAGCACAGTACCTGGCACACAGCAGGTTTCTGTTGTATAAATGAATGAATGAGAGAAGGAGTGAAGAAACTAAGACAGCATCAATGTATACCATTTTCTTATGAAAAATGAAATCATCAGACCTTTATATTGGGAAAATTTTTCCCTAATTGAATTACTATTTTTTCGAATAGTTAATACATGCAAATGTCACAAAATTTAAAAGGCTCACAAGGCTTTATTATGATTGCCCTCATGTTTATTATTACTATACATTATCGTTACTGTAAACACTGTCTCCGCCCGGAGTGCCACCTCTAGCTGCCCATCTGGAGGAATCACGGCAGGACACCAGTTATCCATATACTCATGGGATTTTAAAACCGAATTCGTGCTAATGCATCCAGAATCGATCGATACAGGGTTTCTTACCCTTTCAAAGAATGTGTAAAAAAAGGAAACAAAAACAGAATTGTAAAGAGAAAGAAAATTACTGAATTTCTAAAATAGCCCACAAACCAGTTCATCTGTTGAGGACTGCCAGCGGTTTAGAGCTGTTCGTCAGACAGTCTATCGTGAAAGTTTCGGTCCTATTTTAAAGTTAAGAAAGAGGCCCCTGTTCTCAACCTGGCACTGGTCAGAGGCAGTTCCCAGGAGGGTGGCACTCTGGCTACCCCTTAATTGGGCACTCCTTTTTAAAAAAATTTATTTTTGTATTTATTTATTTAATTAATTTTGGGGCCACGCCATGCGGCATGTGGGATCTTAGTTCCCCGAGCAGGGATCGAACCCGCACGCCTGCACTGGAAGCGCAGAGTCTTAACCATTGGACCGCCAGGGCAGTCCCTGGGCACTCCTTTGAGGAATCATTTTCCTATACCTTGTTCCCCTTAAGTGTCTCCCGATAACAGTGACGGTCCAGTGCCCGCCCTGTTCTCACTCCAACAGGACAGTGGGGGGACTCTTGGGACTGTTCCCCACCCCCACTGACTTTACTTCCCCCGGAGCCCCGCCCTGCACTGCTTCCGATGGAAGCAGGCACTAATCACCAGCCTCTCTTGCCCTCGCTTGTTGAGCCACTGGACTGGCAAGTTTGCCCACAGCTTAAACGTAATATCCCAGCAGCACCTGGAGACTGGCGTTTATGAACAGTAATAAAAAGTGTCATTTTAGCAGATCAGCTCCTGGAAGGATCCTGGGAACCCATCAAAGCTCTATTTACCGAGCAAAGTGAACTCCTTTTCCCAATCGATGAGAAATAATAACCAAGGCAACCCCACTGTACCCCTCGCTTAAATCTGTGCTTACTCCCTTTTTTAATAACTGGGGACGAGGTTTTTCAAGGAAAATCTTTAACATTTCAAATGGCCCGTGCTGTTTGGAGAGTTCTGACACATATTCAAGCCCTCAGAGGCGAAAGCTCTACAACTATCATGACCCTGGAGACGCCAGCCTCTTCCCCACCTCCCTCTCTTTCCCAACCCCCGACGTTTACTCTAGACAGAAAGAGCAGACTGGAACCACGCCACGCCAAAGCAGAGTCTGCACCTCTGAAACCTCATTTACCCCGATACTGGCCCAGGCCTCCTCAGGCATCTCACTCTCGTGCTTGAGCAGATTGGCAGATCAGAGAGGATTCCGTCTTCTCTACACCAATCCTGAGAGCTGAGGCTGGAGAGCCTCTGTCCTGGGAGAGTTAGGTGCTCAACTAACAGCTTTACGGGGATAGTGAGTTTGTCAAGAAATGGCAGAAGGGTTCTCTCCCTCGACAACTGGTCAGGCAGCATCTCTCACTGCCTGTTTGCACTAAGCCTCCTCGTCCTCAAGGCTCCTGTCTCGCTGGGGACAGCGACAGTTGGTCGTCCTCACATACGTGCACACACTCCCAGGTTTGGCTAATTCAGAGAAGCAGGAACTCAGATGGAGCGCAGCTGTCGGTAGGACCTTCCAAGGGGCAGGAAGTGGCCCTGCTGGCAGCACCAGGAACGCGTGGAAGGAAGAGGGCTGTGGGCCCGAGGCGAGCAGGAAGGCGAGAAGTCCTGAAAGGAGACTTTACTTGGGAAGACGGATGAGGCTCTAGCCAATCAGAGCAGGCAGTGGCATGCCACCAAGTCCCATTTCAGAGCCAGAGGATGAAAGAATTAAGGGAAATCTATTTCAAAATACCTTCCAAGGACATTTTGTCCTTTTGAGCAATAAAAGCAAATGTACTCTCGGACATCTGATCAGGAACAGCGGCATCGTGCAGATGAGGCTTTGGGTCAAGGAGGCAGAAAGGAGCAGAACTGCAGCCTGGAAGGTACAGCTCATCCTCGCCCCGCCCGACCCCACCCCTGTACAGAGAAGGCGCGTTGCATGTTCCTACCCGGCACATCAACAGTGACGACCACCCAAAGAAAGGGCGAAAGGAGGTTGCTTGCTTGCCCCTCTAATTCTCCTAAAGACAAAGCATTTGGCCAAGGAGCCAACCTCCCTCCGATCACACTGAGGGGAGAGGGATGATTTCAGTGGTCTGCATTTTCTTGACCTCGAGAAGCATCCCTTCAGAGCCAGGCACGACCCCTGCACGTGCAGCCCTTGCTCTTCAGGGAAGAG
>NW_006779962.1:2062260-2076411 GCF_000442215.2 Lipotes vexillifer | reverse complement strand
AGCCCTGGCCCCTGCCCGTGCAGCCCTTGGTCTTAAGGGAAGAGCGGCTCGAACCGCAGGGGAAGTGGCACTGTGCAGGTAAAGGACTCCGCCTTCTGAAATTTTCGTTCAGGACTCTGGAGTTCAAACTTAGGTTACCACAATTTTTACCACCTGAAGCTCTAGCTACAAGATGCAAGACAGGAGGGGAAAAAGGGGTAACTGCTTCTGGAAACTGACCACGATAAAGTTCAGGTCATTAGCAATGACTGGGTCAGAAAATGCAAAAGGAAAACAAATGCATACTTGGCCCAGTTTCCAGCGAGGTTTCTGCCACGAAGGCAAAAACCCAGCTGCTTTGTTAATTATTCATGAGGTGGGTTCTGAAATGGCATAAAAGGGAAGCAAGTCAGTAGTGGGGAATTTGCATATGCAGATTGAAATGCAAAAGACAGTATCAACTCCTGGGGTGTGGCAGTTACGTGTACATTCCCCCCAAACCTCCAGAACTCAATCCTAAGTAAGAGGAGAGAGAAGAATTGGGGAGAACCTAATGTCTGCTGTGGGGTGACCGAGATCTTCTGCGGGCAGTTTCCTTAAAAGATGATACATTTATTTCCTTCTTGGTACATAAACATTGGGGACTGGCCCCACTCCAACATCCTTTAAAAACAAGGCAAGTAACTCTGTTTCTTGGTATAAAGTTCAATGGTAACGATAACGAGAGAAAACACAAAACCGCATTCTCTAAGGACTATTGACTGTAAGTTTTACTCTGAGGACCCAGTCACACTGAAATCTTTGCAGGCTCGCTGGAACACCCAGATGACCTCTGACACTGACATCATAGCGGTGGTGTTCTTTCTCTTCACTGCAACTCTGCTATTAACCCTGAAATCCTGCTGCAAACACTTGATTGTGCATCGTACAGAAAGCTGACGTTGCCTAACTTTCCACAAATGACCAAACTCTAAAGTTCCACTGAGACAAACATTCTATTCCTCCTGACAGAATGTTCCAGTACATCTTTAAAGGCAGGTTCTCAGGAGGAGCCTTAGGAGTTGCCGAATTCACTTTAGGGAAACGCTAGGACAGGGTATTATCAGCAACCAGACTGGAATACACACTAATTATTTATCAGCAGTATGGGGCAATTACTGGGACGTCATCTCTCATCGTGGGTAGTTCTGATTAAGGACTGCCTAACTAAGGACTGCCTTTATGATGTGCTAAGGTATGTAACAGGCACTTGCAAATACTTGCTAACTTAGTTCTGCCATCTATTTCCATATGACCATAACCACCCGGTAGCCAGTCTCCCAGCCTTCACCCGTACGCGCAGAGTTTGTTCTCACTCAGCAGCAACTGACCTTTTCAGACCTGTCAGACCACATCTCTGCCCCAAGCCCTCCAATGGTTCCCCTTCCACTCGCGGTAACCAGGTCCCCTGGGTGGTCTCCATGCCCTTCCTCTGCCACCCCTCCCCTCCTTCCAGCCACACTGCTGTCCTGGAGTTCCCGTGCACTCTGACCCCCACGCCCCAACCTGCCTGGACGCCCTCTGTCGGAGCCACGGGGCGGCCCCTCGTGAGGTTTCTGCTCAAGCATCGACCTTCAGGACAGGGCTCACTCTGCCCTCACCCCTTCATCTCCCTCACTTGCTCTGTTCTCTCCATTGTTCTCATCACCTTTCCCTAGACTATCTAATTTATACGGAATTTACTTATTGTGTTTATGATGTTCATCTTCTGCTCCCCCACTAGAATGTTCTAAAGGTGACAATTTTTGTCTGTTCTGATCCCTGGTGTATCCCAAGCACCTGGAATGGCGCCCAATTCAATAAATATTTGTGAAAGGAATGTTGTTTCGTTTTTTTTTTTTAAAGATTCAATTCATAAAAAGAAGAAAGGATTCTATAGTGTTTATCTATTGGTAAGCCAGCCTGGCATTCTTCTCAAAATAGTAGGTTAACTATCGAAAAAAACTCTGGATCCCCCAACATGGGGGTAAGTCACTAGCCAAGACACACACGCTCCAGCATGAAAGACACGCAGCCGTTCTAAGCTCCCTTCTCCCGTGCTCTGTTCCGCACTCAAAGTGAACTGTTGAGTCCACCCTTAATGCTTGGTGATCCCAGGGGCCAACTTATCCTATAAAGGTACCGAATATTAAATTAGTACCTAACTCTTTTGTAAATTTCCCAGGAACTGGGTTCATGGCCTACGGCCCTTCCTCAGCACTGTTCTTCTCATTTTCCTTTGTACTTTCAAACAGGAACTGCTTTGGTCTAATGATTCCAGCCCTTGCCTTCATCTCTAATTTCCATCTCTACAACTACTCCTACCGACATGTCATATCTCTTCTATCTGGTTTTCTAAGAAAGAGAAAAATGGATCCCTGAGATCCAGGTTGCTAGGTCAAAGCTCTAGTCCTGATGTAAGCCAAGATAAAGCCTCATTTGTGCAAAACACGGGGAAGGATGAAATTAACATTTAATATCACTCTAAAGCCTTCCGTGCCTGCTTCCAAACCCCGCAGAATTAGGGAGATTGAAGGCTTCTGCTGGTGAGCAAAGACGCCTGGTTGGCCTCTCAACCTGTCTGGGGGGGCGTGCGGGTGGAGGTGGGGACGATGCCCTGCTGGGTTATCCACCCACAATCACCTAAGAAATCGACCAACCTTTCTTGGCCCCGGCGACCGTCCTCTCACTGGAGTGCACATAATCTTCAAACACTGTCTGCAAGACCGTGGCTCGCTCTCGGATGTCCTGGGGGCCAACGGGGCGGGGTTTCTGGGAGGGTGACGGAAGGATTAAAGGAGAGACAGTCAGAGTCAGGAATAATGAAGCAGTTTATAACAGATTTAATAACAGTAAAATCACACAGTAACCACAGAGGGGCCCACGAGGGTAATCCTTTCAATATTACTAGGGAAAAAAAGGGAGCGATGAAGGTGCTGAAGTCAAGTGAAGATGAGGGTGGGTGGCTTGGTGAGGGAGCAGATCACGTCTCTTCTTTATTTACTTATTTACTTTCCTTCCTGGCCTCTTATGACTCATGTTCAAAATCAAAGTCTACTGGAGACACTTTGGAATTTTCCAAGTCCAACTCCGGCCTTTAAAACATCACTGGAGGGCTTCCCTGGTGGCGCAGTGGTTGGGAGTCCGCCTGCCGATGCAGGGGACGCGGGTTCGTGCCCCTGTCCGGGAGGATCCCGCGTGCCGCGGAGCGGCTGGGCCCGTGAGCCATGGCCGCTGAGCCTGCGCGTCCGGAGCCTGTGCTCCGCAGCGGGAGAGGCCGCAGCAGTGAGAGGCCCGCGTACCGCAAAAAAAAAGAAAAAAAAAAAAACATCACTGGACACAAGCAGTTTTTAAAGGCATCTTGTATGGCCCGCTTAGGCCTTCAGTCTCCTCCCCTGCCTTATACTCATTGGTGGAAGCCTGCCCGTTCCTGTCTAAGAGCATCCCACAGTCACCTGACCACAGGTGAGTCTGTCCTTGAATCTGTACAGCATGCTTCCTCATTCCTAGGAGGTTCAGACTCTGAATGCTTCAGATTCACTCTTTCAGCCCAGACCTCTGTGCTGAGTTCCCAGGAACCCACTGAGGAGTGGGCTGCTCCAGCAAACCACATTCAAGACGATGGCATGGCTCTTTGCAGCCAACAGTCCCCTCTGTAAGAACTCACATCTGTCTGTATAAAAGACCTTACAGATGGAAAATATTAGGAAAATAAAAACTTCTTTTCTTTTCAGCCTTTAGCAAGCCCAGAGAAAAGATTTCCTTTCTTTATGTCCCCCTAAAAACAAGTGGCTTTTGTTTCCTGCATCTTAACACGAATGCTTTCTGTTGAACACGAAACCAAGATCCAAAAGAACCCGATCTGGCTAACGTGCCCCCCAAAGATGTTGATTCTTTGGATGGTGCCAATTAAGCTCTACCCACACTCACCCCCCAGTGTGGGTCTCACTAGCGTGAGATCCAGCTCATGCTGCTTTTAACTCCTGTAGAGGGCAGGGTGCGAGCCCCTGGGTCTGGCTGACCGACCCTAACCCCGTCACCCTAACCCCATCACCCGGGTCTTTTTCACATTTAAAGCTGCCGCAGAAAGAATACAGGGAGGGGAAGAACAAGCCTCCTTCTTTGGAGAGACATTCGTCTCTGTGTTAATAGAGACTTCACAACCTGAAAATGTTTTTAGTTTAGTCAAATCATCCCAGCTACCTGTTTGGTTGATGACAGTCTATCCGATTTCACGGTACATGGTCCCCCTAAGGGTTTTATCCACTCAAATGTCAAGAGAAAAGTCACTCAGGAGCTGTGTTACGAAAGTGGACATTTGCTGTTGTCATTAACAAGGATTTTTTTTTTTACCCTCTTAACTGATGTGAAATGCAAACTTTTTTTTTTGCTGCCCTCTTTTCGTTAAGCCACCTCAGCAGCGAAACTGTCACCTTCCTTGCGTTTTTTTTTTTTTTTTTTTTTTTAATATGAATGTGAAATTAGCAAGGATGCCCTTTCCCCTGGCGGACAGAATCCTCTGTTATTAAAAAGTAAAGCACTTTAATAATGAAAACTTTTTCCTCTTTTTCCTGTGTTTTAACTGTTTAAAATTAATGAGAAGGGCAGAATGGTTGTCAAAGCGATATTGAAAGCCGGGCAGCCAGGACCGAATAAGCACAAAAATCCCTCTAGAGTGTTAAATAAACAGGGCTGCAGCCCTCTCGAATCCCTCTGTTGGTTATTGTATACATTCTGTAACAGCTCTCAGAATAGATCTGAGAGCCAGGGAGGCAGAGAGGTTTCAGAATTCCAATAAAGGCCTCAAATTAAAGACAGCCTGGTGCGAATTCCAGGAGAAAATTAAAGAGACCTCAAGCTTAAGTGACAGGTGACTTGCTTCTGTGTCACAACTGTCAGGGGATTTAGTGATAATATGGCAATATATTACAAAGGGCTTTTCTTATTTCCCCCTTTAGGTTTCAAAATGAGGTATCTTTTCTTCCCAACCCCCCCCCCAAAAAAATTACATATACACATACATATAATGTGAGTGTGTATACTAGTGAAATATGTAGAAAAAACACGATAAAACTAGGTTCACATGTTTGAAACGATGAGGTCACTTTAGTAGAATATAAGAAAAAGTTAATGGCAGAAAACATAATATACTTAGGAGAAAGAAGGTCTTACCCCGCCACTTCCAGAAATGCTTTATTTTAAAATTGCCCCTCTTGAGAATGAGTATTTTTCAGCTGTCTTCTTGGGAGGACAGTCTGAATTTAAACTGAAGACACAGGGAGCAGAGTCATGCAGTGCTGGCTCAGCCCCAGACAGGTGAATGCTCCCATAACGAGAGGGGGTCAGAGCCCGGAGGGCACATCCCGCAGCACCTGGCCAGGGGGGCGGGGGGGGGGGCGGCTCTCCAGCCCTCAAAGACGCAGGCTTAGTCCTGCTTCATGAAGCAACTTGCAACTAGCAGACTGTGGGTCGTCTAGAAAAATAACATCTCCAAAGGTCCAGACGCACTCAATACCCTTTTTCTGTAAAGACCCCACTGATCTTGGAGAGAAGAGACACTCCACAAAAACTAGGCTCGGGGCTTGTGACCTTATTTGAATCTCTCACCATGCCAGTGAGCTTTTTGTTAGGATGAGTTTACAGGCGTATTTCATAGGACAAAAAAACTTTTAGGAAAAACATGTTTGGGTTTGGGTTTATACTGTGAAGATGAAAATTCATGCCTATCAAGAGGCAACAGATGAGTCTAAGACAGCTGCGCTGGATTATTTTTGTTGTACACAGTTTTAGGTGGTAGCATTTGGGCGGGGTGGCAGGGGGGTGGTTATCTGAAGCATGTGTCTTGAAATCGCCAACTTCTAAGGCATTTTTAAACTAAATGGAAGGATTTTGTTTTAATCATTTTATTGCCAAGCTGAGTTTTACCCCCACGGTCCCTAGAACCTTCTGAGCGCTTCCCAGTCAAGCTGAAAGATCAAATTTATTCTCTTTGTAGATGGCTGAACATTCGCGCACCCAGACGTAGCTATATATATTTTATACACCTAAATATGAAATATACATTTGACAGATGCTTCGCTCGCTTGCGTTCTGTTCACAGAAGCCCCAAAATGTATATACGCCAAAGGACATTTACAATGGCCTTCAACCAAGCTGGGTGAAGACGGGCATTATGATGAGGTGTCTGGCTCGGTGTGTAGAAGGCCCGGCTACTGAGCCCACATTCATCTGTCCGGCACCAGCCTGTGTGCCAGAGAGAACTGCCCACATTGAGGATACCAATTAAGACGTACTGTATTTAAAACAGAATTAAGGGACTTCTCTGGTGGCGCAGTGGTTAAGAATCCGCCTGCCTATGCAGGGGACATGGGTTTGAGCCCTGGTCCGGGAAGATCCCACATGCCGCAGAGCAACTAAGCCCATGCGCCACAGCTACTGAGCCTGCACTCTAGAGCCCACGAGCCACAACTACTGAGCCCACGTGTCACAACTACTGAAGCCTGCAGGCCTAGAGCCCGCGCTCCGCAACAAGAGAAGCCACCACAGTGAGAAGCCCGCGCACCACAAGGAAGAGTAGCCCCTGCTCACTGCAACTAGAGAAAGCCCGCCTGCAGCAACAAAGACCCAATGCAGCCAAAACTAAATTAAAAAAAACAAAAAAACAAAAAACAGAATTAAGGGCTTCCGTGGTGGCACAGTGGTTGAGAATCCGCCTGCCAATGCAGGGGACACAGGTTCGAGCCCTGGTCCAGGTATATCCCACATGCCGCAGAGTAACTAAGCCCGTGTGCCACAACTACTGGGCCTGCACTCTAGAGCCCGCAAGTCACAACTAATGAGCCCATGTGCCACAACTACTGAAGCCCGCGCACCTAGAGCCTGTGCTCCGCAATAAGAGAAGCCACCGCAGTGAGAAGCCTGCATGCTGCAACGAAGAGCAGCCCCACTTGTCGCAACTAGAGAAAGCCCGTGCACAGCAACGAAGACCCAATGCAGCCAAAAAAAAATAAACAAATAAATAATTTTAAAAAGCTGTTAAAAAAACCCCCCAGAATTAAAAGTTGTAGCCAGCATTTACTTTATTCTCTTTACTATTCACATGAGGCATGCACATAATATACTCTTGCGGGCTGTTTATCTATGAGATAATTAGTAATGAAGTCAATTTAGTTTCGTTTTTCTTTGTCCTCTGACTTAAAGGTAAATTTGGTCAAACAAGTGGTGTTTATGGACGTGTCATCTAGAACCTGGCATGCTTAGTTGAGTTTTCTAAGTTAACCAGTTATTTTGGTGTCAGTGAAAGCCCAACCTTGATTAGCACTTTTTCTTTTTAAAACCAAAGACCAACAGATCTTAAAAATATCAAAACATCCTGTCCATCTGAGCAGCAACTCAGGGTTGAGGTGAACTCACATGGCCCAGAGTGTGCAGAGCATGCTGGGCCTCGTTTTATTTAAACCTCACAGCAACCCTCCAGGATGGGTACTCGTGCTGTCCTCATTCTACAGATGGGGAAATTGAGGCTGGGGAGAAGGAGATAGTCTGCTCAAGGCTGCAGAACGAGTGGCTATAAAGCAAGGACTCGAACCCAAGTCTGTCCGACTCTGGGCCCCAGCTCTCACCCACAATCTTATGAAGGCTCCTCAAGCCCCAGCCAGTCTTCAAGGCTGGCCTCAGGCCACAGAAAAGGCTTAAGGAGAGGAACTGGGGCTGCCAGGCCACAGAAGGGCGGATGCTAACAGAATGGCTCTGGCTTGTCCCCCGAAAGAGCAGAGGGAACGTTCTCTTGCTCTGGAGGAGCGTCCTGCCGGAGGGGCCCTGCACCCGTCCACAGCTTCCCCAGAGACGCGCAGGGGCTGTACACGCCCATCGGTGCCTGGGAGAGATCTGGGCTGTGTTCAGGGGGTAAATACTGACACCACAGCCGGTCCTGGAAACAGTGTAAGGCTAGATTATTCAAACCTTTACCATCTCATTTTGTAATTCTGTGGCTTTGCTCTTATTTCTGGAGAGCAGGCAGATGCCAATTGTCCACTTAGTGTGAAACAGCAAAAAAAGGCGCTGGGCTTCATGTCAATGAGTCTGGACTTCAATTCCACACCTGCTACTAACTGATGTAACAAAATCATCATAATAATAGTAATAATAATGAAAACCCTCTGGTACCCGTGTTGGGACTTTCAGGTTATTTCCTACTCAGCCCTCCAATCTCCTTCTGAGAACACTAATATTATCTCAATTGTACACAAAAAGAAATGTACTCATGAACCTTAGGAAGGTCCAGTACTGGCCCAAAGCCACACAGCTGGTGAGATGAGGAACTGGGCCCTAAGGCCATGCTCCTGACCACTCTGCTGTTACATGCCGCCTCAGACAGCTCCCCAGGTACCCCTGTTTATCCCATGTAGCTGTCCCGGGGCTATAATTAAATAGCTGTGGGAACATTTGAAAAAAAAAAAAACAAAAACCGCTTATGTTTTGTATCCTAGGCATCCAGCATTTCCTATGGCTTTCCAGATACTATCTCAATGGCCCCTTCCCCCCCCCCCCCCACCCCGCCAACTAGAATTTGCAGTAGTTTCCAAAGAACAGAGAAGTGTACCAAGACCAATGAGTGTTTCCTTTCTGGTCAGTTCACTTGACAACAGACTATCGATAATATGGGATGGTCCAAAGTCTCGTGTGCCCTGGTTGTTCTATAATGAAATATCACTTAAAATAACGTGTTGAGCAATCGAGTCCTTAATCACTGTCTTGCTCACGGGGATCTTTGCTGTGGTACCATTTACTGACCAAATTTCACCTTTATGAAAATGGCTAACGTTACCCAATTTAACAAGCACTTTAGTTCCAAATTCCTGGCTTAACTAATACTAACAGAGGCTTATCGGTGCATGGTGAAGCACAGGTGCTTTGCTGCTTTCACACCAGGAGAATCAATGATTATTGTGCCCTTGTGAATGTTCCTTCAGCTCTCTAAGCCTCGGTTGTCTCATCTATAAAGTGGGACAGTAACATCTGCCTCATAGGGCTGCTGAGAGGATGGAACGGGACCAAGCGTGTAAAGAGCTTAGCACAGTCCCAAGTCTGGAACACACGCTGTGGTAACGGACACTTGATTATTTCCTCTCCTTTTCTTAGATACATTTCCGGAGGTACTCTCTGGAACAGAACTTAAGTCGGGGTCAGCCAGATGGAGTCCTTGCCTCAGGGAGAATATGGATCCAAATAAAGACACATATTAATGCATAAAAGAAACTCTTAAACTTGATCTATTTGGCTCTGACTTTCCAGTCTATCCTCAGGCATCAGAAATGTAAAATATCCAAATAATGAAAATTTCATGGACGAAATTACGCACAGCAACATCATTACACACACACTGACAAGTACATGTGATACACTGAGTAACGCGGTAGAGTGGGGGGCGGAGGCGGGGCAGTGATTCCGAGCAGGGGGGAAGCCTCGGAAAAGGAGCAGGAAAGGATCCTGGGCTGTCTGCAACTGCTCAGGATCTCCATGTGGAACTGCGCGGATAATAAAAATTTTTCTTCTTAATGATCTCAACTTCACTCTTCCTCTGTGTATACGGAACGTTAAAAAATGGATGAACTAAGTGTGTGTGTCCGAATGGAGATTCCGAGCTATTTATTTTTTCCATGCTTTCCTGGGTGGACGGGTCTAGCCAGGTGTCCTTGTTGATGATCTGGAGGGGAACCACCAGGGCTGAGTGTGTAACGCTGCCTCCAGACTCATTCTGGCCTGGGATGAGACCTCCTTTCTGGGGAGCTCGCTGCCGCCTGGCAGACGCGCAGGATGGACTGGAGCCCATTAACTGGATGAGCCCAGCAAACATGTCCAGGAGCAAAGACAGAGAAAAACACCATCAAGATGAGGCCTCACCTAATGTTCATGGTCCTTAAAATACACGTTTTACTTGACAGAGGCAGTAACTGCCCCGTACTCAGAATCACTGCTTCCCCAAATCAGGAAATGCGTCACGTCTGTTAGCAGCAAGCACGATAAATAATAAAACTCACCTGGCTTCCCCATCGTCTCCCTTTAAAACAATCATCCCGTGTCAGAACAGACAAAATATCTTCCATCTTTATCTCAGAAACACTGTAAAAGGAAGGGCATATCGAGGTAAACCTTTGGTTCTTTCAAAAACATTTGGAATCTTGATGCATAAAACTGGCCTCTCATCAGACTAATTTGACATAAAGGAGAAGCAACACTTGGTCAGGGAAAGGGAATGTTTTCCCAAACCTTTAGGAATTTGGAAGGAAGGGGCCCTCTATGATATTAAAGGGACAGACAGGGTAATATTCCCAACAATTTCCTTCCTGCCTGATACATTTACATTTATTTAGAATTTATACATTTATTTAGAATTTATTTATACATTTATTTATACATTTATTTCGAATTTCCTCTATAGGGATCATGTCATTATTTCTTAGTAAATCTGGAACACTAAATAAATAGGCCTGCTCATAGATAGATGACTGTGCCTTGAGAAGACGACGAACTAAAAAACCATTTCCGACAGTCCCTTTAGTTTCGTACTTAAAGGAAGGAGGTGGCTGAAGACCCTTAACTGTGGGGCTTAACCAAACACCTGAGTGAAGGTAAACAGGTGACCAACGCCCATCGCCCATCATGGCACCAGAACTCTCTCCTAATCTACCCTGAGGGATCTTTGCTGCTCTAGTCTCTTAATTATTCAGGGGTGAGGACCAAATGATCTCTGGTGAATCTAGAGCCACATGCGAATGGCTGAAACCAGAACTCAGGCTTCCCTTGTGAACAGAAGCCGTCAGCAGCCAGAATAAGACACTCCAAGCTGCCTGGCAGGGGAGTCTGGACAGCCCACCGTCCCCCACGGCTCTGGAAGGCCCCAGCCTTCGCCCCAGGAAGGGCACGTGGCAGAGTCCTGTGTTAGAGGCGAGGAGGGAAACAGACTCCCCAGGGAGAGAGGAAGAGGGAAGGAGGAGCTCTGGGGGAGAAAAACAGATCATAAAAACATAAATGATTTTCTTGTATGTTGCTGGGTTTTTTTTTTCCCCTAAATGTAACAGCAAATTAAAACATGAATGGCAGCCTCTTCTGTGGAAGAAGACAAAGGTGACTTTCCCCCAAAGGTGACTCTGACAAAGCTATGAATGAACATGTCATGTCTGTGACATGATCTGCCTGAGCTGTGTCACCGCTTCCCCGTACACCCCCGGCCCCCAGCCCTCACCGTTCTTTCTTCGCTGCCAGCTCACAGCCACGTGGATTCGGAAAATATTTTTACAGAGTCAACCAGAGAATGCAGAGTACATACCAAGAGTGTCGGAGTTGGGGGGCGGGGGAATGTTCGCGGCTTCCAGGAAAATCTGTTTTTCATATGGGAGAGAAATGTTACGGCTACTGAATTTGCATCTCATTTATGCGTGGAAAGCTGAAGGAAGGTAAGAATCAGAGCCCAGCCCCGCCTTTTCCTTTTTCTAGCTGACCTGCCTCTATTCATCACTTCTTTTCTTGAGGAAAAAAAAAAAAAAAGAAGAAATACAAAAGTAAAAGCAACATAAGAACTTGGGGTCAGATCTTGAAGTGGGGAGAAAGGAAATAGGTATAAAGGCATTCGCAGCCAGGGATACACAAAGAACTAGATACGCCACAGAAAGGCAGTTTTCTTAAATGTTGACCTTCAGCCAGGGCACGGCTCGTAGGCTGTATGTGTCCATATGACAATGTTGGGGGACCATCTACCCTAAGTGAACAGGAGATGGGACTGAACTGGAGTGATTTACAGCTGAAAAGGGCCTTTTCCTCCTAGTCTAAGAAATCACTGCTTCTGAGGAACAAAGCACATCTACTCTGCTTATTTATGGTTCTATCAACAAACCCGAATCATCCCACCTCACTATGAAGAGAGACAGCTAAATAAATTCAAGGAACTAACTGTCTTATGCCTGATCTAAGAAATAACACATTTCGAGGAAGCATTTACATTTTAATAAACCAATGACGACTTTCACTAGAAACACGTTTAAAGGAGAAGCGGGAAAAAGTGGAGAAGGTGGCAAATACCAAGAAGTCAGAAGGCTGCAGAGACAAAGTTCTGGGCGTTCAGACACAGGCGAGGCGGCCCGGGGCACCTGTCTCTTGCCCTCTGCTAAATTAAACTGTCAGGGCGAGTTCCACGCGCTGGGGGTATGGGGGCGGGCGGCGATTTCCTGCGATGGCCCTTGCTGCTGAGAGCCTCCGCCTGCCTTCCTGAATCTTCTCTGTAATTCATCAGCCGTCCCAGCAGCCCGCCGCCGCCTGGCTCTCAGGTTCTCAGGCACCAAACAGGCACACACGTCTTCCTCCTTTTTTTGATATTTAGACGTGTACCTTTTGTATTCCAAGAATCTTCAAGTCTGCCTCTTTCCATGGCATGCTTTGTAATTAGTTCTTGTTAGATTTAGTTTTCGTTATTAAGTCAAAGAAACAGTTTCTATATAGATCCCCAACATACAGCCCTTCCTCAAACAGAAATCAGCACGTGCAACGCACGGCAGGATCGCGGCGACAGATCTGATCATCGCTCGGGTTGACTACGTCTCACCGGTGAAGCAGCCAGTGGTTCAGGACCAGGCACTTCAATAGGTGAATTTTCAGGGCAGAAGCCAGTGAGGCTGGACTCCTACAGGACTCTCTGCCCCTTAACTGAACGTTCTTACACCCCCTGTAAGAACATTCTTACAGCACGTAAGACACGAATCTCTTCCTTGCAGGTATCTTCCAGTCTTCGTCCTTCTGAACTTCCTCCCCGAGGCTCTGGCATCACTGAGTTCTCTCCTGACTGTGAACCTTATGCTGAATTTCCCAAGAATGCTGTGGGCTCTTTTTCCAGAAAAGATCATCAAAAGGGAGGGCTGTCGTTTTTTTTTTCTTTTAATAAATAAATAAATTTATTTGTTTATTTTTGGCTGCATTGGGTCTTTGCTGCTACACATGGGCTTTCTCTAGTTGCGGTGAGCGGGGGGCTGCTCTTCATTGCGGTGCGTGGGCTTCTCTTGTTGCGGAGCATGGGCTCAGCAGTTGCAGCGCGTGGGCTCAGTCGTCGTGGCTTGCGGGCTCTAGAGCGCGGGCTCAGTAGCTGTGATACACGGGCTTAGTTGCTCCGCGGCATGTGGGATCTTCCCGGCCCAGGGCTCAAACCTGTGTCCCCTGCATTGGCAGGTGGATTCTTAACCACTGTGCCACCAGGGAAGTCCCAAGGGCTGTCCTTTTTATACCTTTAAAATATACCCAGCTCACCAATGATTCATGTTGGTGCTAATTATTATTTTCCCTTTTTCAGTTTCAGGCTTACATTTGAACCTTCCATAGCATCAACTGGAAGGCATTTATTCGAGAACAACGACGAGAGGGAGAGAGGCAGAGGCATCTATGCTGACGACTCTGTGCTGGACCATCACCCTTTGACTGCGGAACTGTCTGCACCCGTTTCTCCAAGGAGATCACATCACAGTGAACGAGCAGAGGAGGCCAACCAGAGAGAGCTGCTGACGGGGAGGAATGGGAGACCGTGAACTTGTGGGTCTAGAACGGAAGGAGGAGGGAGCCATGGAGGCAGAGAGAGGCTGCCAAGGTGCAGTGAGTCCCTCTTGTGGGACAACACACCTCTGAGAATACCTTCCACACGTACACGAATCGCCGGAACAGAGGGAAAAAGCTACGGCGCTGGGACAGGTTTCCATTTCGACCCCCCTGTATTTCTGGAGTGTAACTGCCTGATCGGGTGCCGCCTAGACTCGGAAAGGGCCACAGTGAGAAGTCTGATGCGGCCTCCAGCCCCCGGGAACTCAGAATCCAGCTGGAGATGGAGCTCCTGGTGAAACGTTGACTGATCTACATGAGATTTTCTCTTACAAGTAAGAGAAGAGATGCATGTCTTCCTGAAACAAACAAAAACCACTCCTTCAACTGACGAGCTGTATCAAGATGAGAGAATTACGTAAGAGGAAAACCCACACCATCTTCATTTTTGCCCTCTTGAATTCATCGGGAGCAGGTCCTCGCCTCCCCCAACACTGAGGGGTGTGAAGCACATTTTCTGAGAAAGCTTCATTCCACGGTCACACCAGCAATCTTGAAAGAGTGGTGAGAGGGTTGCAG
>NW_006779962.1:2048293-2062245 GCF_000442215.2 Lipotes vexillifer | reverse complement strand
GAGTGTTGAGAGTGTTGAAGTCTGACTGGGGACAGGGGAAGTCACCGAGTGGCTTCTGAGCAGCTGGGCCACTCCTGTGCCCGGCGTGTACCGTGCCACCACCTTGGGCATCACACAGCTCTTTCTGTGCCTCCAAAAACATTCTATGCATCACTGTGCTTTCTCTGAGCAGAAGAAATTCGTGAAAGTAGATCAGTGTGAAAAACCGCATGCCTTTAGAAGCCCATTTTTAGAGCCTGTTACTTTAGATTTTATGGAAAACATGACTAAACCAACTCATTTCCGTGGCCCAGGTGGATGCTCTCTGCTTTCATCACAATCACCCCTGGCCAGCTCGAGCCGCTGTCCTCTGTCTTTGCTTTCTTTGTCTTTCCTCGGGGAGATCGGGGTTCGATGGAAGCCCCTGGCGAAGGTTCCATGCTGCTGAGCCCTGTGGAGTCCCTGACCCAGGGCTGGAACTGGGGGCTTGACGCTGGGGGATGTGAGAGGCTGCCACCTGACTGGGTGCACACGAGACAGCAGCTGGACAGCCTTGGCCACAAACACGTGGTACATAATTCTCCTGCCCCTAATGGTTTCTTCCCTCGTTTTCCTTTCCTGGGGGAGGGGGAGTTGTGTAAAGGATCAAAAGCATTATTTTTTTCCACCTTTAAAGGTCCTAAGCGTTAATTAACTGCAAGAAGCAAAAATGGTGACTAAGAGAGATCTTTGAGAAGCTGGCTGGGCGGGTGGTGCACACTGATTTCGCAGCAGGAGCAAAGCAACACAGACCTCTACCTGAAAGAAAGAGCGCAACGGATCGTTCTACGCCTTCGAATGGCAACGCAATGAAAACTGTCATGTGCTGATGGCGTTAAGGGTTTCAGTCTTTGCCACTGGCTATTCTGGGACTCACTTAGGGATCACAAGGGTTAATGGCTCCTCGTCAGCTTACAAGGCCCATCCACTGTAAGAGGCGACAGAAAATTAATTAGGTGAGATCAGCCGAAACCCCGTGTTTCTGACTCACTTGATTTTGTGAGAAGCCAACGAGTTGACATATTCTGCCTCCGAAGGAGCCAAAATGAGCAGGCTGCTCCCATGGCAGCCAATCCGGGCGGTTCTCCCAATCCGGTGGATGTATTCAGCAGGTGAAGATGGAGCGTTGTACTAAAAAGGGTAACAAAAATGAAGGCATTCGCAGATCAAGGGACTGCCATTAATTGGAAGTGCAATACCCCTCACCTGCCTCCAGGTATCCCAAGAATTAAATCCTGGTGCTATGGTTACCCTACCACAATCACAAGGAGAAGTCACTCAACCCTGAAACTCCTGGCTTCGTTGGAAATAACAAGGCTCCAACACGCCAACGGGAACAGTGGCCAAGTTTCAGATAAACGAGACGTCTTCTCGTCCCGGTATCTCCTATTTAATTTCACTTCTCCACAGGTCTCTTCATTTTCCTATTTGCATCTTTTCACTGAGGTGACTGGGCAAGGTGAGAATGCAGG
The DNA here is from genome assembly GCF_000442215.2 of Lipotes vexillifer. Lineage (NCBI taxonomy): Eukaryota > Metazoa > Chordata > Mammalia > Artiodactyla > Lipotidae > Lipotes > Lipotes vexillifer. The sequence continues at coordinate 2,060,755 of NW_006779962.1, read as the reverse complement.
CAGGTGGGCGCAAACTCGCGCAGGATGGCCGCACGACCTTGGCCTACTTCCTCAGTAGACAGAGCAGTGGGGCTGAGGCCATGAAAGACGCTGCACAGCGTACAGAGAATCAGGTCTCCACCGCCTCGCTGCAGGCTACCCAGTCCCAATGGAGCAGAGCTGCAGGCCGGTTGAGAGGCAGGTTCCCCTTCCTGCAGGGAAACGCCTCTGCTCCCACGGACAGTGTTCCTGCCCCGGCAGAAGGGCCAATGCTCTAACTCAGCAGAACGGACGCTCCCTATGGCAATAGCGCCATCGTCGCCAACACCAATTGTCCCTCTACTCATTCTGCCCTTTTCTTCTTTGCTGCTACATGAATCAAAGACCAGAGGGCCAGGAATATGATGGGAGGCCAGGCATATTAAACTAATCAATACCCACAATTATAAGAAGGCTCTCAATGATCAATTCTATGTGTCTGGCCTCCTGCACATTAAAATCATCCTCGCCTTCCTGTTTCAAATCTGCTCCATGGACAGCAGGAAAGACGACACAATGCCTCTAGTCGCAAAGTCATCACGTGCCGTAAGCAGAGATTTCCTAGCTGGTGACAGGCCTGCAACTCCACTAAAATGTGAATAAACCACGACTCACGTAAACAGGGCCCTGTCCCCTGGCCCCCGTACAGAGGGCTTAAAGATACCACTCTGCAGACTAAGGAAAGGAAAAAACAGAACTAAAACCACTAGACTAGCGCTAACACCTCTACCCTCTGGCAAGGCATCTAAGGCTAGAGGTATGTGTAAGATGCTGTCAGGGCCTTAATTGCCCCCTGCAGGTCAATGTGCATGGACACAGCTCTCAGGACAGCTGAGCCATCGCCTTCTGGACACGATGAGGCCTCCCAGGGGCCCAGGTAATTCCTGTTATTTTCAGATTGCTGCAAACTCTGCGTGTGACACACATTAGTCTGTGAGCAGGGGAGCCTGCCCCTCCCTCCCAAGGCTGTACAGTCTGCAGGCTGTGCGGCAGTGGTCAGGTGGGCTGGGTTAAGGAAAGATGCCAGAAGAACTGTGCAGATCGGGCTGGTGGCTGCCTGGTGACCAGGGCAACACCCAAGAGGGTGATAATAATTATTCTACTTAAAGCCAATGCACCTGCTCACGATCACATGTTCTGGCCTCGAGCTCGCACCTTAACAGCTTAAATACATTACCTGGACAATCCACGTGACTTGAGGGAGATCTAAGCCCCGAGCCGCAACATCCTTCAAAACAGAAAAGAATATGGCTTAGGACAGAGTTTCTCAACCTTTTTGGGGTCATGGATCCATTTGATGATCTAATGCAAACTCTGAGGGCTCACGCCCCAGGAATGTGCACAACTTCAGGGACCCACTGACGTCCACCTGTGGGTAAAATTCCAATTTAGAGGCTAGCTCTATAGAACCCGCAGGTGAGGCAGCCACAGCCCACTTCACTAAAAGAACATCATCTGCATATAGGCCTGAGAACTGAAATAAGTCATTATCAGACAGTCATCAACCAGACAGACAAAAAGTATAAAAACAATGGAGATTTTTTTTTTTTTCTCTTCTTTTCAGCTGGTTGCCATCTCAAGAGCAAAGACTCTGCTCTCTGATTTCTGGCCATTCTGGCAGAGAGACTAGAAAATGGGAACCTTCCAGTCTTTGGCAATAAAGGTACACCTGGCATTCACCTCCAAGCACAAGTCACACCAAGAGTAGCCCCAGCCGACAGGTACTGAGCGCTCACTACACACCAGACAGGGTGGAGAGCATTTTACCTGCGTTATCTTGACTCATTGTCAAAATAACACCTCAGGGGCTTCCCTTGTGGCGCAGTGGTTGAGAGTCCGCCTGCCGATGCAGGGGACGCGGGTTCGTGCCCCGGTCCAGGAAGATCCCACATGCCGCGGAGCGGCTGGGCACGTCAGCCATGGCCGCTGAGCCTGTGCGTCCGGAGCCTGTGCTCCGCAACGGCAGAGGCCACAACAGTGAGAGGCCCGCGTACCGCAAAAAAAAAAAAAGAAAATAACGCCTCAGACAACTATTACTCCCATTCGATAGAGAGGAAACCAAGATTCAGAGAGATTAAGTAACTTGTCCAGGGACACACAGCTAAGAAGCAGAGCTAGCCCTCATATCCAGGTCTGCTTTACTTTTCCAAGACCATATTACAGTATACGGTTCCACTATCAAAAAAGATGCTGTGTCCTTCATATGCTGCTGGTGGGAATGCAAAATAATACAAACCCCTATGGTGGGGAATTTGGTAATATCCAGCAAAATTACATATGCACTTGCCCTTTGACCCTGAGCAATCTCCCTTCTTGACCCTGAGCAATCTCTCAGCAATCCACCCCTGGCAAAAATTTAAAATGATCTATGCACAAGGCTATTCATTTCAGCACTATTTATTTATTAATTTATTTTTTTAAACGTCTTTATTGGAGTATAATTGCTTTACAATGGTGTGTTAGTTTCTGCTTTATAACAAAGTGAATCAGTTATACATATACATATGTTCCCATATCTCTTCCCTCTTGCGTCTCCCTCCCTCCCACCCTCCCTATCCCACCCATCTAGGTGGTCACAAACCACTGAGTTCAGCACTATTTATAATTGCAGGTCTGGTAATAACCCCAATGTCTAGCAGGAGACGGGTTGAATAAAACACGGCAATACCTACCCCATAGAACGGCGTTTTACACAGCTACAAAAGGAATGGAGGTTCCTATGTACTGATGTGGAGAATATCTAGGCTATGTTTTGAGTGTGAATAGTATGCGTTTGTGTAAGAAATGGGGGAAATGCAAATATATTTGCTCATATTTGAAAAAGAAATAATGGAGGGAAAAACCCCAAAGCTTATAAAAAATAGTGACCTATACGGGAAGGAAGAGAACAGGGGGAGGGGATGAGGATGGAAGCTGGACTTCCTTTAATGGGCCCTTATAATTCTGACCCCGAGACCACGTTTCAACATAATTAAAAATTAAAAAGTAAGATAACCAGCTGTCATGCAATAGGAAAGACAGAATATCACCTATGACATATTCTTGCCAAATCAAAAACAAAACCCTAGAAATGGAATCTAAACAAGTGCCTAGACCTACTGCAGGGAGACAGGAACAAGGTAAACAGCACCACAGGGACGCAATGTAGAGCATCCTAAAGGACAAATGGTCTTTCTTCCACCAAAAAATCCAGGAAAAAAGAGAGGGTAACAAAAACAGAAGACATTAAGTAGACAGATGGATTAATGGATAAATGCACAGATGGATCGATAAGCAGAGAACCAGCACCTGGAATGAGGTTCACCAAAACTGTCAACTGTGGTTATCTCGAGGTAGAGGGATTTGGGGCAATTTTTACTTTTCTCTTTGCAGTTTCCTGCGTTGTTTGCTTTGTTTTTCTTTTGACGATGAATGCGTATTATCTGCCCCCCCCAACACAACCCCACATTTTTATTTAGAAAAATTTAAACCTACAGAAAAGCTGGAAGAACAGTACAGTGAGCACTTGTCAGTCCTTCATCTTGATTCACCAATTGCTAAACACTGGCACAGCTGCTTTCTTCCTCTCTGTACACATGTGTTTTTCTGAACCATCTGAAAGGAAGTTGCAAGTATCGTGACATCTTGCCCCTCAATACTTCAGCACGTGTCTTCTAAGTAAAAGGACATTCTTCTACATAAACCACAATACCATTACCACACCTAAGAACTTCACACGAAATAAGTTTATTTTATAACAATCAGTCCACGTTCAAATTCCACCACTTGTATTTTTTTTTTGCGGTACACGGGCCTCTCACTGTTGTGGCCTCTCCCGTTGCGGAGCACAGGCTCCGGACGCGCGGGCTCAGTGGCCGTGGCTCACGGGCCCAGCCGCTCCGCGGCATGTGGGATCTTCCCGGACCGGGGCACGAACCCGCGTCCCCTGCATCGGCAGGCGGACTCTCAACCACTGCGCCACCAGGGAAGCCCGAGACGATCTGTATAGTTGTTTTCCTTTCTTAACCCAGGACTGAAGCCTAGATCATTGCATTCTATTTTTATTATAGCCCTCTAGACTTCCTTAACGTAGAACTGCATCCCCACCCTTAACGTTTACTTCTTTTTATTTTTTGGATAACAATCCTTTTTTGAAGAGTCCAAGTGTCCTGAGGAACATCCCAGAATCTGGACTTTTCTGTCTCCTCATAGTAAGATTCAGGGGGAGCGTTCTGGCAGAACATCAGGGTGGGGTGTACCGCCCAGCACGTGACCTCAGGATACAGGCAAGGTGTCTGTCCTGTGCTGGGGACGCTGTGCTCGGTCACTGGAGCAGGTGGCATCCACCATCTCACTGCCTTGTGACAGTACCTTTCTCCTTTGCAATGAGTGAGTAACCTCAGGAGGGAAACTTTGAGACTGTTTCCCAGAACATTTTGCCCAGTGGTTTTAGCATCATTTGATGCTACTTGTCTGTATCAGTTGTTACCCTGATGTCTACAAAATGATGGCTTTCTAAGCCTATCGTTCCTTCCATTTCTATAACTGGCATTCTTCTGTAAAGGACGGCTCTTCCTCCTCTCTCCTCGCTTTTCAGTATCACTAAGAATTTATAGGTATATAAGGTTTTTTAAAAAATAATAATCCTGGGCTTCCCTGGTGGTGCAGTGGTTGAGAGTCCGCCTGCCGATGCAGGGGACACAGGTTCGTGCCCCAGTCCAGGAAGAACCCACCTGCCGCGGAGCGGCTGGGCCGGGGAGCCACAGCCGCTGAGCCTGCACGTCCGGAGCCTGTGCTCCACAACGGGAGAGGCCACAGCAGTGAGAGGCCCACGTACCACACACAAAAAAATAAATTAAAAATAGTAATAATAATAATAATCCTATGCAAAGTTCTGTAAGAAGCACATTAAAACAATCGCACCCTTATCCTCCAGGGTCAGAGGCAGGATTCAAGGAAGACACTGTCCCGCCATCATCTAAGTCACCCAGAAGACCACTGCAGGCAGGTCAGGGCTGGTCTGCCTTCGCTCTGATTAAATCCCACCTGGGATTTGTGGGTCTCCTTTGAACGGTGGCCAGAGGCTGCATTTATAAATGTTAAGTAGACATTTCATGTACTAGAAGTGTGTCAACCACCCAAGAAGTGTTTTCGGACAGCTCCCAGGTACCCTGAAAGCTGAAGGCGGACGTTCCAGAGCCGACGCCTTTGAGAACACAATTTAGAGCGTTCTCTACACTAACCACAGTCACCGTCTTTAGAAAAACTGACGGGTTCTTAAATCTGCGAAGCTCTTGTTAAGAAATGATTTACTTCATTTAAGTGCTCTTCACTGGGAGAGGTACCCAGACAATGGGCTGTCTGAGCTTTACAGATAAGCTTTGTAAACAATTTAATACTCGTTGGTTTAGTAAATCCAACTAAGAAACACAGATGAATCTCAAAAGTACAATATGGTGTTAGGAAAGCCACTCCGGGTACAAACACGCTGAGACGGTGAGCTAGGAGGCACGGCAGCCACCGCCATCAGGACTGTTCACGGTTCTCTCCTACTCGGGCTGGGCAATCGGATACCAGGCTGACAATCGGATACCAGGCTGACAACCTTCCCACCGCCCACTACTTCTGCTGTTGGGGTGGGGGCACCTCACAGCCAGCCACTGCTCGGACTTCACCAGCCATTTCCTTAAGCACTTCTTTCCAGTCTCAGCCGAGGCTACTCTGAGAGTGGATCAATCTTGCCGGTGCAGGAACAGGGAGAACCGAACTCTAGGACCACTTTAGCAGCCACCAATCCAGACGTCACCTCTGCTTTTTCTGAGCCTCAGTTTACCCACCTATAAAATGGCTACAATTTACTTATCTCCCGAGGTTGCTGTGAAGATCCAATGAGACAGTGGATGTGCAAAGTGTCTCGAGAACTGTAAATCTGAGTGTTCCACTTCGTGATGAAATAAGAGCTAGACGGAGGCAATGAGGTGGGGATTTAAAAGCCTCTCAGCTCTCTTCCCCCCTCACACCCCATCCACCCGACCCGGGCAGAGGACCACAGAGGAAGGGGACATGGCTCCATCTTCCTGGATGCTGTCAGCCAGCAGCACCAGAGCCACAGGAAACTGACCGGCACAAGACTCAGGAAAGCCTTCAGTTCTCCGCCCACCCTTAGAACTTAGATCCAACCCAACTGTATTCCTTTAACCTAATTAGGGCAAAAGAATCGCTAAAGTCAATTCTGAAAGACACTCACCAGTCAGGCCTTCAAGTCCGTGGGCCTGACAATTGGCCGCCTCCATGAGACCAAGGGGTACAGATGGAAGGCAGCTTGCTCAGGTGCCAGCCTGTCAGTTGGATTAAAATGACTCATTTATTTACCCGAGAACCTCACAAAGTGCTTTTACTAACAGGGAGAGGGGGCCTGCCGCTCTCCGAGCAAGGGACGCAGCAAATTCGCCTCTGCTGCCTTCCCGTCCTGCCAAAGTCATTACTGCGGCGTGTGGAAAGCCATCAGCGGGGCACAGGCCCCCGTCGTCCGGGTGACAGATTGGGCTGCGTAATCAGAGGGGGAAGGAGACAGCGCAGAAGCTGTCAGAGGCGCGAGATCTTGGCTGGAGCCGCCAAAAAGCTGGCAACATGAGTTAGCGTAACTGAGTCAATAGCCAGCCATCTCCAAATGATCTTGCCATTAACACGAATGAAATGCGAGCGGAAAAGATAAACTTCGCCTAAAAAGCATACCCCAGAGAAAACCGAGAAAGTCTCCATTTCTTCAGGGGTGCTGAAGGGACATTCTTGGGATGCTTACAGTCCCCCTCCTTTGTCTCCTGGCCGCCTGGCACAGCGAAATTTCCCAGGAGAGGAAGTTAAGAACCGCACAGACCTAATGGTGTGTTTCGAGCCAAAAAAAGAGAGAGAGAGAGAGAGAGAAAAGGTGGAGGAAAGCAGCACAGGTACTTTAGGCATCTTCTGAAAAGGAGGCGCGTGTGCTTGTGTGGACAAGCACAACGCATTCCAAGGGATACTCAGCCAGCGGATGCAGGTGGAGCCGGAAGTGCCTCTCCTTGCTGGGACAAGGCCAAGGCACTGGGTACATACATCCAGGGACAACCAGGGAGGGCCACGCACCAGCCCTAAAACTAGAGGGAGCTTGGAAACACCACATTCCAGTCACTTGGTGGGGTTTCTCCTTCCCAACCCCTCAACTCAACAGTGGTATTGAAAACTCCTCTGGCTTAGGGTGAGTGCTTCACTATAAGCCGGAGGAAATATTCTGCTTCTTTGGATTTCTTAACTCCACTGAGGAAAGTGGGCTTTGAACTTCCAAATGACTCCTTCCTGCTAATACTTGCTCCCTCCTTAACTTAGGTTCTTCTTAGATCCAATTTTCTAGAGGACACAAACTTACATTTCAAATACGTAAGGACTTCTTCCCAGACTGGTCTCTCCTCCCTGACCATCTTCTCACCTCTGCCCAGACTCTGGACTCATCGCGGTCACACGTGTACTGAGAACCCACATTATACAGCCATGTACCAGGTCCCGCAAGATTGCGTGAAGTTAAGATCCTTGCTTTTAAGATGTTTAAGATGAAAGGAAACACAGACACACAGACACACACAGAGACACACCTTTAACTTTCCTCACAACAGAAAAGATATAAGGGAGGAAAATGGGGTCGAGGGAGGGATTTTCTAGAAGTAAAGGAAACAGCAGAATTGTGAGCTTTTGTGTGGTTACACCACAATTCCCAACTTCTCACACAAGACAGTCAGTCTTCTGGCCTCATTAAAATGACCTCGGGATGATAAATCAAGATGGCAAAAGATACGGTGCGAAGGGGGAAAGTCCCCACACAACCATGCACAAGTGCTTCCCCTTTATCCAAAGAAGCGAGTCCTCCATCCGCCTTGTCCTGCTGTGGCCCCGCTGCTCATTAACACCCAGGAGGCTCCCCGAGAGCTTTCAGAGCCTGGCAAGTAACAGGCTGCTGAAAAGGACGCAGTGACAACATCTCCCCAACCCAGGCCCCACCTATCACAGCCAAAGCATCTCAGACACCCCAAGTTTCCGCCTATAGCAAACAAACACGGCAGAAGTAGAAGGAAGACTGGGCAGGAAAGAAGAACTTCTCCCCACTGGGGACTCTAGGCTTGTGCCCTGGCTTAGAAGTGGAGAGGCAGGAGCTCCCACCCAGCTCTCTTCCAGTCATTTCCTAAAGCAGGATAAAGAAAAGATGAGACTGGATGAGGCTCTGCATGCTGGACGTGGTCTGGGCGAGCAAGTGAAGACGCACCAAGGGGCTTACAGAAATCAGATCATGGCAAGTGAGAGCTTGCTTTCCACGTGGCACGCGGGACTGGCAGGGGGCAGAGGTGCCAAGCCAATGGTGCTCCTCATCTAGCTGACATCACCTGCCTGCAGGCAGCAGCCAACAGGACAAGGAAAATCATCATGTGCTTTTGACCCCACCGAGAATCACATTTCAGAAAATGATCTTTTCTTCCAGAGAGCTACTAAAAAACCCCCCAAAACAAAACAAAAAACTGAACTTCAAATACCTGGAGTTGTCTTTGAGACTTAGAGCTCACCCATGTCTGTAAAAAACATGGCAGCATTTGCACACTAGGAGACTCAATAATTTCCCACCAGGGACAAATCTAGCATCTTAAGGGTCAAAGATACAGCATTTTGTTCTGGTCCTAACCCAAATTCCAACACACAGGTTCCTACTGCCTTCTGTTTTTTTGGGTTTTCTTTGCGGTTCACGGGCCTCGCACTGTTGTGGCCTCTCCCGTTGTGGAGCACAGGCTCCGGACACGCAGGCTCAGCAGCCATGGCTCACGGGCCCAGCCGCTCCGCGGCATGTGGGATCCTCCCGGACCGGAGTACGAACCTGTGTCTCCTGCATCGGCAGGCGAACTCTCAACCACTGCGCCACCAGGGAAGCCCTGTCTTGTGTTTTAATATAGATGAACTATAACATTCACTCTTCAGATAACACCATATATATGAAAAAGTAAACTTATTCCCAGTGAGCACTTTTTTTTCATGTTACAAACAATTCTTTATTGGAATGTTTGAGAGAATCCCATAGGTAAAACTAAATTCTTTATTTTACTGATTTTCTTTTTACAAAGAAGATTTTTTAATTTTATTTATTCATTTTCTTTAAAGATTTATTATTATTTTATTTTTTATTTTTTTCCAGTACACGGGCTTCTCACTGCTGTGGCCTCTCCCGTTGCAGAGCACAGTCTCCGGATGCACAGGCTCAGCTGCCATGGCTCACGGGCCCAGCTGCTCCGCGGCATGTGGGATCTTCCCGGACTGGGGCACGAACCTGCATCCCCTGCATCGGCAGGTGGACTCCCAACCCCTGCACCACCAGGGAAGCCCTATTATTCTTATTTTTTTAAATTTATTTTTGGCTGCATCAGGTCTTATTTGCAGCGCACGGGCTCTTCGTTGTGGTGGCCAGGCTTCTCTCTAGTTGTGGTGTGAGGATAGTTGTGCTGCGCAGGCTCCAGGGCATGTGGGCTCTGCAGTTTGCAGCACGTGGGCTGTCGTCCAGGTGCACAACCTCAGTAGTTGCGGTGCGCAGGCTTAGCTTCCCCATGGCGTGCGGGATCTTAGTTCCCTGACCAGGGATCGAACCCGCGTCCCCTGCATTGTAAGGTGGATTCTTTACTACTGGACCACCAGGGAATTCCTATTTTATTTATTTCTTATGGAAGTATAGTTGATTTACAATGTTGTGTTAGTTTCTGGTGTACAGCAAAGTGATTCAGTTTATATATGTATATATATACATGTGTATCTATACATACACACATTTATTTTTTAACTTATTTATTTTTGGCTGTGTTGGGTCTTTGTTGCTGCTTGCGGGCTTTCTCTAGTTGCGGCGAGTGGGGGCTACTCTTCGTTGCGGCGCGTGGGCTTCTCATTGCGGTGGCTTCTCTTGTTGCAGTGGCTTCTCTTGTTGTGGAGCATGGGCTCTAGGCATGCGGGCTTCAGTAGTTGTGGCACACGGGCTCAGCAGTTGTGGCTCACGAGCTCTACAGTGCAGGCTCAAACCCATGTCCCCTGCATTGGCAGGCGGATTCTTAACCACTGCGCCACCAGGGAAGCCCCATATTCTTTTTCATATTCTTTTCCATTTTGGTTTATTACAGGAAACTGAATATAGTTCCCTGTGCTATACAGTAGGACCTTGTTATTTACCTATTTTATATATAGTAGTTTGTATCTGCTGATCCCAAACTCCTAATTTATCCCTCCCCCATTCCCTTTCCCCTTTGGTAACTGTAAGTTTGTTTTATATGTGTGTGAGTCTGTTTCTGTTTTGTAAACAAGTTCATTGTATCACATTTTAGATTCCACATATAGGTGATATCCTATATTTGTCTTTCTCTGGGTGGCTTACTTCACTTAGTATGATCACCTCTAGGTCCATCCATGTCACTGCAAATGGCATTATTTCGTTCTTTTTTATGGCTGAGTAGTATTCCCCAATGAGCAAGCATATTAATCTCAGCCTCAGTCTTTAGAAAAAGGCATGTATCAGTGATTCTCAGCATGGAGGTTCTTGAGCCCCAGCTGTCCACCTACTTAACCCACAAACACTGGGCACCTGCCGCTCTGTGCCGGACGCTGGGATGGGAAACACAGTCCCTGTCCTCGTGAGCTTGCGGTCTGGCGGGAAGACACCTAGACCAGTTGTGAGGAGCATCATAAAGAAATAAAGGGCCCACTGGGAGTGCCTCATGGGGAAGAACTGGGGCTTCTGTTTCCTGAAAAACTGCCACTGAAGCTGAGGCCTACGAAGGGGTTAGTCTAAGTCAGTGTGGTGTGTCCCAGCCCGAGGGAGCTCATGTACCAGGGCCCCAAGGCCAGAAAAAGTAAGAATGACACATTCAATTGAAAGAGGGCCCTGTTTGGCTGAAGGACAGGCAGCAAGAGGGAAAGTGGAGACAGAGGAAACAGGAAGGGGTCAGGCTCCAGAAGCATCAACAGACAGAGGATTTTTGACAAAGTTCTTTACCAAGTAGATTACTTGGACTCATCTTCGCTTTGGACCAGGCAAGTGAAGACAGTTTTAGAGCAAACACAAGCATCTGACTTGATGGGCTTCATAAAGAGAAGGGCTACTTGGTCAGACTGAGATCTCCTTCTGAGGCAAGCATTCCATGAGCAACTGCTCTCAGATCTGAAGGACCAGAGCCGGCGGAACCACCGTTTGCCACACACACGTGAGAATCCGCAGGTCACCGGGCAGGCCGTCTTGTAGATGATCATGCATATATACACACACGAGAAACAAAGCTGCACTCGCTCACAAACTCTCAATTTAGAAAGAAAACAATCTCCATTACCTTAAAACTAAATAGAGAACAGAAGTTCCTTAAAAAGTAATTGTATTAAACGAGGCCCAGACAGGCATTCAAGTAGCTAAACGTCGTTGCTTCCACCTAGCCCCTGTTCGCAGGATTATTACTAACTTGATGGTGCAATTTCATTACTGTATGTATAGGGATTTCTCAAATAACCAGTTGGGGATTAAGTTACATCTTCCAAGATGGCACAAACAGGGAAGGCATTTTAATCTTGGGAGCCAGCAGCAACTTTGGTGAAGTGAGTCCCCAGAGAAGCAGGGATGTTGAAGGTGTGAGTTTTCAATCTCAAAAGATCACAAGAGACGTGCACGACAAAGGTCACCGCGGTGCTGGAGGTGGTGGCTACCCACGACTGCAAAGACTGAGGCCGAGTGAGCAGCCCTGAAAACTGCAGGGCAGAGGACAGCTCTGGACACCAGCACATAGACTCTGTCCAAGCGCATCTACTTTCCTTTAAGAGAAGGTGAGCAGAGGCAAGCAGAGTGATTTTGTTGTGAAAAGACTTTCTCAGCTCTAATTACTCCCGATAGCTGTAATTTACAAGTTCTTGGTGGAGAGAAATCGCCAAGATTCACACGTTTTCAGACAAACAGCTGCCACCATTAGTGAGCAAATCGCCAAGTCTTCTGCGCGGTGGCAGCCCGCTATCTGTGGCAGTAAGGTGGCAAACCAGGAGTGCAAAGAGACCAGCCACACCAAGCGGCCCCCGGAGTTCCTGTTCCCTGTGGGGCCGGTGACCCCAAGGCAAATCGTCAGGAGACGAAAATCTGCCACCACCATCACAGCAGTTGTCAGCCTTCCCACGGAGCGCAGAATGATACGTACCGTGCACAGAAGAACCCCTGATTTGGAATGTGAGAATTCTTGAAACACTGCTGTTCTTTCCTACAAAAACAAGGAAAAATAGGGCCTTTGTAACTCTGAGATTGAGTCCAGCAAGGTAGGCTTAGATTCTCATAACTCTCCCAACTTTCTACCGCTATAGCTATTTTTAGGCACAGAGAGAGAGGTTTTGCCAAGAAAGAGGAAGAAGTGGATTCTTCACATCTTCCAACAAGACCCTGTACCTACA
>NW_006779962.1:1996917-2048254 GCF_000442215.2 Lipotes vexillifer | reverse complement strand
ACACGACCAGGCTTCTTGGACTGCGGCAGAGTAACAAGCTTTGAGGGCAGCACGTTTCATTAAGACAACGCGGGGTTAGGGGGGAGGGGGCCACGCCCTCCAGAAACGCCAACACCCAGAGCAAGGAGGGCCAAAGGCCACAAGTTCCTGCACTCAGGGTTCCCAACTCAGAATTTACTCTAACACCTTTTCTACAGGTGGTCTAGAGGCTGAACAACAACCAACCTTTCCTATGGGGCAATTTTCTTAAAAACTGATTTTTAAAAAGATTTTCAAATTATGAAAGCCGTGTATTTTAACTATAGAAAAATTATACTTCAAGTCAAAGGAAGGAAATTAAATCATCCTACCACTCAAAACAAACCACCACCGCTGGCAACACCTTGAAGCTTCCTGAGTCCCTTTCTAGACGAAACATAACCAAATATGTGGCTTTTAAAAAACTGGCATCATGGTTCTAACACTCCTAACATGCTCTTATCATATATCAACCGAATGTGGACATCTTTTCATGCCAATAAATAGCCCCAAACCGCCTCATCTCCCGTGACTACACCGTATACAGCTGAATGGGAGCCCTGCCTCCACGTGACCAGTGCCCCACTCCTGACACAGCTGAGGTTGTCTGCACTGCTTACCATCACAGACAACGCTGCGATAAACAGGTCTGTAGGTAAGTCACTGTGCTCATGCTTATCTATTCCCTTGGGGTAAACTCCTAAAGGCAGACTTGCTGGACCAAAAGGCCTTGGGCGTGAACTTGTAGGGGCCACACTGGGGGTGTGTTTAAGTCACAGTGTTGCCAGCAGTTAAGACTTGGCCATGTCCATCTGGCAGCAACAACAGAAAGGAAATATACCCAAATCACTGAAGATTTGGAAAAAAGAAAGAAGTGAAGTCTCCCTTTCCGCTCTGACACCAAGGTATACCTCATTCTGGCCTTTCGCGGGTACACGTTCCATCACGTGACTGGACCCCAGGCTGCACCTCACTGAGCACAGTGGACACGACAACCGTCACGTAGGTTGTGTACCAGGTACCAGATGCTGGCCTGCACTTTACATGTCTGAACGCATCCGACCCTCAAAGCAACCCAGTGAGCAGGTACTGTCACCACCCTCACTTGCAGAGGAAGAAACCGAGGCACAGAGAGGTTAATAAGTGACTTGCCCAAGGCACATGCATACACTGTTAATACAGGACTGAACTGAGTTCTGAACCCAGGGAATTTATGGCTGCACTGTAGAGTCAAAATCAGAAAAAAATCAGGACAGTGCCTAAAAGCCTGTGAAACTAGTCTTAAAAGTCCAGACACACTGTACTCAGATCTGGGGTTAGGAACACAGCTAGCAAAGTCCTGAGCATCCATCACGGCTACCACGCAGCAACTTCTTTAAACAGTGGCTCCGCTCCGATGCTCTCATACTGGGCTAGGGTCACACTAAGGTCAGGTGGAGCAGGGGGCAGGGCAACAAGCCAGGAAGACGTGACGGGGACGGTTTTAGCTTAGTCCCCTGGGACAAGACACTGCACCAATATTTAGAAAACGAAATACAGAGATCCTCCCTGCCACCTTCTACCCATCTCACAGGGAGGGTGTGAAGGCTAAACACTTAATCAACAAGACAAGTAAACTACTAACAATTATGAAACGATGAAAAAACTACACTTTTCCTGAAAGAGAAGTAACAGCATAATGGCACCTGACGTTTACCCAGCGCTCACTCTGCACCAGGCCACGTACTGAGTACTTGATCTGCATTAACTCAGTGAATCATCACAACTCCAAGAAGTACGTATTACTGTTCTCTCCACCTCAGAGGCATGGACACTGAGGCACAGAGAGGTTAAATGCTTTCCTGAGGTCACACAGCCAGTGAATGGCAGAGTCAGCACCAGAGCACAAGCAGTTTGCCCCCAGAGCACATGGCTGTAAACACCCTACCCAGATACCACCCTGTTACAATGAGAGATTCACAGTCTGAAATAACCTAACTGCAGAATATTCTGTTGACACATTCAAACCCCTAGATCCTTCTGAGTCCACATCCAGTTCCTTCATCATCCTCACACCTACCCTGCATGATGGCTCTACAGAAAACAGACCTAGAATATTGATAAAATCAGGTAAAAAAACAAACAAACCCATAAATGGCATTATATTATGAAATCAACAAACTTGATTGAATTGGGGATCCTCAAGGTAAAAATTAAGAGTTTACAGAACTAAAGCTGGAATATTCAGGAAATTCTGTATAGTCTTGTGTTAAGTAAGAAGCTGTGGGCTTCCCTGGTGGCGCAGTGGCTGAGAATCCACCTCCCAATGCAGGGGACACAGGTTCGAGACCTGGTCCGGGAAGACCCCACATGCTGCAGAGCAACTAAGCCCGTGCGCCACAACTACTGAGCCTGCGCTCTAGAGCCTGTGAGCCACAACTACTGAGGCCCGCACGCCTTAGAGCCCGTGCTCCGCAACAAGAGATGCCACCGCGATGAGAAGCCCGCGCACCGCAAGGAAGAGTAGTCCCCGCTCGCCGCAACTAGAGAAAGCCCGCGCGCAGCAACGAAGACCCAACGCAGCCAAAAATAAATAAATAAAATAAATTTGTATTAAAAAAAAGAAGCTGTGTCCTTGAGTAACCTTGAGCAACTTCACTTTTCTAAACCTCCGTTTCCTTAATTATTAAAACAAAAAAAAGCAAAAACGAAAAGAGGGGCTGGACTTGATGACCTTTAAGGTCTCCTTTAGCTCTAAAAATGTCCTGATTTTTAAAAGGTGGTTCTAGTCAAACCTTATTCCAATTTCTGGCTTTCTTTCAAGCTTTCTAATTTTCTAAGCTGCCTGGTAACCGCTGCTCTAGGACAAGGTGGTTCCCGTTTCCAAGCCCTGCTTGCCCTTCCTGCCACAATTCCAGAGAGTTCATCTCATTCTACACCCCGCTCGACTCCCTAAATGGATGGCCTGCCTACCAGTAGTGGAACGAGAGTGAACGCAGCTAAGTACCTAAGATGAGGACAATGTTCCACTCCTCTTCCTGATCAAAAATATTCGCCAGCACTGAGCCCCTGCAGCCCCTCTGGAACCCAGTGTCCTCTCCCAACCCAAGTGTTCTGAGTGAAAGCGCTGCATCTTGTTGACAATGACAGCAGTCACGCTCAGCAGTACCATATGGGAGCCACAATTTAGCTCCATTAATGCTCTTAATTTGAAGACATCAAGCCCTAATTACACACTGGGTACTAAAAAGGCAAAACCCTTCCCTGGTGCCAGCTACTTAGTGGTACTCTGTTGCCTTAACAGCTGGTTGGGATACAGTCAGGCCAAGCTGGGCCCGCGAGCTCTCTCGGGTGGAAGAGACCAGCTCCCGGAGCAAAGCAAACGGGAACAATAGGCTCCCCCTCGCCCCACTGACACAGCTGCGTCGCCCGCTTTGGCCTCTGGTGGGTCGCCCACTTTAGCCACGTTTTTCCCTGGCCCAGCGGGGTCCCTAGGGAAGCCAGGGCCAACCCAGGAGGACAGGCTCACCTCCTGCTCCAGGTCGCCGTGCAGCCGCAGGAATTTTAACCGCGTGGAGGCACATGGCAACCCACCTGGGGCCAGGGCCCCTGAGCCGCTCAGCAGGGTCTGGAGGAAGAGGTTGTAGTGGAAGTCCACCAGCTCGCAACTCGAGAAAAAGATGATCAACTTCTGGTCTCTCTCAAACTACATCGATACAAAGGGGGAAAAACCACCACGTGTTTTTAAGATCAGGTGACACTTGAAATGAATCTCTTTCTAAAACACACGGGCAGGCTAGCCCCGATCTGGAAACAGAGGCGACAGATGGCTTTGAATTATTTTTAAAAATAACACAGATCCTCCACACTACAAAGAATGTAGGACAGGAAAATGACACGGCTGCAACCTCGAACAGGCCTCTTGCATCTGAGAAAAACAATCATGCTTCAGAGCAAAGTTGCCCTTAGCTGTGACCCTCTCCCTCACTCGGTCCCGCCATGCACGGCGCTCCCCGGCGGGGACTCTGCACACGCAGTCTTGAAGCTGCACCCTCAAGCCCTTCCACCTACGATCTCCCCATATACCAGAGAAAGTTATCACGTGAATCTAGTAAATATACAAACACGATGATTCTTTCAAGAACACGAGCACAGGCTACTGTATTGCCTCATGTCCAGCGTGTGTGTACCACCTGCGACATTGCCAGTATCAGTCCCAGGAAAGGTATTTGAGGCAGATCTTAAGTTGAACATAATGGCCACCAGGGACCTCTGAGTCTTCACCGCAATCCTAGAACCACTGACTGAGAAGATCTCTGCTAAGGTCTGCGCTTGCACCACAGCTCAGTTTGGAAACCTGTGTGTGTCTCAGCTCACTGCCTCAATGCCCGACATGAACAAAACTGTGGTCTTTCCCCGGATCAGGCTGGACCCAGTCCCCAGACCTACCTTGCATTTCTGCAGGACGAAGCCCGCTAGGGAGACAAGCCTCAGTTTGCTGGGAACCACTGTCACGTACTGCTCGAGACTCGCTGGTATGGCAAAGCTGTCCAGCTCATCGCCAGCTTGTGGAGAAGCTTCATGAATGCCTTTGCTCTCTGGGTTCGACTGGTCATGGCTTTCATCCAGGACAGAAATACTGACTGGGTCATGTAAACTGATATCAGCTAGCCAAGTTACACCTTGGAGAAAACGTGAAAAGGACAAAACAACTGACAGGCACACGCTGTAGGACTGGTCACACCCGCACAGCCCCCACATCACACATCCAGGCCTATTGAGAAGCTCCTGATGGGTGTGTCTCCAAATGCCAAACTGATTGGCCCCACTGTCAGTCCAGTGGGGACCCACCTATTTCTTCCCAGGGCTCAAAAACCCATCCACACCACCGGAGTTTCTAAACTCTGACCCGTGGAAGACCACTGAAACAGATGTCTGCCCACCACCCCCCAGAAAGGGTTCTGTGGTCAAGTAAGTTATGAAAACCCTGATAAAAAGCTTTCCCGGGATTCTTTCCCAGGGTTTCCCGGGTTTACAGGCCTTCTCAGGACCTTTATTGTATAAATGTGCACATGAATCTCCAAGAGAGGGAGGTAAGGAGTGGCATTTCCCCAACTTTTTTAGCACAGAATCCCCTTTCCATGGATTATCTCTCTCTTTTTTTAATATTTATTTATTTTATTTATTTTATTTTGGGCCGTGTCGGGTCTTAGCTGCAGCACGTGGGCTCTCTAGTTGTGGCGTGCAGACTCCATAGCTGTGGCACTTGGGCTCCACAGCATGTGGGCTCTGGAGTTTGCGGGCACGCACAGGCTCTCTAGTTGAGGCACCTGGGCTCAGTAGTTGAGGCATGCGGGCTTAGCTTCCCCGCAGCATGTGGGATCTTGGTTCCCCGACCAGGGATCAAACTCACGTCCCCTGCATTGCAAGGAGGATTCTTAACCACTAGACCACCAGGGAAGTCCCATGGATTCTCTCTTAAAGTCACTGTTAGTTAGGATACATTCTGAGAACTGCTGGTGAGTCACATGGATGGCATCTGGTACGTGTGCACCAGAGCAGGCTAGTAAACCGAGTAAAGTGACAAAAGAACATGAGAGCTGAATTGTCGCTCAGAGAGGGAGTCACATGCGGGGGGTCCTGGTGGAGAGTGATACAACTCTTCCAAGCCTAGGTGTTCCCATCAACAAAAGAGAGCTAAGAAATTCCATCTTAACGATGATGGAAAGACAGAAATGAGCTTACAGAATATATTCTTTAGGATAGATTTCTCTTTAGGAGAAAGGCAGGGTGATTACACCAAAACATGAGCTGGGATAGAGGTTACCACCTTCAGGACAAGAGCCCTGCTCTCAGCGGGTAGCAATCGCGATCACAACCTCACGAGACCACCAGGTGGGTGGCAGGCAGCGTCCTCCCCTCCCTCCATACCCTGACAGGAGCACAGCAGCCTCCCCTTCCTGTGAGGGCTCTGGGCCTGGGACCTGCCCCTTCTCCCTTTCCCCACGTGCTGGGGACCAGGGAGTCAGGATGATGGGAGCGGGAGGCCGGGAGCACAGGACACATGGTTTGAAGAGCAGTCCTCTCGGACACCTTCCTCCTCGCCCGCTCCCCACCGAGGCTAAGAATCGCTGCTGGGAAACAACGCAGCTCGCATCTAGGCCCTTCCTCTCCATTGAGGACAGACAGCACTTCCTCTCAACTCACCTTCCGTGAGTGTTGCCGATAGCAAGACGTTCTGTCGTTCCTGGCACTCGGCATTTATAGCGTTGAGTATCACTGTGATGTCCTTTTCAAAACCCAAATCCAGGATTCTGTGGTTTCAAGGGAGGAGTTTTAATCTACGTGAATAAAGGGAACACTAAGGGGCTCCAGAAGTTTCGGCAAAGACCACAGAAACAGCCCTTTCCTGCTTCCTGGAAGGGCTCACCTGTCTGCTTCATCCAAAATCAGCCACCGGAGCCGACAAAAATGAATGTTCTTTGTGGATTTAATATGATCCACGAGGCGTCCGGGAGTTGCGATGAGGATATTTATTCCCTTCCGGAGTCTGTTTAAAATTATATACCATAAAAGAAAGTAAATCAGATGGACCCATAGCAATAGAAAACACAGGGAAAAGGCTGAGGAGGAGACAGATTCATGGCCAGCGCCAACATGCCACAGCTTGAAATCATGACAAACGTAATGACAAGTGGATACAAAGATATATTTAAGTTCTAATTTTTCTCTGAAGTTTCTCTGTCTTACAAAACATAACTGTTAAGATCTGAAATCCTATTAAAATTGTCTCAGAGGAATCTTTACTATATAACCCAATGCCCTTTATCTGATCCATAGATGCTTCCTAGAATATTCCAGATAGATGGTCACCTAATCTGTTCTTGAAGGTATCTGTGCTGGGGAACCTCCCACCTGAATGCATTATCCCATGCCAACGTGCTTTAATGGTTAGGATGCTTTTTTCTTATACTGGATCCTTGTTGTAACTTCCATGCGATAGGCCTAGCCTTGCCCCATGGACCAGGTGGAATAAATCTAACTTCTTACTCCACAACCATCCTTCATCCCATTAGTCCATAGTAATAAAAGCCTACAACTTTTAGCTGAGTACATTTTCCAGCTGCCCTTGTAATTAAGTGGGCACGTGCCTATGCTACGGCAATAAGATAAACGGATAAAGGGAGCATAAAAATCCCACCAGTACCTTTAAAAAGAGGAGGTATGATTATCTTTGTTCCTACTGGCAGGAAATCAGATATAATGGCTGGAGCTCCAACAACTATCTAACACTACAAGGAAAGCCTGAAAATGGAAGCTTCACTCAGTGGCACAAAAAGCCAGAATGAGCCAGGGTCCTCACGCTGGCGCACGCACCATGCCAGCCCCAATGGCTACCGTCAACGCTTCTTAAATGTGAAAGAAAAAGAAAAAAGCTTCCATACTGTTTGCGCCACTGCTGTTGTTAGTTACAGCGGAATCTTACCCTAACCAATACCTGAAGGTTTCAAGTTGAATATTTGCTCCTCAGTTACAGACTACACACATAGTTGAGCATAACTAATAAGCATTAAGCTACAATAAAATAAAAACGTTTTTAAAAGAATGCACAACATTTGGAATTTACTTCTTGCAACAATTTTCTACTGATACCCATTACCAATTCTAACACAGAATTAGGAATCAATGCATTTGGGTGTAGGAAGCGAGATGCAAAGCATTATGTAGGTTTATAATCTTGTTTCTGTAAAATCAAACAACAAAAACCCCAAACTGCCAATAGCCACAAAAGGGAGTCAAGGGGGATGTATCCTTAACAAGGGGGGACCGTGGGTCTCAGGGGCCGGGAGAGGGTTGAGATTTGGGAAGGTAACGAGCTGTTACTGACCACATCAAAAGGGAGCCCCTGGTAGTTTCACCAAATATTTTTTAAAAATAGCACGGCTCCCTGGGGACTCAATCTGTCCCCACACGCTGGGACTAGGAACCCTCATCTGAGACAGGGCTCTCCCCAGGCTGAGAAGGGCCACAGTCTTACTGAAGAGGAAGACAGAACAGACTTTACAAGGAATTAACAATAAACAAACCTCCCCCTACCTGGCTTTTTCTGATTTTCTCTTCTCTCCTCCCATTAACACTCCAGGCACAATCCAGGTAAATGGCTACAGAAAGACATCAGACCAAAATCAATGCAAAGCCCCATTTACCGCGGAGGCTGATTCCAAATTCCCTTTCCTTAAGGAAGTCGTGAGGGAGGACTCGGCTTTTCATTGCAGGAGGTATTACTGTGCAGACACAATTCCTAGGCCTTGCCATGCCCGTGGATATTAGCGGTAACTTAAATTATACCTATGCGACTAGCTTCCGACACTGTAAGAGAGAAATGTGGGCTTTTTAAGTGATTCAAGTAGCTTCTCTGCCTTTCCCTGTATAGCCTGAATTGAAAACACAATTCGGTAAGTCTATTGCCTTTTTTTTTTCCTTTTTGGTTAAGATCAAACCCAAGCACAATGCTTCCTTACTCCCACTCGTGATAAAAGAAAGGAGAGATCAATTCTCAATCTAATTCGGTGGGCTGGCAGCCTTTGGCTTGGATGCTCTCTCTTCTTTCTTAAACAAACCCTACTTACAGCTTGTTAAGTTGCTTTCACTGGATCACCTTAAGGTTGTACCTGTGAGTCTCTGCAGGTGGCTTGCTAGTGACTATGATGAACAGATCACAGGACCCGAAGTACCAGTGAACACTAATAATCTCACTAAGCTAGAAATTGGTGATTCGTAAGGTTCAGATCAATAAAAACCTACAAACTGTATGTGGGGTGAGCAGAGACATCAAGGGAATACAAGGAAAACTGCAGTAATTCCTAGCTCTTTGAAAATAAAGAAAAGACCGGTATCTTTCTCTTTCCTCAAAAAGTCAGGAAAAAAAAGACAAAACTGAACTCATGGCTTGCCTTACCTTAAGCAGTTTCTGGACAGTATCAAAGCTTTGTAGGGCCAGCTGTAAATGTTAAAACGTTAGAGTTAATGAGCAAGGTCCCTTCTTACCTTTTTATTTATTTTTAAAAATTCAGACAGTGTAAAGTGATAAGGATCCAACCTTGGACCTCAAGTTAGGATTTTAAAAAAAAAGCCCTATACACAGAATCTACTTGGGAAATACACCTTGTTCTTAGACTGATTCTGAAAACTGTCAGTCTGGAGAATGTGGCTAGAGACATCACATCTATTTCTTGGACATACACAAACATAGTGTTCTGTGCTCCCTCTGCTGGCTCAAATTCCCAGAGTACCACACAGAAAAGTACAGTCTATGGTACACAAAGATGGAAGAAAATGAAACAGAGTCAACCTGTTTGGAAAGAGAGAGAATGTAATATGTGTGAAGGGGTAAACCACACAGTGACGCAACAGGCTAGCCTTGGGAATGTTACTTTACAGGTGACATGACTATATCCTAAGGCTATGCTGGGGCAGAGCAGTAGCTAAAGACAGAGATGGTCATTTCCCAAGTTTATTAAAGGGAGAAAAACAGAAAAAACCAACAAGCCCAGTGGAAACCAGAGAAAGAGAAAATTAATGTATCGAATAGTTTATAACCATTAACAACCATCAACAAAGCCTCTACATAATCCCTTTATCCAAGGATATATATATATACAGTTTCCACACGTTTTGTATTCAGGAAGCATCCCAGGGAAGTAGCAAGTTTGCTGCTGTAAAAATTTAAATAGCCCTGTGCCTGCTCCTTCAATGGATGGAGCTGAGACAGGATGCTGCAGTGCCTGCTCCTTCAACGGATGGAGCTGAGACAGGATGCTGCAGGCTGTACAGAAACCCCCTTTGTCATGATCGATTCTCTGCAAGGAAGTGATTAGCATTTGATATAGGAAACAGATACCCTAATCTGAAATTGCCTCTGAAGGCAAATAAAATAAATCGGATAGAAGAGATTTCCACCAAGAAAGAAGAAAAACATCAAGAAGTTTAACTTTCAGAAACAGGTAAAATTTTTGGTACAGTAGCTTCATAAAAAAATAAAAGTTCATTTGTAGGGTCAACTGCTTTTATTTTTTAATTAAGTTGTAAAAGAAAAAAACAACATACAGAAATGTGATTATTTTAATTCCTTTTATAAGGACAGAAATTTAAAGTGTCATTAGTTTTTAGATAACAGAGGAACACTTTTCCAAAAGCAAAAAAACTTCTGGTTTTCAAAGAGTACTTGAATTTTTCTTCTTGTCAGGAACCAGAAGGATGATTCCTGGGCAAAGGAAACGGTGTAGTGATTTGTGCAGCAGGGAGAAAAATGGTAAAACCACTTTTAAATTCAGGAATATCACTGAAAGTACTTGCTTAGCACTCCGAAAGTGGGACTGCTTACCTCTCTTGTTGGCACTAGTATCAGAGCATAGGGGCCATCACCACGCTGTTGACACAGGAGGAAAGAAATGCCATTAGTTGAATAAGCGCAGGTCACAGAGGTCCAGAAGGGGGGGTTAAGGGTGGCCACTTGTAAATATCAGGAGCAGTTCTTTAAAGAGATAAGCCTGCCCACTACCCTCGTGATTACACGACATTCATCTAGAAGTTCTGGCCCACGCAATCAGAAAAGACAGAGAAATATGTATAAATCTGGAAAGTAGGAAGTAAAGTTGCCATTATTAGCAGATGATATTTTATTCTTAAAAAAAAAAACAAAAACCAACGAAAACAAAAACAACTTAAGAAATCGGGACTTGAGGACTTCCCTGGTGGTGCAGTGATTAAGAATCCGCCTGCCAATGCAGGGGACACGGGTTTGATCCCTGGTCCAGGAAGATCCCACATGCCGCGGAGCAACTAAGCCCATGTGCCACAACTACTGAGCCTGCTCTCTAGAGCCCGTGAGCCACAACTACTGAGCCCACGTGCCACAACTACTGAGCCCGCGTGCCTACAGCCCGTGCTCCGCAACAAGAGAAGCCACCGCAGTGAGAAGCCCACGCACCGTGACGAAGAGTAGCCCCCGCTCACCACAACTAGAGAAAGCCTGTGTGTAGCAACAAAGACCCAATGCAGACAAAAATAAATAAATAAATTTAAAAAAAAGAAATCACTTGAAAATCTACCACAAAAAAGACAAGTCAACTAGCTGAATACAAAATTAATACAGAAAAATCAACAGCCTTCCAACACAGAAAGTTAGATGGAATCACAGAATAGCAAAAAAACAAAAAAGGTTAAAAAAAATAAGCTTCACAAAAAATGTACAAAATCTATACAATAAAAAATTTTAAATACCTCTAAGGCGCATAAAATAAAATTTGAATAAATGGAACAGTGTATCCTATTCTTGGATAAGAAGACTTAATATTATAAATAAGCTAATTCCCCCTAAATCAATCCATAAATGTTATGTAATTCTAATAAAAATGCCATGAACATGCATATATAAAATATCTAAAACATGCCACAAGTATACATACATATGCACATAAAAAATAATATATATAACCAGACAAGCTGATTTCAAAGTTCATATGGAAAAGTAAATGTGCAAGAATAATCAAGACATTTCTGAACAACATCAGATGATAAGACAATTTAAATCTACAGTAGTTTTAAAAAATCGATGCTAGCACATAGAGATTACAATAACAAATACAGCCTAGAATAGAATCAAACACATATAGAAAGTCAGGAAATATGATAAGAGGCAATTTATATCAGCAGTGAAAAGATGGATAATTCAAATGCCCTTTTAGAAAAAAAATTAAGTTAGAAAAATTAA
Source organism: Lipotes vexillifer (assembly GCF_000442215.2). Lineage (NCBI taxonomy): Eukaryota > Metazoa > Chordata > Mammalia > Artiodactyla > Lipotidae > Lipotes > Lipotes vexillifer. Next base: position 2,036,484 of record NW_006779962.1, on the reverse strand, counting down.
GTTGGAATTAAGTTGGCCTTTTTACAGATGACATAAAACTCAGAAACTATAAAACTCTGACAAATTTTATTACATAAAAATTTTTAAATTTCAGAATGGAAAAGTAATACCTAAAGAAAATTAGTCAAATGACAACGTGGGGAAAAAAAATATGCCACACATAAGAGAAAGGGCCAATTTCTTAGTTTATAAAGAAGGTTTGTAATTCAATTAAAAATAAAAATAAAGAAGACCAACAACTCAAATAGAAAAATGGAGAGGGATATAACAGCTAATTTATGGAAATAAGAATTCAAAATATGGCTTTTACATGTATGAAAAGATGTTCAACTTTACTCCTAAGAGAAATTCAAATCAAAACTATGATACAATATGTTTCCCCTGTCAAATGAGCAAAAATAAAACAGCCGATAGTGTTGATAAAGGCACAGGCATGCAGGAACTCTTATACACTGTTGGTGGGAATCCAAATTGGTGTAACTCCTTTAAAGATCAATTTTGGTATTATCTACCAAATAAAAATGCAAATTCCACTTACAGGAATTTCTCAAAAAGAGAGACTCACACATGTGTATAAAGAAGTTGTTTAATTGCTTTGTTTGTAGCAAAATGTTGAACACAATGTAAATTCCACCAATGAGGGAATGACAATAATTTATGGTACATACTTACAGTGGAAGACTAGGCAGCCATTAAAAAAACAAGGCGGGTCAACACGGTATTGATAAGAAACCATCCCCAAAACATATTAAGTGAACAAAAGCAAGGCACAGACAATCATGCATAGCAAGCAACTATTTGTGTATCAAACAAACAAAAACTTCAACGAAAGGGGGAGGGGAAATATGCATAGTCAGATTTGCTTTACATGCAAAGAATATCCTTGGAAGGATTAAACAAGAGACTGGTGATAAGGACCATCCCATCCTGAGAGAAGAACTGTGCCACTCAGGGCAAGGGGCAGTAGAATGACTTACTTGTCACTGTATATTTTTTGGTGCTCTTCAAATTTTTTTAACATGTACATTATACCTACAAGTAACAGTAACAATAATAGAAGAAAACAAAGTAATCTGACAAGGGCCAGGAAGTCAGCGGTGCCTTGCATCTCCAAAGTGCTCACAGACACTTAGGGAATGAATCGAATACGTTAGTGTAAAAGCTAAGCACAGATTTAGCAGCAAACTAAATTACAAGTATGGTTTTCATATTTTGCATAGGAAACGTTTACCTACAAGGAGAAAAGGATTTGGAATTCAAACTACAGCCGTCTGTACTCAACATCGACTTTGCAAGACTGCGCTGAAGCCGGGCGAGGCTCAGTAAACATGTTAGTACAACGGTATCAACACAGCAGTGTTAGAGATTCTGACATTTCAAAAGGTGTTACTACACAGAGAAGAAAGACCAATCAATTCCTCGCAGGGCAGAAGTGAGCGAGGAAGGATGGATGGGATGTTAAAGAAAATCAGAGCCCAAAGAGCTGAAAGTGTGAAAACACAGAAAAGCAGTCCGTTTTCATTCCGTCATCTAAAGTAACTGAAGACTCTGCTGGTGCCTTGAATTTGCTGCTCCCTCCAGATAGGTTTTTTTTACAAGTCAAATCTGTTTACAATGAACTCCAAGGGCCTGTACTGAGCATCACCTGAAATAAGTGAATTAAATTTGGGCTTGTTAAATTGTCTCTACAGAATATTCCAATCTTTAATAGAACAAGCTGTTATTGATATTAAAAAACACGAGTAAATAAGAACAACGACATGGTTGGTTAATGCTCTGAATCTAAGCAATTCAGAACACTGCCCTTCAAACCAGCCACACGTCCCTGTTGCTGACAATGACGGTGGAGACTTAGGGAGCAGGTATTATCACCACCAGGCGCTTGGAAGCAGGTCTCAACTCTCCCTGTGCGCTGACTCCCTGAATCCTCCCGGCAACCCCAGGACACAGGCACCGCCGTGATCCCCCACGAGGCACACTAGGATGAGGTGATGTGCTAACGTCACACTCAGACCCAGGATCTGAGCAGAGCCCCCGCCATGCTGTCCACCTGAGGAATGTAGTCGCATGTCTCCTGTCCTCCGTTCACGGATCCAGCAAATGAGACAGCTGGGCCAGAACTGTAGGACCCACGCCAGATCAAATACACGCCCAAACCCTGCAACTTTCCAGGAAGAAAAAACCCTCCACTAGAAGCTCTCCTGGAGTATCTAAACGGATGAGACTTTACCACACTGGTCTAATAATTCACATTTCTTCTCTAACCTACACCGGGTACGATGCTAAGGCCCTTGTGTGAACCACTGCACTGCAAAGTGCCCAATGGAAGAAAACACCAGTCACCTGCAGGAAACAAAATTCCCACTCACCCGCCTCAGAGAAAACCGGCTTTAGTGTGAAAAGTATCTTTCTCATCTCTGTCTGTGTACACGTATATGTATGTATATATAGAATTATTAGTTATGAAATTGGAGTCATATTATACATACTGTTTTATAACGGGCCTTTTTAACATGGCAAGAATGCCTGTCAAGTTCACAGATAGTAATTGAAGAAAACAGCACTTTTAATAACTATATGAGGTTCCACCATTTGGATGATTGTGTAGGATTTATTGATTTAAAAATCATTTAAATAGTTTAAATAACATTTAAACGTATTCACTCTGAAATAATCTCAGGCTTACGAAAAACTGCACAAATAGTTCAAAGAACTCCCTTACACCCTTCTCCCAGCTTCCTTGTATGACACTGATTCTCAAAATCACAGTATAATGATCAAACGGGAAATTAACATTGATTCACTGCTATCAGTTAATTTATAGGCCTTATTCAAAGTTCATTAACTGACCTATTAACATGCTTTTTCCAGACTAAGACCCAATTCAGGGCCACGCAGCATTTAGTTGTCATGACTCCGTCGTCTCTTTTACTCTGCGGTACCGCTTCAGTATTTCTTTGTCTTTTGTGACCTTAATACTGTTGAAGAGTACTGGCCGGTCACTCTGTAGGATGTGCTTAGATCTGGCTTTGTCTGATGTCTAGGATTAAATTACAGTTGTGCGTTTCTGGCAAGAAAACCAGAGGAGTATTGTTTCATCCTTCATGCACCTATCGGGAGACACACTAGGCCAACACATCCCGGCACTGGTGAGGCCCCATCCAACCACCTGGCTAAGGTGGCATCAGCCAGGCTTCCCCACTGTAAAGTTACCATTTTTTTCCTGTATCTTCCGGATACATACTTTGAGACTGTGTAAATATCCCATTTTCATCACACTTTAATCCACTCATTTTAGCATCTCTGATGATTCCTGTGTCATTTGCCAAATGATGATGTCCTACAAGTACTCACTGGAATTCTAGTATAAGGAAGGGATTTCCCTCGTCCCACCTATTTATTCAATAATTCATTTATATCAGCTTGGACTCAATAGGTATTTGTTTTAGACTGTGGGCTGTAATCCAACACCATCGTTATTTACTTTGTCATTCAAATAACAGGCAGGCTCAATACACATGTAATTCTGCATGTCCCAACTGAGGAAAAAGTAACCAACTAGCTCGTCATCTGTTTGTGAACCCATCTCTCTTCCTATTTCTGATCTCAGTTTCCTCTCAACTGAGAATAACCAGGGTGTATTTGTGAGATTCTGGGCTGGGTTTTGAGATGACACCTATGCCTACAGAACATGGCAGTCACACGGCCTCCTAGGGGACCATTCCAAGGAACCCAGTTCTGGCCCCTCTGGCCCAGGTGCTAAGTGTGTTTCGCAACTAAAGATAAATCCTAGGAAATACTAAATACAAGGCGGCCCAACCGTCACACCCACTAATTGGGTACTTATTTTCACTTCTACTATTCATGACAAACCACTGTTTTCAATACAATGTTCACCTTTCTCAGTCAGAAGAGCTTGGCCTCTGAAGCCAAAGAGAATGCAGATGGAAACCCAGCTCCACAATCACTCCCCGCACGGCCTTAGGAAGTTAACTTCCTCAAGCCTCCTTTTTTTTTTTTTTTAAATCGAGGTAATAGTAGTACCTTCCAACTCAGTGCGACTGGGGTAGTCAGAGAGTCAAGAAGACAACACAAGCAAAGCATCCGGCACGATGTCTGACACAGGGGGAGCATCTTACAAACATTCCCTATTAGAACTACTAGGATGACTGTTACATTTGTTTATATTTATTCTATTCCACTCTGAGCACGGTCTTCAGATGCAACATGCTTATGTAATAAATGAACTAAAAAGAGGCAGGAAAACAAAGCTAACTGAAAAGATTCTTTTGGTCCCAATATTACTGCTCTGGGTCAGTTTGATGAGTTCTTATGCACTGTGAACAATAACAGGAAAACATACTTTCTTTTCTATTTTTTTCTTTTTTTTGGCCACACCACGCAGCTTGCGGATCTTAGTTCCCCGACCAAGGACTGAACCCCGGCCCCGGCAGTGAAAGCGCCGTGTCCTCACCACTGGACCGGCAGGGAAGTCCCATAAAAACACACTTTCTACTCACCTGTATTTTGGATTTCATTGCTTGAAGAGACTGGACCACAGGGATGCAATAGGCAAGAGTTTTACCTTTTAAAAAAGTACAAGAGCAATCAAAATCACAGAGCCTGTGGATGTCAGAAAACCAAAGACAGTAAACGAACCGGCACTGCTACCTCTGGGCTGTCCTGAAGTCTGGGGACAGGAAAAGTACACTCACATCCAGGTGGAAACGGAAGTCACCTGTCTGTCACAACTCCTAGCTCTGCTTTGTAAATTCAGTACTTCTAAGAAACCTGCACCTTCAGCTCCTTTAACGTCTAACAAGGGAGACAATGATACATTTCCGAGGTCACACAGACTGCCCCTAGAAACTAGAAAACTCCCTCTCTGGGGTCACCTCAACCTCTCAAAGGGACTTCCGTGGTCAAGTAAGTGTCTTCCGTGGTGAGAAGCCAGCCAGTCTGAAACCCCAGAGCTGGCCTCTAAAGATCAAGGAGAAACCAAGGATGGCAAAAACTTTGGGCTTCCACCTACCTGGCTGAGCTGGGGGAGCAGAGAATAGCTGACCTGCCACTAAGAGCACAACAGGGTCAGAAGAGCAAGTCCAGACTGTTCTGGAATGCGCCAGAATGGTGTTCCGTGTTCTAGCAAAACAACTAGCACCCGTGTGCTCACAGCAAGGCTGCTTTAATACCAGAAGGAAATAGTCATCACCCACTGGCGTGAAGACAGGCAGCTCTGGTCATAGGTGGTGGGACCAGGCAAAGCCCTGAGATGGGCTCTGAGAAATGACAGCAGACTTGACTCCTTCCTGATCATTCCTGATCACGGGCCCCATTGATCATCCCCTTCCTTTCAGGGCTCTAATCAGAAGCAAGCGTGGCCACCCCTCCCCCAAACCAAACAGAGCAGCCGCCACCACGACAGACACCTCACTACACAACCCACCACACGACTGTGGAGGAAGGGCAGAAATCAAATGACAACTGACCTGAGCCAGTCTGGGATCTCACGAGAGCATCTCTGCCTTCCAGCAACACAGGGATACTTTGCTTCTGAACGCTTGGGCCGCCCAAAAGAAAGAGCACATGATTATCTATAAAGTACCACCTGCCCATGTTTACACGCAGAGATGCAAGATACACAAAATGCAATGACCCCAGGCTCTATCACCTGCCGCCTCAGAGGTTACCTGAACAGTCATGGAAAGGGCTGAGAAACCTCTGATGGTTAGAAGAATAAAACCTCAGTTAGATTTTTGGAACTTTTGGGGCTGCAAATGTTGAGGCAAGCCGGAGACTGGCCGTTCTATTAGACTACTTAAAAAGAAAAATGGGACAGGTGTGATGACAAGCTGGAGCCACCACAAAAGCACACCACACACTCTCCTGCCTTCTGAACCAGGGAATATGAAACAATAAAACATTATGGAAAGATTCCCAAGCAGAAGAGTGAAAGGAAACTTGTGAGCCACACAGACAGCCAGGAACTGCTGTCCGTTCTCTAGAAAACCAAATAGGACTGCTACGGACACAGTAAGATGTGTGTCCACGTGTGTATTCAAAAACAAACAACTAAAACAGCAAAGTCCTACTGTACAGCACAGGGAACTATATTCGATATCCCATGATAAACCACAATGGAAAAGAATATGAAAAAGAATATATGTGTATAACTGTATCACTCTGCTGTGCAGCAGAAATTAACACAACATTGTAAATCAGCTACACTTCAATAAAATAAAATAAAAAATCCAAAAGGGTATGGAAATCACATTTGGTTGATAAAACTGAACAAAAAAAATAATAAAGGGGTTCCTTATTTTATTCTTTGATACTTATTAATGTTTACTTCTAAGTGAAAGGTGACTTATTAAAATGTACAGAAGCATACATACTCATCTCTGCCCCACACCTGTCACCACTCCATTTCTGTTTTCCAGGACTTGTCACTAACATTTAAAAACTTTTTTCAGCATCCCATTATATCCAACTAAGTATTTACTCCTATCTTGTAGCTGACTCTAATTCTTACTACTAAGAAATGACAAGATAAATTCTGTATTCTAGACAAGTTATTTTCAGGAAGCACAGACAACAGTGGGATCTTATGCAGACCATCTTCTGGACCAGAGATCTCTTACAGTTTAGAGCTGAGGGCAGAAGGGGACGGAGACCCAGTCCCTCCATCTCCCAGGTGGGGAAGCTGAGCGGCTACCCAGCCCTCAAGGGTCAATAATCTGGCCTGTTCTCTAACGCCAAGACACAAGTTTGCTGTCCTTCACAGACAATTCAGATTTCATCTGTTTATACCCACTTAAGCCCTGAGAAAATCAAGACTGACCCAGAGCTCTTACCTGGTCATACTAGACATTTTTAAGACCGTATTTATTGTGGAAATCTAGGAGAAAAGACAAAAAACAAAAACAAAAACTTTTCTTTAACAAATTTTTTGGTACAAATATATTTAATGCAAATAAGGATGCAAAAAAGGGGGAAATACTGGGGTAGAAATGGATGTGACCACGATCAAATCAAGTTCCTCTAACCCAGTGGTTCTCAACTGGGGGTGGTTCTGAGCACTGCCTCCCCCAGACCTCCCAATGTCTGAAGAAATCGTTGGTTGTTATAACTGCGGGTGGGGATGCTACTGGCATTAAGTGAGTAGAGGCACAGGATGCTGCCATACATCCTGCAACACACGGGGCAGCCCCCGTGACACAGAGTCCCCATCCCCAGACGTGCACGGTACCAAGGCTGGGAAACCCCACACCAACGTGTAGGTGAGAAAGCAAGTATAGGTAACCCACCCGAAAGAAGGAGTAGGTAAGCCGTGACCATATGAGCCAAGGAAATCCAGACTCCCTAAAAGTGAATGTATGTTTCTCACCTTACTCATAAATAAGGCTGGAACACTCATTCATGGTTGTTGTTTTTTTTTGAGTGTCCACTTGTTTGTAGCAAATGCATGTTTAAAGAGCCCCTTCTTCCTTCAATTCTTTATAACTCCCTTAACAGCAAGATGCCGGTTCAGTTCCCTCTCCTAGGGTCCCTATGACATCAGCCACCCAGAATAGCCCTGATGTCGTTATCTATCCAGTAATTATGAGGTGGATTTCAAGTTCGATATATGGAGTCTCAGCCCTAAAGTGAATGAGGTGAGGAAAGTCTTTAGAGTTCTTTAAAAAAAGAGGGGGAGTGGGGTGCGGACCATGAACAGACTCCTAAGTTCACGTGAATGGTCCTGGAAGAGCATCTTAGCAATCTGAGTTCATCCAGGTAACTTGATGCAAACATAACCATTCTTTGATTTTTTTTCTTCCTAGAACTGTCATTTCACAGACATTCTGAATGAACAGACTGAAAAAATCGACACACCAATAAAACATGGAGGGATACTTACTAGATGTGGGTGGAGGTCCAGGGCTTGAAAAGCATCTGAAGTGAACACTTTTTCTTGCACCTGCTTTACTACAGGTCTGCAAATGACGAACAAGACGCGGGCGTCAGTTCCAAAAAACAAAGAAAAAGGCAGAAGACACTTAATTCCTTTTATTCTCGAAGGGTGTCTACATGTGGACATACCTGTGGAGTTCTGGAATCTCAGGGTTGTTTTTAAACAGGGATGAAGTCTTAATGCCCGGTTTCCGTTCCTGGTTTCCATCACTCGCACCAGCTGAAGACCTCTTGGGAGAAAACGTTTTCTGTGCCTTCCCCTTAAAAGCCCTTGGAGTTTCTTTAGCAGCAGTTTTCTTGGCCGGGAGAAATGACGTTTCACTCCTCCGTTTCGCTAGGGGAGCCTCACTGGATGCTTGGTATTTTCTTTTGGTGGCTGCTGCTTGCTGCATCATTCCCAAAAGGCAAGAGTGACAAGAGATGCATTAGTCCATGAAAACAGACCTCAGAGTGAAGCCTGACTGCCCACAGAATTGCATCTCTCCCTGCAGAGATCATTACGCCCCATATGTCAAGCAACAGTTCAGGGTCTGCAATCAGATTCTTTGACTCAACCTTTTTTTTTTCCCAAAAAAGGAAAAAAAAAACCCCATAAACCTCAGCTGATCCATCTACTAGACCTCGCCAATCATCTTAACCTTCAACTCCACCAAGATAATCAAGAAGGGAGAAACATTTTTCAGGCTGAATTTTAACGAATGGAGTCTGTTTGCAGTGAGGAGAGGACCCACCTTGTGAAGTGTGCAAGCTATGTCAATCCAAATCTCTAGGAATCCATGTACACGACAAGAACGAGAAAGAGGGGAAATGAATCTTTTCTCTTGCCACCAACAAAGCCCATCGGTGACTATATAAGCTGCATCCCAGCTTACGCCCAGGAAGCAGAAACCTTCATTACCGCTCTACCCCAGAGCGACTGGATCGCTGTCATTCTCTGCCCTCAAGCTGCTCCCCCAGATTCAGATAGCTGGGAGACGATTCCTCCTCCCAGTTTCCATTCCAAATGAGAATTCAGCTCCATCCATCACCTCTATCACAATTACTTCCAACTCTCCTCGCCTTTCCATTCCCTGTCTGATCGCCGAGTACAGGCTACAACACGAGACATTTTCTCGCCTGTTGCTTCTCATTTCCATAACATGAATGTTGTTAAATGTATGACGTCCAAACTTCCCCTATAGGAGAAGTTCATCCAATTCCTCTGTTTTCCTTGGCCTTCTCTTCCAATATACATTATACATGAATATAAAAACATCCTGTGAGTAGCTAGGAATTGTTATTCTGGAGTTCTGGTTTCTCTTGGAATGTTATTTTCCTCTTGGCTTGAAATCATGACTTCTGTATACACATCAGCATGCTTTAGCCATGACTGTCAGCTTTTTTTTTTTTGCGGTACGCAGGCCTCTCACTGTTGCGGCCTCTCCCGTTGCGGAGCACAGGCTCCGGACGCGCAGGCTCAGTGGCCATGGCTCACGCGCCCAGCTGCTCCGCGGCACGTGGGATCCTCCCGGACCGGGGCACGAACCCGTGTTCCTTGCATCGGCAGGCGGACTCTCAACCACTGCGCCACCAGGGAAGCCCAACTGTCGGCTTTTGACTAACCTAGCAATAACAATAGTTCTTTGTTCCTGGCAACCCTAAGGGCTGCTATAGCTAAGTAATTCGATACATACAACTTCAAATATTTAGTATTAATATTTAGTATTAACGAAGTAGGTACTGACCGGCTTCGTTTTACGAATTTTACAAATTTATTTTTACGAAGTCCCAAATTTTCAGACTAAAAAGAGATGGAGTCAAGTTTCAGGTCGGAATGAAATGCGCAGATCTTACCTGGTTTACAGACTCACAGGCTCTTGGAGCACAAAAAGGCCCAAAGGCCTCTCCCCCCAACGCATGTGTGGACTTCCCATCACCAGACCCCCTGACAGGTGGCCCTGCAGCTCCTGCCTGCACCTCCTCCTACTGTCCTCCATCCCATGAGGCAGCCCATTCTGTCCCCAACCAAGTTCTAGGGGCTGGGAAGCTGTTTCTGACATTCAGGCAAGACCTGTCTCCCAGAAGATCCATCTACTAGTCTGCAGTTTGCTTTCTGCAGCAACTCTTGTATGTAACATTCCTTCATTCATCACAGAACTCCTCGTTTTCCTCCTCCTTTGGACTAACTATCCCAAACAGGACACAAACTTTAGAACCCTTACCATCCCGGTCACTCTTTATTCCCACGTCAACTTCTCTCTAAAAGGCAAGTGTTCCGAATTAAGCACAGTATCAGGCAGGCTTTCCACTGCTCGGCTAAAATTGAAAATGTGTAATGAGAGCTACAAAGCCCTTTAGAATCTAACCTCTGCCCATCTCACCAGTCTCAGCTTTACCCTCTGCCGTCCTGGACTTCCTTAAATTCCTAGAATGTACCAAGCTCCTTCTCTCCTCAGGGCCTTTGCACATGTTACTCCTACACCCATGTGCCCAGCCCTCCCCTCATACTCATCCTTCAGATCTAGGGCTACCTGCTGTGTCCTCAGAAGAGCCTTTCTTGACCTCCTCTCTCCACCTGTCAAACCAGGGTGCCTGCTCTTGTCTCTCATGGCACCCTTATTCTCCTTTGCAGCACTCAGTAAAATAATAAATATAGCACGTAATTCATTGTGTGATGTCTGTCTTCCCCATTAGATTAGAAGAAATGGACAAGCCTGTGCCAGGCTTGCACTGAATCCCCTGCACAGGACCACGTCTGGCACAAAGTAAGCGCTCAATAAATAACTGTAAGATTAATGAATAACACGTGATGGAATTATCCTTTTCCGTGATCTGGATCTATTCTATTTGTTAGTTCCCCCGCACCCCACCAGCATCCACAACACATTCATTTAAAAAACTGACCACCGTCAAGTAGCTTTTGGTTCTGAAGATACAAAGGTTAGACAAGCCCTTGAGGAAGTCACAGACTAGCGGAAGAGACCAAAGTGTAAAATCACAAATCTAATCCTGTATTTGTACTACAGAAGAGGTACAGACAAAGGGTTACTTGGGCACAAAACGTGAAGTAAGACTACCATGGCCCACAGCGAGGGGAGGGGAGGCAGAGATACAGGAATGCTTCATGAGGTGGCACCGGAGCAGAGAAGAGCAGGGACACGTCTGGATCTTCTAAAAATAAGCAAGTGCCTGAGTCTGCTCCCCCACCTGCATAATGAGGGGATTATGGCAGGTGACTTCTAGGGTCCATCCCGCCCTACCAGCCTGCATGCCATGTCTTTGATATTAATAAACATATTCAGTAGTTACTGTACACCAGGGAGTATGCTAAATACTTACAGGAATGATGTCATCTATCCATAGGGTACTGGCATCATCCCATTTTAAGATGAGAACACAGAGAGAGAGAGAAGTGAGGTAATCTGCCGCAGGATCACTGAGGGATCAAGGCTTTGCCCAGACACTAGTTCCATGCCCTGGGTTCCTAACAACAATGCTACAACACCATCTAGTAAATGTCTCCTGTTTGGTTAGAAAATATCATGTATAGTTTGACCCCAATTTTGTTCTGCTTGTTTTCCAGAAGAATATATACCACAATGTTACCCAGAGTTATCTCTGAGTATGACAATCATGGGTGGGTTTTGTTTTGTTTTTTTAAATCTACTTTCCAAATTTCCTACAATAAATTTGTATTTTTTCTTTTCTTTTCTTTTTTAGAAAAAACATTCTGCATGGCATTAGATAGAGAATAATTTAAGCTGTCAAGGTCTTTCCAAGTCCAGTATATGAGCTACTCAACCCAAATTCAGGCTACTAGCAAATTTGATCAGCATATACATAATTCTCTTTCAAGACATAAACAAAAATGTAGGTGCAGACAAGGCCACTGCAGACAGTTATCATCATCTGATGAATATCCTTTTGACACAGTGGTTCAAGCAATCATAAAACCAGATAGCTTACATTTATTTATTCAACTCACTCCACAAAGCGTTACTAAGTGCTTTCTATGTGTTAGTTAATAGGCATGTACATGGCACAAGCACCCTACTGACCTCCTGATGTAGCAATTCTATTACCCAAAATGGAGTCAATATGATTTTTTTTTTTTTTAATAATTGACATGTATTAAGTGCTCCTATGGGCCAGAAAATGTATGGAGTCTTTATGTATATTATCTCATTTAATCTTCATAATAGCCTTATATGAAGTAGAAATTATTGTTCTCATTTTATGGATACGAAAAGTGAGGATCAGAGAGGTGAAGAAATTTCTTCAAGGTCACAGAGCTAGCGTGTTGCAAGGTCAAATCCCAGGTCTGTCCCACTCCAAATTCCACGTTCCCAATTGGCTCGCTGGTACGGATACCTCCCGGCCCCTTCGGCATAGATGCAGCTACAACATCACCCAGCCGAAAAGTCCTTACAAGCCTCTAAATCCTGAAGTTGATTATCACTAAAAAAATCTAGACAATAAGCCAGACAGTGGGTATGAGCTGATGTGAGCTTATATGAACAAGCAGTTTCAGCGTCACCACATTGGTTGAAAGGAACTGAACTGAACTTTGGCAATTTTTCAATGGCATTAAGTGATGCTTGTTCGAGAACCGCCCCCCCCGCCCCCCCACACACACTTTCCTTGGCACCAAACTGTAACCTTCCTGGTCATTTCCCAACAGATTTCTGCCCTGCAGCCCTCCTCTTTCCTAGGAGCTAAGTCAACCATCCTAAACTAATTTTCAGCTCTGGCTTGGGTTAAATTTAAGGCATCTTTTCCTCACCTAATGAGGGGATTATATTGATGAGTTGTATTTTCTTTTCCCCCTTCACTGCACGTGGATGAAAATACACCCGTTTTGAAAACTCTTCAAAGAAATTTCTAGTCTCCAGTCCTCATTCCCGAAACAAACGACCCTTAAGAGTCGAGGAAAGGGCGGCTGAAAGAAGTTCAGAGATGCGCTTGGTGAGTGACAAGCTGGGCCTCTCGCGCGAGCGTCAGTTCCTAATTTCTCCGAGTGAGTCTCAGATCCCTGCCTCCAACTAGCAGCCCGCGCCAGCCTCCCGCCCGTCTACACCCGCTCCGCTCCCTCCAAGAACGTCTCCTTAGAATGGTGTCCCGGTCTCAGACACGTGTTGCTCAGCGACTCCTCGAGGAGCTGCCGGATATCTGACTTTCCCCTCTTAACTCCGCAAGTAATTCGAACCCCGACCGAGAGGCAAGGCGGTAGGTCCCGGCGCGCCGCGGCCCTGGGTGCGAACGAATCCGAAACCGGGTCAGAACTCACCCGCCTCGACTGGGCTGGGCGGGGTCTGGAGGACGTTGTGGGGACTGCGGACCGGGACTCGGGAACATGAGGAAGCACTCCGTCGGCTGCTGCCATTCCGGCGGAAAGGCGAGTCGAGACCTCGCGAACCGGACCGCCACTCCGCTCGGACCCACGTGAGACGTGCGCGAGGACCCCGCGTAGCTGCCCCGCCGGGTCCTGCGCCCGCGCGCCTTCCGGGCCCCGAAGAGCCCGCGAACACGCGGCCCCGCGCCACTAGAGATCGAAGCCGCGGCCCCGGGGCCCCAGGGCGAGGCGGCGGCCCCGTTTGGCGTCCCTAGTGGCTTGGCCTATGGCAGGGGGTGTCAAGTCACACTCAACCCCTCAGTTCTTGCCGTGCAGTTCTTTGAATTCCTTTGAGAAACAAGAGGCGTGCCCCATCGAACCAATGTTTCCTTCCTTTGCCGCCGGGTTACTGTTCCCTCAGCACCTTAGTTGCCCCGGGAGGTCCCTAAAAGGGATTGGGGATTGGTCACGCCGCGGCGGGGGCGGAGTGGGGGTCCCTGCCCCTCGCCCACCCGCTGTCCAGCCCGGGCGCTTCCGTCCAGCCAGCAGAGGACTAGCGTTTTTTTACAGGCAGCGCCTTGGCCACCTGGCAGGGCTGGGTCGCCTAGCAACGGCGGGGTCCTTCCTGGCTCGGCGGCGCTTCGGGCCTGAGGGGAGAAAACCGCAGCTAAGGACGTTGGGGGCAGGCGGCCGCGTTGCGGGAGGCGGCAACGGGACGGTGACGCGCGGTTGGTGCGCCCGGGGTCGGCTTCTGCATCCGAGGAGAGATGAATACGGCCAAGGCCCGGGTGGGGCCCGCGGCCGACCGGCCTGCGCCACCCGAGGAGAAGGAGGGCGAGGCGGGCGGGAAGGAGCCGGGGGCGGACGCGGCCCCCGGGCCCAGCGCTGCGTTCCGCCTCCTAGTGACTCGGCGGGAACCGGCGGTGAAGCTGCAGTATGCGGTGAGCGGCCTGGAGCCGCTGGCGTGGTCCGAGGACCACCGCGTGTCGGTGTCCACGGCCCGCAGCATCGCTGTGCTGGAGCTCATCTGCGACGTGCACAACCCGGGCCAGGACCTGGTTATCCACCGCACCTCGGTGTCTGCGCCTCTCAACAGCTGCTTCCTCAAAGTAAGTCATCCCCGGGCCGCAGCCCTGGGGCCTCTTCCTGCTCCCCTCCCGCGCCCGTGTCACTGGTCCCTGGGGATTCCCGGCCCACGCCTAGTCCGGGGATTCCCCTCCTCGCCTCCAGCGTTTAGGGTCACGGTAGCTTAAAAAAGAAACAAAAAACCGTCCAGAGGTTTACGCCCGATTTCCCGGGTCACCCATCCACTCCCGACACATGCTTCGGTTTCCTGTGAACTAAATTTGCCTTCAGAACTTTAGGGCTCCTGAAGTTTTATTGTTCTATCATCACCATTTGCAAGTTGTTTTATTTTTTAAGTAGTAAGTCGTGTTGTTCATTTTAGTGGTCTAAAAGTATTAAAACTTTCGCTGTTTCTTTTATAGATCTGTATGCATATATGTGACAGTCAAAGTGTATATTTAACACATTTTTGAATACCACTGTGTATCAGCTAGGCACCAGTCTAGGTTCCGGAAGTAAAGCATTGTACAAAACAAAGTTCCTGTCCTCATGGAGCTTACCTTCTTTTTGCAAGTCGTGAACAAATAACAATGTAATAATAGGTAGTGATAAACGTTGTAAGGATATGTATCTATATAAAGAGAACGTATTTTTATGAACTTGAAGTTTTTTTAAAAAAACTCTTACTCTGCACAGCCATTTAAAGTAGGAATCACTAACTGGGTAGGGTACAGGGAACCCACACCACTTTTTAGGATACTTAATCCAAGTTTGAAACTGATAATTTGATGTTGAGTTGGATCATTGGTAAACCTGTATGACTAAGCCTTCTAAGATCTTGGACAAGATGTGAACAAATTGATTCAAGTATAACCAATCAGGTGGATAGATGTTCTTAATGCTACCGAACTGAGAAACACTCAAGGAGGGAGGCAGAACAAAGGGGTTTTAAAAGGTGTATCCTCTGCTGAAAAGAAACTTACTGTTGCTAAGGATGTTCATATGCACATCAGCTAGAGAAAATCTTAAGTGTGTGTCTCAATATGGTAGAGATTTAATACTTTAGCAGAGAGAATTTAAAGAAAGGAAGGAACAGTGAAGCGAGATGCTTTTATCAGGGAAGGTTATTTGGTGGTGAATCTGCAGCAGACCTAAAAAAAGGTAGGGTTTGGATTGTGAGAAGTCCTCCGGAGGAAAGGGTCATCCAGATGGCAGGAATGAGGTGCCCGTCTCACACACATACATGTAAATCATGAGCATAACTTGCTGCTGTTTGTGTAAATAATGATGGGTCAACAGTTGAGTTCAAGTAGCTTTCCTAGAGAGTCAGAGGAAGTAAAGTGAGGCCAATTTGGGAACTTTGAAGGTCAGTCTGAGATGGTTGACTTCAATCTAGGAAGGCCTAAAGTGCTGTTACAATATCATGGATGTGGACTGACCTGGTGTGGTTCAGGAATGTGAATCTGGCCGGCCTAGAGGCAAGTAGATGATTGTTGGCGTCAATATAAGACAGGGGTTAAGAGATTGCACTTTGGCACCAGATAGCAAGATAGGCCCATCTATAAAAGAAGGGTAATAAAACCTACCTTGGGCTTCCCTGGTGGCGCAGTGGTTGAGAGTCCGCCTGCCGATGCACGGGACGCGGGTTCGTGCCCCGGTCCGGGAGGATCCCACATGCTGCGGAGCAGCTAGGCCCGTGAGCCATGGCCGCTGAGCCTGCGCGTCCGGAGCCTGTGCTCCACAACAGGAGAGGCCACAACAGGGAGAGGCCTGCGTACCGCAAAAATAAATAAATAAATAAAACCTACCTTGTTTAGAATTTTCGGAAGATTCAGTTAAATATATATTTATATACGTACATACATACACATGTGTAATTACTTAGCACAGTTCCTGGCGCACTGTAAATGCTCAATTTTAAAAATAGTCATACAAGTATGAAGGAAGGAGTTTGGGTTATTGCTATGACTATGGATATGAAGTTATTTATAGTACTGTATTCTGATAAAAATTTGACTCTGTCGTTGGTTCCACACCTGAAAAATGAGTAATAGGAAATCTTTATATATCCCTCTGGTAGTTGATTGCTTTCCTGAAATTAATTAGTGGCATCTTCCCCTTCTGCACTGTTCTTCGGTATGCACATCACAGAAACCACCAATCAGCAATCTTATTGGCCTAGCACTGCCTGGTGAATGAATGCTGAGTTGTCCTGCAATTCTAAAAGAGGCTTCTGTGGGATAAAACTGGAGTAATGGTAGGAATGTAAAGAAGTTTCTATCTGTACTTTGATTGCACTACCTGTTGACAGTCCCTGTGGATTTAAATCTACTTGGTGCTGTCCAGCTCGCTCTAACATGAAAGGTGGACATTCTGCAACCTAGATTTCAGTATGTAGCACTGCTAGAAGGTAGATACTAAACCGCTTTGAAGCTTTTGTCTGATCATTATTTAGATTATGAATTTTTTCAGGAAAATATGCAGTTAAATAATAGTTGACATATTATCTGCAATTTGCAAGTTACTGTCCTGGGCACTGAGGTTATGTGATATAAAGGTGAATGATATAAATCTGAAAAGCAATAAAATAGTGACTTAAGAATAAGTTGTGGACTTCCCTGGTGGCGCAGTGGTTAAGAATCCGCCTGCCAGTGCAGGGGACATGGGTTCGAGCCCTGGTCTGGGAAGATCCCACATGCCGTGGAGCATCTGAGCCCATGCACCACAGCTACTAAGCCTGCGCTCTAGAGCCCGCGAGCCACAACTGCTGAGCCCACATGCCACAACTACTGAAGCCTGCGCGCCTAGAGCCCATGCTCCGCAACAAAAGAAGCCACCGCAATGACAAGCCCACGCACCACAACGAAGACCCAACGCAGCCAAAAATAAATTAATTAATTAAAAAAAAAAGAGTAAGTTGCAGTTTCTTTTCCCATTGGACTGCTGATTTAATGAATCATCTAGTTGTACACAGTTCCAAATTCTAATAATATATGCATAACTAATTTGTATCAGTTGTTAAGAACGTTAGTAACATTAACTCCATCTACTACATTAAGTTAAATAACTATTTCCTGTCTTTGGAATTATATTCCTGCCCTCAAGAAGTTTGCTGTCTAGTAGCTTCAAATGAGTTTTTATTTGTTAGGTGCTTACAAAGTACATAGCTATTAGTTGTAATAGTGGCCAACTAGGAACGGGTTATAGTCAAATGATTGGCCGGGGGTCAGCCTCTGGGAGCTGGACTCTTAACTGGTATGCTCCTAGGGCATCTGAGTACTTGTTTTGATTTGTTAACTAGTTTGTGATATGGAGAGTTGAGGGGAGGTGCAGTAGGCTAATTCAAACACCTAACATATTAGAAATTACTGCACAAACAACCCTAAGGATTTTCGCTACTGGCTGACATCCACACTGCTCTCCATTCCGTCAAGGATTCTTCCTGCAGTGAGTAGGACCAAGCTTGAGCTTCCTTTATTTCATTCTGTGCTGCTGTTTGGGGTTACACATTCTGTAAGTTTACTTTCAGTTCTATAGTAGCTTTTATTGTAATAGTAAATTATCCTAGTCTGAGGATTATTGCTTAGTTTACAGTATTATGGGATTTGGTGAACAATTTTATATCTACCCTTCATTTGGTGGACAACTTAATGCCTATCTACCCTGCATTTTACATATTTTTATTAGGTCTCATTAACATTTACTTAATCCTCAGGGAGTATTAATAATTGTCATCATAGATAACATTTATTGAGTATTTATTAGTATGTGCTTTACATACATTGACTTAATTAACCTTCCAAACTCTATGAGAACATGTATTATTATACTCTTTATACACGAGGAAATTAAAGCCAGAAGGTTTAAACAGTTTGCTCAGGGTTACAGAGCTAGTGTATGATAGAGCCAGGATTTGAATCCAGGCAGTCTGGCATCACAGGAAAGATTTTCACTCAAATTTTATATACCCATCCAAAGCTCTGGGCTTTGATTAGCATTGTTTTATTAACAGGTTAGCCAGTGACACCTGTATTTAATTGGAATTTCCAGTCTGTTTTTCTCCAGCATGTCTGTAGGTGTATCCAAGAGACTACCCTAAAATCAAGATACACTGCCCAAGACACAATTTCCAGAGGTGACAGCCCCCCGAAAGGTTCTGTTGTTTAAAAAAAAAAGTTTGGACGTATGGACACGAAGAGGGGAAGGGTGGGGGGATGGGATGAACTGGGAAGATTGGGACTGACGTATATACACTAATATGTATAAAATAGGTAACTAATGAGAACCTGCTGTATACCACAGGGAACTCTACTCGATGCTCTGTGGTGACCTAAATGGGAAGGAAATCCAGAAAAGAGGGGATACGTGTGTACGTATAGCTGATTGACTTCGCCGTACAGCAGAAACTAACACAACACTGTAAAGCAACTATACCCCAATTTTTAAAGAATGGTAAAAAAAAATAAATAAGTAAATAAAAAATAAAAATAAAAGATTGGGTAACTCTGGTTAAATAAGTCTCTTCAGTAGCTCCCTGGCTGTAACTCTTGAAGGGGGAATAATATATAATATATAGCATTTTCAAAACTTATTTGGTTATAGACCTCTTTTTCAAGGGGCAATTTAGGGAAGTGATGTTCTGTTTAACACACTTTAGGAAAAGTAAGTCTTCTAATTCATTTGTTGGACTTTATATATCTACCTTTCATTTTATATGCTTATGTATTATGCAGTTTAGCAGTTAACTATTTGTTGCATTATGGTTTTCTGACACATCTCTGGTTGTCCAAGCTTTATCAAGGAATGTAATGGTTCTGAGTTCATCTTCCAAGGTCTTTCTATATTCTGGAGTGTAATTCCTCTGGGCTTGGGGACTTAAACTCATTTAAAGTGAATTTTGTTATATCCATGTATATTTAGGCTTGAATTCCTTTTTAATCATGTTTAATCTACTCTTTCCAGTTTGAAGATCAGCCTCTATGTAAAAGAAGATTGACACTAAAAAGGAATCGAAAGATTCTGCTTTCTCTGTTACCCATTTCTCTAAAGACAGTGGTTCAAGTCCTTTTCTTCTTCCTGCTTCTGACTTAACAGAAACCATATTTTATTTTTATTTTTTAATAAATTTATTTATTTATTTATTTTTGGCTGCGTTGGGTCTTGGTCGCTGCACGTGGGCTTTCTCTAGTTGCGTGGAGCAGGGACTACTCTTTGTTGTGATGTGTGGGCTTTTCATTGCAGTGGCTCCTCCTGTTGCGGAGCACGGGCTCCAGGCACGCGGGCCTCAATAGTTGTGGCACACTGGCTCCCGAGCGCAGGCTCAGTAGTTGTGGCTCACGGGCCCAGTTGCTCCGCGGCATATGGGATCCTCCCGGACCAGGCCTCGAACCCATGTTCCCTGCATTAGCAGGCGGATTCTTAACCACTGTGCCACCAGGGAAGCCCCCAGAAACCATATTTTAATTGACCTGTGTTCTTTTTGGGCTTTAGCCTTTCTGGCTATTTTCTTATAGCTCTGGACCACTTTCTTTTGGTCATTTATCTCTCCTCTATCTTTAATGTCCCTTTAAAATCTTTCTAAAGAGCTTACCATTGTACACCTAGATGTTAAATAAATAGCACTGCTCATGTATATTACAGACTTGGAGGAGGGAGAGATAAATGAAAGCTAGAATGATCTCAGAAGGCCTCATAGAGTTTGACCTGGTAAGAGGGATGGGGTTCAAATAGGAGGAACGAGAGCATTCTACACAAAGGAGACAGGAAGGCAGAGTGGGAGTGTTCAGGGAACGGCAAATAGTCTAACGGCAGTGGACATTACTCTGTAGAGACAGTGGACAGGGACTTCCCTGGTGGCGCAGTGGTTAAGAATCCACCTGCCAATGCAGGGGACACAGCTTCGAGCCCTGGTTTGGGAAGATCCCACATGCCATGGAGCAGCTAAGCCCGTGCGCCAAAACTACTGAGCCTGCGCTCTAGAGCCCATGAGCCACAACTACTGAGCCCACGTGCCACAACTACAGAAGCCCATGCGCCTGGAGCCCGTGCTCCGCAACAAGAGCCACCGCAGTGAGAAGCCTGTGCTCTGCAACGAAGAGTAGCCCCCGCTCACCACAACTAGAGAAAGCCTGCACGGAGCAACGAAGACCCAACGCAGCCAAAAATAAATTAATAAAAATAAATTAATTTTAAAAAAGAAAAGAAAGAAACAGTGGACAGACTGTTGGAGTTGGCTCTCAGCGTAATTTGTAAATGAAATTTCAGATAGAAAACTTAAGAGCTGACATTTGTATTACAAAAATATTGTTAAAAATCCAAACATCTAATTGTATCAAAGATGTATATAGATAGATAATTTTTCATGACTTTCTCCTTTATTGTTTTGTGACTAGTTCAGCAGAATGCTTAGCTGACTCTTTAGAATCAAGTACATCTTTGTCATTGCTACTGCATATGTCAATTCTGAGAACAATGTGGGAACGAGGCTATGAATGATGACAGCACTTATTCTGACCCTTAAGAAAAAATTGCCATTTCCTGAGTGAATGCTCATTTAGTTTTAGACATGTGCTTGATCTTTTAAATGCATGTCATGCCAAAATTAACAGAACTGAGATCAAATTACTGTTTTACATATTTATAATATGTAACTGATTTATGTGAATCAGTTAATTCACTCTAATCAATGTAAATATAGTCCTCTTAGAGTGAAATATTTATGATAGTTTTTATATCTCTTATTTTCAGGTTGGCTCAAAAACGGAAGTTGCTGAGTGTAAGGAGAAATTTGCTGCCTCTGAAGACCCCACAGTCAGTCAGACTTTCATGTTGGACCGGGTGTTCAACCCTGAGGGGAAGGCTTTGCCGCCACTGAGAGGATTCAAGTACACTAGCTGGTCCCCCATGGGCTGTGATGCTAATGGCAGGTGCCTCCTGGCAGCACTGACCATGGACAATCGCCTGACCATCCAGGCTAACCTCAACAGACTGCAGTGGGTCCAGCTGGTCGATCTGACAGAGATTTATGGAGAACGTCTTTATGAGACCAGTTACAGGTTCTCTAAAAGTGAGGCCCCGGAAGGGAATCTCAGGGATTTTGCTGAGTTTCAGAGAAGACACAGCATGCAGACACCAGTCAGGATGGAGTGGTCAGGCATCTGTACCACTCAGCAGGTCAAGCATAACAATGAGTGCCGCGATGTGGGCAGCGTGCTCCTGGCCGTCCTCTTTGAAAACGGTAACATTGCTGTGTGGCAGTTTCAGCTACCGTTTGTAGGAAAGGAGTCTATCTCTTCATGCAACACAATTGAGTCGGGAATCAACTCTCCTAGTGTTTTGTTTTGGTGGGAATATGAGCACAATAATCGGAAAATGAGCGGCCTTATTGTGGGGAGTGCTTTTGGACCTGTAAAAATTCTTCCTGTCAATCTCAAAGCAGTTAAAGGCTATTTCACGTTAAGGCAGCCTGTCGTCTTGTGGAAAGAAATGGACCATTTGCCAGTACACAGCATCAAGTGTGTACCGCTGTATCACCCTTACCAGAAGTGTAGTTGTAGCTTGGTGGTGGCCGCAAGAGGACCCTATGTGTTTTGGTGTCTTCTTCTGATCTCCAAAGCAGGTCTGAATGTTCACAATTCTCATGTCACAGGCCTGCACTCACTGCCGATTGTCTCCATGACTGCAGACAAGCAGAATGGGACGGTATATACTTGTTCCAGTGATGGGAAGGTGAGGCAGCTGGTTCCCATTTTCACAGATGTTGCATTGAAGTTTGAACACCATTTGATTAAACTCTCAGATGTGTTTGGCTCAGTGAGGACACACGGGATAGCTGTGAGCCCCTGTGGTGCGTACCTGGCCGTCATTACCACTGAGGGCATGGTCAACGGCCTCCATCCCGTTAACAAAAACTACCAGGTTCAGTTCGTTACTCTCAAAGCCTTTGAAGAGGCAGCTGCTAAGCTTCTGCAATCTTCAATTCAAAATCTCTTTAAGCAGGTAGATTTAATAGACCTAGTACGTTGGAAGATTTTAAAAGATAAACGTATCCCTCAATTTTTACAAGAAGCTTTGGAAAAAAAGATTGAAAGCAGTGGGGCCACCTATTATTGGCGTTTCAAACTCTTCCTCCTGAGGATTTTATACCAGTCGATGCAGAAAACCGCTTCAGAAGCCTTATGCAGACCCATCCTTGAGGACTCAAAAATCTTACTAGTTGACTCACCTGGGACGGGCAATGCTGAGGGCGAGCAGCAGGAAGAAGGCGCTGCCTCTGAACAGACAAATAAGCAAGGCCTTCAGGAGAGGAGCAAAGGAGGTGATCCAGAGGGCCCCACAGATGACTCAGTCACTCAGCCTGGAGACACTGGAGGCCGAGAGCCAATGGAAGAGAAGCTCCTTGAAATCCAAGGGAAAATTGAAGCTGTGGAAATGCACTTGACCCGGGAGCACATGAAGCGAGTCTTAGGCGAAGTGTACCTGCACACCTGGATCACGGAAAACACTAGCATCCCCACCCGGGGGCTCTGTAACTTTCTAATGTCTGATGAAGAGTATGAGGACAGGACCGCACGGGTAGGTGTTTATTAACCAAAACACTGAAACTGAAAAGTCTGCTTTCTTTGTGAGAAAGAAATGACCTAAACTTAACTCGTAAAGCTCAGCTTCCGCTTTGACATCTTTTAGGTAATTGATTGGCATGAGGTGCAGGAGAATAAATAAGAAACAGATTAATGCAGAGGACACATACATATCACACAAAGAACATTTCAGTTCTTACTCTCACTAGGGCCTTGATTGGTACGCAAGGTTTGGGAGATTTCCAGGCTATGGATGAGCTCCAGAAGCAGACTACGTCGTGATCAGGCAGACCCAGCAGGGGAAGTGTGGCACACCCTCCTTTCCCTTCCTGCTTGCAGAAGGTTTGGGAAGTGGGAGGACTGTGGCCGGGACTGTTTCCATTTGATAGTACTTGAGGGGGTCTTCTGATTCAGTCTAGAAGGGCATAGGAGGTAAACAAATAATTACTTATACATTGTTGTTTTGTTACAAAAACTGGGTATAATCTGTATTTTGATGGTAGAACAATCTTACAGTATTATCCAAAATGTATTTCACAGAATTCAAGTTCCCTGACAGAACAGTAGGGTTCTAAGCTTGGGGAAATACTGCATACTCTATACTCCTCTTAAAGGTTCCCAGTGTACGTCATCCTTCTGAGAGTTCTGGGAATTCCTATAGGAAAGAAGTCATTTAACTTTGTGTAGCTCAGTGTTATATAGACTTATTAATCAGGAATCCTGAGCTAACAGCTTCTAAAATCCTGAAGAATTGTGTTTTAAGGAACATAAACACATACAGTTTTAAGGAACTGTATACTAAAATATTCAGGACCACAGATATCTGTGGTTCTTTTTACTCTGAAGATTGCTATTTATTCTCACTGCTTAAAGTCTTATCTAAAATATTAATTGCAGGTAATAAATTCAGATATCTTCATGTCTAATATTAAACCATTCGCGAATCACTTGTTGCATTTTCTTGTTGGAAAGGTGTGTGTGTGTGTGTACCCGTACACCCCTAAAATTATTTCTTAAGGATGTTTGTAACAATCTGATGTTGACTGAAAAAAAATACACAACCTAAAAGTTCAGAGTTACATTTTATTTGGCAGACAAAACTGAGGACTTAAGCCTGGGACACAGCATCTCAGATAGTGCTGAGGGACTGCTCGCTCCCAAGGGGCAAGGGGGTGGAGCCAGGATATATTGGAGTTGTTGCAACAAAGACCAGGGTAGTTGGATTACATTAAAGATTACTGTTAATTAAGGAAAACCAGATATCTGAAGTTAAGGAATTTAGCGCTTTTCTATGTATGGGAAGATGCCAAGTCTGGGCTCACTGGAATCATTCCTTTGATGTGCACCTCAGCTACATGGGGCCAGTATCCTGTGCTTCTCATCCAGTCTCCTTGGTGCACCGTCAGGGGTGGCTGTAGCGGCTGACTGCTAGGTGCCGGGGCAGGGTGGCAGGGTTGGGGAGGGGGGGGGGGGCATCCCGCCTCCATCATGAGTTCCCTCAGGGCTCACTGACGGGCAGCTGTAACGTGATGGCTCGATGGCAGCAACATCCTTTGTTTACTGATACTGCAGGCAGTACTTTCATTCACACCCAAGTAGTTAAGATGTACTGTTCATGTAACTGACTTTTCATCTTTGAAAGTCAACTTTTAAGAATTGTTTCATTGTGGTCTAAATTGTGTGGAAGAGTTTTCTGGTATCACTGGTTCATAGGACCTAGCAGGGATATTATAAGTGTAAAATATTAACAAAAACATTTTAGGAAATTTGTAATGGAAGCTGGTTGGCAATGATTCAGAATAATTGTCCAGATGCTGCATGAGCATGGAAAGCTACATTTAGCATAGTTACTTGGTTCCAACAGAGCCAATTTAAAGAAGGGAAGATTATACCTCTGCCCATCTACAGCAACTGAGTTTTGATTGAACACGATACATTTCATGTTTTAAAATCCTACTGCGTAAAACAAATGTTTTTTGTTTTGGAGTTTACTAGTTAAAGGCTAAGGAGAGTACTTAACTTGTAACTTGGAATTTATAACTTTCTTTATCCCCTGCTTTGAAGGTTGCTTGTGAAATCTGACAGTAAACCATTGGACAGTTTTCTTAATAAATGCACATATTTTGAAAGACAGGGAATAAACTTTGTTTTCAACAACTAAAAAATAAAGTAAAATCCTACTGTGTTCATAAAAATGAATCTTTTCAAACCTAGTACATTGGTTGTCCCTGCTATAAGGGACCATAAATTAGAATTTTCAAGGCCAAAAAGGCCAAAAGTTAATGGGCTTTAAATTTGTAAATTATATGTAGAGTAGGTAAGACACCCTTTTGAGCTATTAAGATACCCTTCAGTATCTTCAGTGAACTAATTTTAGTGAGCTTAAAGTGTCAATGGATTAAAACTTTGAAGGACATTATCTGCTAGTAAGACAAGGTGGTTCTTAAGGATTGGTGTATCCCATGCCTCCCAGTAATATAGCTGGTACAGATGTTTTTCCAACAAAATAATGAAGTAGGTCAGTGTTTTGCAGACTTTCATTTTTGGAGTGATGCAATTCTAATAAAGCAGAGAAACAAGCAAAGCTGAAGTGGGGCCACGGCCTGGAGCCTGCCCCGTCCATCTCTCCCACTCCCACGGTGGGTCCCGCCATGCCTCTGCTGTGAGGTCGGTTGCTCTCCAGTTGCAGGCTGACTGGATTGGTCATGGGTCTTTGGGCCATCAGAAGGGGAAATTATTATTTTTTAATCTTGATTATCTTTTTACTTTGTAAGCTTTTCTCAGAGAATAGACATTTGTATAGTTCTACAGAGTTAGTGTTTCACATGATATTTTGCCTATAGAGATTATGTTTCTCTTAAAGTCAAAACATTGTAAGTATAGCTGAATACTTTGTCTTCTAACAGACCTCTGAAGTCCTTGCTTCAGAAGCAATTAAAGGCAAGGAATAAGATTTGCGTTTTCAGAACAGTTTTTCCTTTAGTGGGTAAAGTTCACTCTGTCGTCACAGGGTGCCTGAATGAATTTATTTTCTTGTACTCAGCCAGTTGACACAAGTTGAAGGTCCAGCTTTTTTACTTTTCACAGAGAGTGATGGGCCTACGTGGAGATGCAGAGCTCCTGTTGTGTGTAAGACACCGTGCAGTTTTCCATTTCTCCTTTGTGTTGGGAAGCCCTGCACTCACCACAAAACACTGCTGACTGCTTTGTCTTACTAGGTGCTGATCGGACACATCTCAAAGAAGATGAACAAGCAAACTTTCCCCGAGCACTGTAGTTTGTGTAAAGAGATTTTGCCATTCACAGATCGCAAACAGGCAGTCTGTTCCAATGGCCACATTTGGCTCCGGTAAGCTGCTTTTGCTCATTTTCCAGTTTTGTGTCACACAAACCACTGTAAAGTGTTTATCCAAAGTATATGTTGCCCATGCCATTAGGTTGGAGAAAAGCTGCTACTGTAAAACCTGGTGTGGGCTTTTTACCATCCGTTTGACTCAGCAAGACACCCTTTAATGATGGGTTATTTTCTGCTGCTTGTACATAGGGGTTTATTTATTTTGGTGAAAATATTATTTTGCTTTGAAGTAGCATTAAATTTTTAAAAATCAGTATATGACGAAAGCAATACCTGCCGAAGTTAATAGAATACAAAGTGCTTCTGTACTCCGTCTGGTTTATCTCTAACAAAAGGTAGAGGTCTTCCGCCATCTCACTCTAAGAGGGAAGCTTGGCGTGTCCTCATGGCCCCACGGGCTGCACGTGACGCAGTTGGTCACTCCCTCTTCCTCCTCCTTAAAGCGCTTTGTTATCACCTGGCCCTCTGGACACAGTATCTCCTTGATGTCCATCTTTGGACCTGTCTGTCTTCTGTCACCACTCTCCCTGGGCTGTTGCCTATCATCTGTACACTGGTGACTTAAACATATTGCTTTAGTCTGAATCATTCCCCTTCAGTCTAGACTTCATATCTAAGCACCTGCTCAGTTGCTCTGTTTGGAAGTTTTAAAGGCATTTCAAATTTGAATCCAGCCTTTTCTTGCTACCTCCACCTCTACATCCCTGGTCCATGACACCATCATCTCTTGCCCAGATTATTATAGTTATCTCCCAGCCCATCTTCTGTGTCTTTCCTTGCCCCCTCCTGGCTGTTCTAAGTAGAGCTGAGGTTGTCATCCTTTTACGACCTCATCAGCTCTTGTCACCCCCTCTGCTCAAAACTCCCTAGTGGCTGCCCATTTCTGATGAGTAAAAGCTAAAATCCATTCAGTGGTCAAGACTCCATGGCCTGGCCCCCATCCCTTCTCTGATCTCGTCTGCGTTTTCTCCAGCTTGCTGACTTCACTTGAGGTGCCCTGGCCTCCTTGTTCCTCAGGTACATGCGGCACCCCTCCCACCCTGGACGTCTTCACTGGCTGTCCTCTCTGCCCGGGGTGCTTTTCCAGCAGGTGTCCGCAGGGCTTCCTTCCCTGCCACACTGCCTAAAATCGTGACACCTGATGACATCCCTCTCCCGTCTCAGTATGTAGTCTTCATCTCTCTTCCTTGCTTTATTTCCCTCCTTAGCAGTTATCACTACTATATATATATATATATATATATATATATATATATATTTTAATGAGGAACCTTCTCTTTCTTTTTTATAAATCTATTTTATTTATTTTTGGCTGTGTTGGGTCTTCGTTGCTATGCATAGGCTTTCTCTAGTTGCCGCGAGAGGGGGCTACTCTTGGTTGTGCGACGCGGGCTTCTTATTGTGGCTTCTCTTGTTGCGGAGCACGGGCTCTAGGCGCGTGGGCTTCAGTAGTTGTGGCACGTGGGCTCAGTAGTTGTGGTGCACAGGCTTAGTTGCTCCGCAGCATGTGGGATCTTCCCAGGCCAGGGCTAGAACCCGTGTCCCCTGCATTGGTGGGCAGATTCTTAACCACTGCACCACTGGGGAAGTCCCACTTAGTATATTTTTTACTTTATGTTTTTCTCCTTTCTCTGGAATAGAAAGTTCATGAAGACAGGCAATTTGGTTGTTTTGTTCATGGCTATTTCTAGAACAATGCCTGGTGTGTGGTAGGCACTCAGTAGGTTTTTAAAGTTTATTTCCAATAGAAACAGGATTGTGCTACATATAACTACCTTAACAACTTGTGTGTTCTCTTAGCAAGATGTTGTGGGCATTTTCCACATCAGTACATAGATCCCCTTCTTAACAGCTGTAGAGTTTTCCACTGCATGGATGCTCCAGTACTCCCTCTTACTGATGGATGTCTGGATTTCCCGGCCGTTGCTGTGTCCCTAGACTTCTGATCTGACTGTTCTGCCTTATGTTTGCAGAGAAGAGGAAACAAGCTTGTAGTAGTAGTGGCCTTGTAACAGTAGCCACTTGCGCCTGTTGGCGCTGCCAGCGTGCCAGGCACGACTCTAAGCAGTACACGCATCCTGAGCCACATGAGGGGCACCGCCACTGTTCCCATTTTTACAGATGAGGAAACTGGGGACTGGGGAAGTTCGAATTTGTCCAGAGGCACACAGGCGGTTAGCGGCAGAGCTGAGAACTTGGCCTTCTGGCTCCATGAGTTTCCATGTGTAACCACTATACATTGTTGTCTCTCAGATGGCTTCTTCCACAAAAATTATTTTCATTTTTGCTGATTGAAGTTAGTGCCAGAATACCTGGGTGTAATTTCTCCTGGTGAGAATGGGTACTTGCTCCCACTCAGGTATAATCTTTCTTCCTGTACACCCAAGTCTTTACTCAAGGTAAACCTACTTGGAATTCCTTCCCCCAACCCTCCCTTCCTCATTGTATTTTTTACTGCTTAGTTGCTCATCCTAAACACTGTTATCCTGCAGAAAACCTTCCACGCAGAGCCCAAGTGCTCTCTCTCATATCCCACTGCTGCCCACCTTCCCTTATTTGCCTAGTCCTGGTAGATGCTCAGTGAATGGTCATTGGATGGAATTGAACCTCTGAGCTTTTGTTCATGGCCCTTCTTTTTTTGCACCGTGAATTTTGTCTTCTATATCTTCCAGGTTTTCCCCACTGTGCTGTCAGATTCTTAAAGACAGTGCTTATACCTAATCTTAAAAATCACTAACAAGAATAGTTTCCAGTATAATACATAATTGATTTTTTTTAGCATATGAAAAATTCACGGTGTAATCAGGTGTAAGCAGACTACATTCTTTCTCAGTGCTGCAAACATGCCAAAAAAAAGAAGCTGCAGTGACTGTCTGGATTAGAAGCTTTGTATCTCTTGGTTTAGCCTGACCGACACTTCCCCTTTACTGAGTGTGGGGTGGGGTAGGTCTGGCCTGTGCAGAGGGATACATTGTCGCCATGCATTTGTGACCTGTTTTTGCCCTTTACTTAGTTAACTTGTGGTTTTAGAAAAACTGTATGTGGTGAGTTACCTTCAACACTATGCTGCTTTCCACCATTAGTAGAACTGATGGTACAATCTGTCTGCTTTCAGGTGCTTTTTAACCTACCAGTCCTGCCAGAGTTTGATATACAGAAGGTGTTTGCTCCATGACAGCATTGCCCGCCATCCAGCCCCAGAAGGTGAATGCTTTCCCAGCTTGTGGGAGGGTGAGGTTGAGCATGCTGGCACCATGCCAGCACCCCCAAGTCCTCCCTCCTGCTTAGTCTTGCGCCATCAGGGATGGTGAGCAGGCTCCTCGTGCTCTGTATACTATTATCGTAAACCACAACTAATTAAAAAATGGTCACTGGAACATTATTCACGTTAACATACCTGTTGCATTTTAGTATGGGAGTAAGTAGGGCTGCAATTTACTGTTCTGTCACTGCAAGCAAATTATTCAAAAAAGCTTGTTTTAGATGGCATGTATAGACTATATAGTGTTTGAAGGAAAACTGCAACTGATAGCGTATACAAAGACAGCATTGCTGAAACAGGGACATGCACTTGCGGTCATCCTTCTAGTAGCCATGGTGGGATTCTTTTTCCGGTTGGTCAGTATTCTCTTTCCTGATAGCCCCGGTGACAAAGCCCACATTTATGACATAACTAGTTGGAAATAAGATCGTAGATGTGAGTCAGGAATTAGTGATGTAAACAGTCCCGTGAATGTCAGTTTGTGACCTGAGGTTCATTAACATCACACTAACCAAATGAGCTAACTAGACACCATTATACACCTGTGTACACTTTGGGGGTAATTTATGGTCTCAAGTAAAACAAAATGTTCTGTGTAAAACTACACCCTTATTGATTTTTGCTCTAACCTGGCTGAAGCTCTCTAATTCTGAGAAGTTGGTGTGTTGGCAGCTTGTGTTCTGTATTAACTCTTTGTTATGGAAAATGCAATCATAAAAGTAGAGGAAAAGAGTATAAGAAACTGATGTACCCATCATTCAACTTCAGAAATTGCCAGCTCATGACCTTTCATGTTTCATCTGTAGTCCTCCCCCCTCTTCCCTCCTCTTACTGGATTATTTTGAAGCAAATGTTGGGGGACTTTTAAACACTCATTGCAATTGAGAATTGGTATACTATTTAGACAGGAAATCAGGAAAAGATGGAAACAAATTTAAAAAAACACACCTGCCAGTTGACTTTGTGTTGAGCACATTCAGCTCTTGGGGAGAATGTGAAGCGCTGAGACCTGGAGGCTGCTAAGCAGTAGGGCACAGCACTTCACAGACCAGGGAAGCTTTTAAAAGGGGGAGGACGTGCTGACACAGTGTTGCCGTGTTTTTATCTTTCCAAGTAATGTATTTTTTAAAGTTACTGTTACTGTAATTTTATAAGAGTATTTTAACATTATCCATGTATGAAGGATATACTCTCAGAAAACAAAGTATAGTCCTTTCTTTAAACAGAATAAATTAGGCTTTATGAAACACTCATTCATTACCCTTATTTTCCTATTTCATCACGCACTTAGCTTTGGGAACCACAGATTTAGTCCAACCTCGTCTAGAACGTTGTAGTGAGGGGCTCTGTCCAGGGACACAGAGCTGGAACCAGAGTGCCCATCCCTTAATACTGTGGTCCATCCAGGGCTCATCCCATTTGATTGCCTTTTCTGAAGTTTACGCTCAATACTGCTTGTCTTACTTTTGTAGATCCTGACTGGATTAAGAGGTTACTGCAAAGCCCCTGCCCTTTCTGTGATTCTCCTGTCTTCTGAATGTCCAGGATGGGAAGATGGAAAGGGCATGTACTCTGCTGTGGAAAGTGCCGTCCAGCCCCAAGAGCTAGGACGCGCAAGAGGAGAGGCACCCTTCATGACTGTACATAGGGCGTGGGGACTCACTGCTGAAGTGCGTTCTCTGTCTCCAGGGACTAAAGGATGCCTTTAAAGTGACTGAGTGCAGAGATTTTAAGTCCTTTTGAGATGAACATTATCCCCCAACTCCTTGCCAATGAGGAACTTATTTTTCAAGTGTCTTGACTGAAGCAGTTTGAACAAAGCGCGTGCCCTGTCATCTCTCAGAACAGAATGGTCCCTTCTAGGGAGTATGGATAAGGGCCTTGCTGGGCCGAGTTAGGCTTTTTAATCCTGGCCTTGGACTGGAACTGTCTTGTGGCTCCAGGGAGCTGTAGTTACCTGGTACGTGGCACGCAGTGTCCCAACAGATGTTAAAGTGTCTGAAACAACCTGTGGGCCTGATATTTTGTTCTCAACAAACAGCTGCAGATCTGCATCCTGCCAGTTGTTTTTCATGCATATTGAAAACATTTTCTTAAAACTATATATTTTAAAGAGGTTGAAGCCAAGACTAAAGTTGGTTTTAATGTGTCAAAAGATCGGGTGACTCTTGTAAGTTAATAATTGTGACTTATTTTTAATGATCTCTCCCATGTCATCAGTTTCCTGCTCTGACTCCTTCACAGGTATAAGGATGTCAAGTATTCCTGTTCACCTGCGTCACAGCCCTCTTCAGACTTACCTGTGACAACTTGGTGAGATATTTGTACACAGAGGAAAAATAATATTTTCTCCTTTTAGTATTAAAACATTTAATATTTTTAATGTTGATATTTCCAGACGTATCAGTTATATCCCGAGTCTGTCTAGAGACGTCCAGAAAGAGGCAGGCAGCTCAGAAGTGTGGACCCTTGAGCTCTGGTGCTATCGTGTGTGTAGCTCAGTCAACCAGAGGCTGGGAATTCCTTCCCTCTGCAAAGGTCCTCAATATTTATAATACAGGTATTTTCCTGTGGACTGTTAAGAAGAGATGTTAGACATTAATTGGTCTTAAAACCTACAATTAACAATAGACATTCTAGAACTACAGTGTTCTTGGATTTTTAAAATAAGTATCCTAGGGATTGGTGCTAATTAACAGGACTGTAATGCACTCACCTTGAAATGGTGCATATTTCTGGAAAGTTGGATGGGAAATACAAAATGTGAAATTTAAGTGATATTAAACCTTTATTCTAACACTTGCTTTTATTTTTGTATCCTTAGTGGAAGACATTTTGTCCTCACTGAGAAACACTCGCTGTTTGGAGAGCATGTAACAGCAACACCGCTCCCGCCTGTAGGCTCTCTCCCCCTAGTGTCTTCCCTGCTCTGTCCGTAGTTATTGGAGACAAGAGCCCTTAAGAGGCACTTCCAGACAGTCTGCTTTGAAATGTCTTTTGTTTCCCTTTCAAATTTTTGTTTTTGTCTCCTGTGTTTAATTCTGTATTTCTGCTGCTGTTTAGTTCTGCTGGATCATCTGCTTATCTTTCTCATTTTGGTGGTAATTTCTAGAGGAGTGTTTATCCAGACTTTAGGGTCCAGCATGTTCAGATGATTGTCAAGGAAGAGAACCAGGCAACATTAAAATCAGGAAGAACACAGCTCAGAAAGCTGTATAGTTGCGGTCGTTTGTGCCTAGAGCTGTTTCACTTTACAGTAAATATGACAGTAAAAATTGAGATCCTGTCAGGGAATTCTTACAGTTTCTATACTCAGAGCACATGCTGAGTTTTCACTTGTACTCAGAGCACATGCCGAGTTTCACTTTTTTTTTTTTTTCCTAATCAGAGTTAGTAGTTGATTTGTTCTTACTGGGGAATTTTGTGCTGTTGCCATTTAAAACTTACGTTGTTTTTATTTAAAGCAGTTATGCATTTGGGGGGAAAATTTGACTCTTAGGAATAAACTAAAAAGGGTCACCTGAGTTATTTTGTATGTCTGGGTAGCAGTAAACATGGCAACTCTTTTACTAGAACGTAGCTTCTCTCTGGGGGGGCTCTGCCCAATGGCATTCTTAAGGCTGAAATCCAGCCAGCACCTGCCTCAAATTTCTGCACACCGAGTTGGGAGCCCTCCGCCCTCTCTCCCCACCCCTCCCTTCTGTGGAGGTTAATCCATTGACCTGTGAGAACTAGAGGAGATTTTCAGTTAATGGCAGCATCACACAGTGCACTTCTGAATGTCCTAAGGGTCGGTCAGCATACTTGGTGCCAGAGTTGTGAGTAGCGAAGCTCTGGAAGAGCGTGAGGGACGCCGGGAAATTGTCTCCTGGTTTACATTTAGCATGTGCCCTCTGTGCCTTCCTAGAACTCAACCTGATCTGTGTAGTGGATTTCAAGTTAATTTCAGCTGTCACCGCTCCACGGCGTGGATGAGACGGCCATGATGCCACTGCTTTGCATGAAGGTGCAGGAGCAAAGGTCCTGTGCAATTAGACCTTCTAAGCCATGACAGTGTTGCATTTTGGGAGTCTGATATCCACACCTGTGTCACACTTTCTCTGTCGAGGGTTAATTTGTTCCTGTTATTCTAGATAAGAAATTGATAGTTTGTTAGCCTTGATATTCATTCTGAAATCCTATGTCCACTACCCAGACTTCAGGCCATCTCTGCCTACTGTTGTATCTGCCCAAACTACCAATTTGTTTTCAATGTCAGGAGTTAGAACCACTGGCGAAGCTCATGGTCGAGAGTGACATTTTTCTGCTTCTCCCTCTAGGAAGTTTTTGAGAATGTTAATGTTGGGGCGTGTGGGCTAGACCTATTAGCAGCCTTCACCAGTTAGGTTAAAAGAATGTCAAAGGGTAATAATTGAATATTAAAATATATTCTGTTGTAACTGTAATGGTGTCAGATAATATGCAGAAGAAATCAAGGCTCATTGGTCTTGTCTGGAGGAACACAGAGCTGCTTTTTCAGAGCACCTGCTCTCGTGGCAGCACTGAGCTGTGTCGGGGTTTGGTGAATTGCCGCGGCTCCTGGAATGAAAGCAGGAATTACTGTCACTGTACAATTTCCACGGGCCCATCCATCCTCTCTGCTCCTGACCTCCCTCTCCCTCGCTTGTCCTTCCAGGAGAGGTCCTCTCCATTTCCGTCCCTTTAGTTCTTTCAGCTTTAGGACACCTTCTGAGGTACCAGATTTGAAAGAAAAATAGGTTTGTGATAAAATTTCTAAAAACTAAATCACATAGCAGGTCTCCCTTCCTAGAAGAAACTATTAAACAGTGGTTTTTCTTTCTAAGAGTAGTAGTGTTAGTTGTTAACAACTTGATAAACTGTATCTGGTTTTCTTCAAAACTCTGAATTATAATTTCCCTGTTGGAAATTTCCCACACCTTCAGGCTGGACTTTGGGCAGAGTGGGCTGGATTTCAGCTCCCTGCCACCACCCGCTCTGCTCCCCAAGCCAGTTATTCCTGACAAGCAAAAAAAAATTCTGGCTATATTCAAAGTCAGCAGGCCTAAATTTTTTTAGGGGAAAGATAGGTTCTGCCCTTTTTTCTTTTTAGAGATGGGACAGCACAAACAGCAAGTAGCTGGACACATAAAAGCATCTCTACAGCTAGCCCTGCATGGACTGTTGGGGTCTGCAGGCTTCCATGATTGAGTGTGAACAAACACATCCCTGTGCTCTCACGCTGCTACCTGTGTGGGTGGGGCTCAGCAGCTCTGTTGACAGCAGAGCGGCTCGGGCATCTAGCCTCTCCCCTCACCACCGTCGGATTGTAACAATGCCTCCATAGCAGATCTAACTGAAGAGAAGTGGTTGCACTTTAGCTGTTAGTGGAAGTGTCAGCTGGCGGTTTCCAGCAGAGTTTTAGACCATGTCTCAAGTCTCATAGGTATTAAGCTTTGAACTGCTCTTTTTTGATGCTAAAAGAAGTTTTTGGAGCTAGGATCTTCATGTGATAACCTGGTATCTGCAGTTCAAGCTGACTTTAGAGCGCTTGAGATTTGACTGTCCTTATACTGAATTAAGTCAGCTTTGCAGAGTTGCTTCTAATGATCACTGTCACCACAGCATCGCTATCCTGGTGTACAGCAGGGTTTTTCAGAAGATGCAGACTTGTTTCCCTGGCACAGATACACATCAGTATCAGGACTGGCTGGCTGGCCTGAGTCTGGTAAATAGGGTGCAGCCTCCTATCTGCATGTATGGTTTGTTTTAAGATGGCTGTTTCTGAAAACTTGCTGTAGAAATCAGTAAATTTAACAGGGGAGAGACTTTATATAAAGAAGTCCTGTAAAGAAGTTAATCTTTTTGTTATATACATATGTATGCCCCCAACCTCTTAATCAGATTAGGTGATTCAGCTTTTATCTTGCATTTTAACTTATAACTATACTCCGGGGGGGGGGAAGACTTAATATACGATATGAGGTCCTAGACAGTGCGTTTATTTACCACAGTATTATATGGTTAACCAACATGGTGTTCATTCATTCATTCATTCATTCATTCATCCCAGGCTTGGGAGGAGTTGCAAAGGGGGAATGATGATACTTTCATACTGATGTGATAAAGCAAAGGTGCAGGCTGTCTAGGTGAAATATTGTAAATGGGTTGGTGGACTTGAGTTTCAGAACTCTAAATCTTATAGTTATTTCTAACGTAAAAACTTGCTTACCTCACCATTATGAAGTCCTGTTAGTTTCATAGAAAGATCCTGTGAAATGGTCTCATTGGATGGTGTAAGAGGTGGTGGCTTTGAAGCATTTCATGTGTTATCAGTTTGACTCTTGGCTAACAGACTGGTGAGGTCTAGGGTGTTTGGTTTTGTTTTTGGTATTAATGCAAAAATGAATTATGTCTTTTTCAAGACTGACTCAGATTTGTACTTCAGTGTATGAAAAGAAAGTGGACGTCAAACTTGTGTATACAGAAATAAGACTGTATAGAAAAATAAGTCTGTGTTGTGTAGAGTAGTATATATTTTGTTTATCCAATGCCTGCGCTATCTTTGTGCTTGGCTTCAAATTACGTGTTTGTTTACATATGACATTTTTTGAAATAAAAACAACAGGCATCTAAAAACTTAAGGTTATAGAAAGGAGATGTTTTTTTAATGCTTACCATCTGATTAGGTGGTGTGTTTTAAACTTTTAGTGTGTAAATAAAAAATTTTAAGAACAATAGCACATTTTGCTTGGAATACCCCCATCCAGAAGAATTGGCTGCTTCTCTGCATTATACGTATGTACATAGTGTTCATTATTAGATTGTAAGCTCCTCAAGGGCAGGGACTGTCTGTCTCATCTTGGTAGTTCCTGCAGCACCAAGTGTCAAGTGCCTTGCACAGAGTAGGTGCTGGTGATACAGAGAATGAGTGAGTAACTTCCTGCCACCTGTAAGACGAAGCATGGTTCACTTTTTCCAGTGTGTTCAAAACTGCGAAGAACTGATGACCGGAAGAGGGCAGAATTCTTTCTTGGGTTTGAACTGGGTCTCCTGGGCTGAATCAGACCATGCTGTATCCTTTGCACTGGTTATCTTCTTTCCCTGAAGATACACTGGTGTCCTGAGCTTTTATCTGATAGTAGGGCAGAGGTTTCTGGGAAAAGTTTGAAGTGGGAAAGATTATAGAGAAAATGAAGTGGAAATTATGGAGGGTGTTTGTCAAATGCAGTCCTGTGGGGCAATCTTATTTTAGTTATTACTAAAGAAAAGGGTAGCAAATTCTCTTTCTCTACCAGTTAGCTGGTTGGCCAATTTTCCAGTTAATGAAATCATTGGGTTTTTAGCTTTTTCCCATTTTGGATACCCCGCAATTGCTCTTAGGTTTCTGGTACTTAGAGTCTATTAAAGTTGCTGTGAATATCCAGTGCTGTACATAATGGCAGTTTTGTAAATGTGAAATAACCTCAATTATGTTGTGTTTTGTATGCAGAGCCACTAGTATTGTTATCTTGGCCACTTTTTTATTCAAAATAAATAAATAATCAAATTACTTGTATATCGTGTGCATACTTTCACCTGGTTTGTAGCAAAGCTTAGAAACCTCTTTTGTCCTGACCAGCACCAGCAAAGGTAAGTAATGCGCAGGCACAAGCAGAGGAGAAGGGAAAGAATTGTACAAGGAACGGCCATTAGCAAGGATCTCGAAAGCAATTCAGTATGCCTTCGGTGGTTTATTCCAGAACAAGTCTGAGGGACGTAAGCGGAAATAAAACAGCTTCAGTAGGCTATTAGACCACATATAGTTAACAATGTCAGTTAAATAGTATCTGGTGAGTACTTAAATGAAGTGCTCATTGCCGGATTTCAGCAACAATAAACCTGTGATTCAGACAAACCCTCCTGCTGAGAGCAACCAGAAAAGCTAGACAAACAACAAACAGGATAAAGAAAATGAGTAACACATCTCAGCATACAGTAATAAAACTGCTGAAAAATCAAAGAGAAAAATCTAAGCAAAGAAAAAAGTTACTTTAAAAAAACAAAAAGCAGTAATAAGACTTAAAGATGACTTCTCAATGGAAATGGTGAAAATGAGAAGGCAGTGAAAAGGTGCCTTCAGGGGGCCGAGAGAATAACTTCCAACCTCAGATTTTGAGCTTGGCAGAAAAAGTCCTTTAAGAATGAAAGACATTTTCAGACGAATAAGAATGGAAAATAATGCATCACGACAGACCCACACCAAGGGAAATTCTAAAGAGTGGTGTCAGGTGGAACTCAGAGAAGAGCACTAAGAAGGGGAGGTAGGAGGGCAAAGCTGTGACTGTGAAACAGAACATCCTGAGGTTCTTAAAACACATGCCTGCAAGCCAGGAGTGCTCAGTTCTGTAAGTCCTGGTCCTCTCTAGGACCAAGTAAAACTAATCCATATTAGACACTGGTAAGTAAATGCTTGAAGAGCAAAGGGTCTTTTAATTAAGCTGAGGGGGAAAACTAGAACATTTAAAAAATAACACAAAAGGCAAGAAAAAAAAATAAACAGGATAGGCTGGGAAAATGAAAAGCAAATAATAGGATAATGGACTTACACTGAAATAGAGCAGTAATTATATTAAATGTAAATAAATATCCAATTAAAGCAAAGATTGTCAGACTGATTTTTGTTTTTGAATTTTATTGGGTTATAGTTGATTTACAATGTTGTGTTTCAGGTGTACAGCAAAGTGATTCAGTTATACATGTACTATATTCATTCTTTTTCAGATTCTTTTCTCAAAGGTTATCAGAATATTGAATAGAGTTCCCTGTGCTATACGGTAGGTCCTTGTTGGTTATCCATCTTATATGTAGTGGTGTGTGTTAATCCCGAGCTCCTGATTTATCCCTTCCCTGCCCCACGTTTGCCTTTTGGTATCCACAAGTTTGTTTTCAATATCTGTCAGACTGATTATTTTTTTATGTTAAAAGTGATAAATATAAAATATAAGGATACAGAAAGTTTTAAAGAATGGAAGAGTATACCATGCAAGCACTAATCAAAAAGCAGTTGACATTCCATTGGATTGGAAGAATCAATATTGTCAAAATGACTCTACTACCCAAGCCAATCTACAGATTCAGTTTAATCCCTGTCAAATTGCCAATGGCATTTTTCACAGAACTGGAACAAAAAAAAATTTTAACTTGCATGGAAACGCAAAAGACTCCGAATAGCCAAAGCAATCTTGAGAAAGAAAAACAGCTGGAGGAACCAGGCTCCCTGACTTCAGACTATACTACAAAGCCACAGTAATCAAAAAAGTATGGTAATGACAGAAAAACAAATATAGATCAGTGGAACAGGATAGAAAACCCAGAAATAAACGCACACACCTATGGTCAATAATCTATGACAAAGGAGGCAAGAATATATAATGGAGAAAAGACAGTCTTTTCAATAAGTGGTGCTGGGAAAACTGGACAGCTACATGTAAAAGAATGAAATTAGAACATTCTCTGAAACCACACACAAAAATAAGCTCAAAATGATTATAAAGACCTAAATGTAAGACCAGATACTATAAGACTCCTAGAGGAAAACATAGGCAGAACACTCTGACATAAATCGCAGCAATATCCTTTTGGATCTGTCTCTGAGAGTAATGGAAATAAAAACAAAAATAAGTGGGGCCTAATTAAACTTAAAACCTTTTGCACAGCAAAGGAAACCATAAACAAAACAAAAAAACAACCTACGGAATGGGAGAAAATATTTGCAATGATGCAACCGACAAGGGATTAATCTCCAAAATATACAAATGGTTCCTACAGCTCAATATCAAAAAAACAAAAAATAGGCCGAAGATCTAAATAGACATTTCTCCAAAGAAGACATACAGATGCCCAAAGGCCATGTGAAAAGATGCTCAATACCGCTATTAGAAAATGCAAATCAGAACTACAATGATTTGTATCTATCACCTCACACCGATCAAAATGGCCATCATCAGGGCTTCCCTGGTGGTGCAGTGCTTGAGAGTCCGCCTGCCGATGCAGGAGACGCGGG
>NW_006779962.1:1994015-1996812 GCF_000442215.2 Lipotes vexillifer | reverse complement strand
GGCCCGCATAACGCAAGGAAAAAAAAAAAAAAAAATGGCCATCATCAAAAAGTCTACAAATAATAAATGCTGAAGAGGGTGTGGAGAAAAGGGAACCCTCCTACACTATTGGTAGGAATGTAAATTGGTGCAGGCTCTATGGAGAACAATATGGAGATTCTTTTAAAGACTAAACACAGAGCTACCATATGATCCAGCAATCCCACTCCTGGGCATATACCTGGAGAAAACCATAATTTGAAAAGATACATGCACCCCAATGTTCATTGCAGCACTATTTACAATAACCAGGACATGGAAGCAACCTAAATGTCCACCAACAAATGAATGGGTAAAGAAGATGTGGTATATCTATACAATGGAATACCACTCCGCCATAAAAAAGAATGAAATAATGCCATTTGCAGCAACATGAATGGACCTAGAGATTATCACACTAAGTGAAGTAAGTTAGACAGAGAAAGACAAATATATCGCTTATATGTGCAATCTAAAAAAAAAAAGCACAAATGAACTTATATACAAAACAGAAATAGACCCATAGACATAGAAAACAAATTTATGGTTACTAAAGGGGAAACGGGGAGGGATAAATTCCGAGTTTAGAATTAACATATACACACTACTATACATAAAATAGATAACCAACAAGGACCTACCATACAGCACAGGGAAATATACTCAATATTTTGTAATAACCTATAAGGGAAAAGAATCTGAAAAAAATAGATATATATGTATATGTATAACTGAATCCCTTTGCTGCACACCTGAAACTAATACAACATTGTAAATCAACTCCAATGGAAACAAAAAAGTAGTTCCTATTCCATTTATGTCCCTAGCCTTCATGCTGTCATTGTCATATATTTTCTTTCCTTTTACATACATTATAAGCCCAACATATTTTGTTTTAAACAGTCACTTGTCTTAGCTCAGGCAGCCATAACAAAATACCACAGATTGAGTGGCTTAAACAACAGAAATTTATTTCTCATAGTTCTAGAGGCTGGGAAGCCCAAGATCAAGGTGCCAGCAAGGCCTCATTTTGAGACCTCTTCTTGTGGCTTGTAGGTGGCCACCATCAA
This sequence comes from Lipotes vexillifer, assembly GCF_000442215.2. NCBI lineage: Eukaryota > Metazoa > Chordata > Mammalia > Artiodactyla > Lipotidae > Lipotes > Lipotes vexillifer. Next base: position 1,995,724 of record NW_006779962.1, on the reverse strand, counting down.
ACACACAGTTCACATGACTTCTCCCTTATGGATGAGCAGGGAGAGAGAGCAAGATCCCTGGGGTCTCTTCTGATAAGGGCACTAATCTCTTGAGGGCCCCACCTTCATGGCCGCATCTAATCTTATTCGCCTTCCGAACACCCCATCTTCAAATACCATCACAGTGGGGGTTAGGGCTTCAACACAGGAATTTTGAGGGACACGAGCCTTCAGTTCATAGCATTGGTGTTTCTGTTCCTTCCTGTAGATCCACGTTCCCATTTGGTTTCATTCTAATGATGCTAAGACTTCCCTTAGCATTTACGATAGTACAGCTCTGCCGGGGACAAAGGTTCTTAGCTTTTGTTTATCTAAGAAATGTATTTAACTATTTTTTAGAAAATGGTTTATATGCATTGATTCATTTTTATTTTTTCTGCTCTCATCTCTGGAGAATATTTTCACAGGATATAGTAGAAATTATATATACATATTCTGCCCCCTCGCCCCCACCCCAGCACATTAAAAATCTAGTTCCATTGATTTCTGGTCTCCATTGTTTTATTTTCCCTCACGTGTACTGTCTTGTTTTTCCTCGGGCTGCTTTTAAGATTAGTATTTATCCTCTCATCCTCAGCCACTGCAGTAACCATTCTCCAGCAATCTGCGGACTAGCAGCTTAGCCTCCTGCCTCGAGATCTGTATCTCTGCCCGAGGCCTTCCTCCAGCACAAGGTGGCTGCCTCGGCCATGACCCACAGGTGTGGGGAAGCTAACACCCCAGAGCCCACCCTCAGTGGAGACACAGGGAACTGGGGGTCAGCGTCGCGGTTCTCCGACCAGCGTCCTACAGTTCCCCAGGCCTCCCTCGTGTGATTGAGCCAGTTTCTCATAACAGTAACCCGCTGTTAACCCTCCACTTTAAGGCTGCCCCCTTCTCTGCCTCACTTTCCTCACCTCTTCACCTGTGCTTCTTTGGATCCCCTCCTAAATAAACTACTTGCACCAAAAGGTCCTTAAATCATGGTCTGCTTTGCTGGGGGACTTAAAGGCGAATTGGTACTTTTTCCTAAAAGTAGCCCAGGAAGCAACCCCTCAAGATGGGATCCTGGAATCAGTTCACGTGCCGACTGTAGCTAACTGTAGCAATGGGCACCTCGATGCTTCTGGAACGTCCTGGGAGCTCAAAGGGCCCTTTGAATGCAAAGCCAAGAAGATCTGGACTAAAATGAAGTTCCCAATCAGGACGCTGAGATCTGGGATGGGGTCTTGAAGATACTGAATCCCCAGATTCCCTGGAATCCCGTCGGCCAGCAGATTCATTCTCGCCCACTTGATAAAGGAGAGTAGCTCTGATTGCCTGGGGACCAGCCAAGACCTGGAGCCTCACGGGGCCATATCTTCCCTCTTCAAGACCCACCCTCACTCCCTGCATTCCCTCCAGGTCAATGACTAGGGTGAATTCCAGCCTCACACACGTGGGGAGGACAGTGCATACTCACCAAGGAGCTGCAGGACCTGTGGGCAGGAACCAGGGCGTTTGGGGCCAGGAGGGAGAACAGAGGCTGGAGAGGGGAGCTCATTGGTGGGGAAAACTCTGTGTGGCTCAGACGAGGATCCCTGCAAACAGTCCTGTGTGGTGATGGATGGCTCATCGAAGCTTGGACCCTGAAGCCGCCCTCAGGGGACTGAGGACGAGACCTGCAGCGTGAGGATGAGAGGGGTGCATGA
>NW_006779962.1:1990716-1994005 GCF_000442215.2 Lipotes vexillifer | reverse complement strand
CAGGAGCCCCCCCCCCCCAGCCGACCACATTTCCCAGGAGAGACCAGGGGCGCCCTCTGGCTAAAGCCGAGGTGTGGGCACTGAGTCAGTGAGAAGCCTGGTGGCGGCTGCCCCTAGGCCAGGTTGACAGTGAGAGCAGCTGCGCAGGAATCGGCCTTCCTAGCCCTGACGATGCTGGGATCCCGCCCCCTAGTGGTTGCCTTGGGCTGGTAAAGAACAGGAAATGGAATGACCACCACGGGCCGGCTAGAGCGGCCATCAGAGCCTTGGTGTGCAGGACCCTGTACCAGGCGGTTCCTGTGGGTGAGAGACGGGCGGACAGTATGGACTTTAACCAAAAATGGGCTTGAAAACCCAAGCTGTGGTCGTTTCCCCAAAGCTGGAGTTCATATTCGGGAGAACTTAACGTCACGTCACAGAGGAAAGCTAAAAGGTGCGACTAATCAATACTAGATACTCGGTAGGGGGCAGCCGTAGGAGGTACTGATAAAAAATTATGAACAACAAAATGTCAGAGCAAGTCTAACCAAGGATTAGAAAAGAACAGAGTGTCAGCATGAGCCTGATCAAAAATTTTGAAAAACAGTACGTCAAAGTAAGCTCAGTGAAACCACCGACACAAACACCTACTGTTTACTGAAACTAGGATGATGTGTGACTACTGTAGCTCTAGTTCCATAAATAGAGTTAAACGCTACAACTTAGTACCCACTTGCTGGTTACCTACATGCATTAGGGCATTCTGATGTTCAGTAACTAAATCAGCTAGTTATACGTTTATGAACTGGTGTCTTCCGCAATGAGAAGCCCGCGCACCACAACTAGAGAAAGCCCACGCACAGCAACAAAGACCCAACGCAGCCAAAAATAAATAAATAAAATAAATAATAATTTTAAAAAATAAATAAAATAAATTGGTGTCTTCCCTTGAGTCTTAATTTCTTCCCTTCTCCCCTGACACTCATCGGCTCTTCACAGTATAATCCGAAGACATTTGACTTCGATTCCACAAAACTTAGCGCTGGTCTGTGACACAGATGGCAGCATCCTAACGACTTGGTAAACAAGAAGTGGCAACTCTTGGTATGTGGGCATCTCTGTGACTAGAGGGGGCTGAGCATCCTGCCTGCGGGTCCTGCCACATGAGGGAAGTTGTGCGGGTCCAGTGGGCTGGGGCGTGACGTCCCCTTCGAGGTAAAGAGGAAGTCGCTGCGCCTTCACCTCCTCCCACCGAGAGACAAAGGTGCCTGCTGGGCCTTCTAGGACTGGCAGGCGGCTCTGGCTCATTTACTGAGAAATTCAGGAGGCTGCAGAGCGGGGTCCACGGCAGGTCCAGGCTGCGGTGCAAGCTGCCCTGTCACTTGGCCAGGTGACCTGGAAGAGCCAGTCAAACTAGACATACCTGTGTAGATTATGGAGCCACGTGGAGTTTCCAAAAAAGCCCTGACGAGCTGCAGCACAGACGCCAGGGTTCTGAGCAGGGCCGTGCCTCCACCACAGTCCGTGGGGCTCTGGGGAAGACTGAGTGCCTGACCTGTGGGACATCCAGTGACCACATGAGCAGAGCCACGCATCACACGCGGGGTACCATCAGATCCAGGACGAGACAGCCACTATCAACAACAGCCATCATATGATACCGTGTGCCCAAGAGCTAGAATTGATGAGTTGGGACCCCCAAGCAGTGGCAGGATTTGTCCCCCCACCATCATTCCCTGTGATCCATTTGAAGAATTTTTGCTTCCCATCACCACAAGGTCAGGCTTGGTGGAATTAGAGGTTCTGCATCCCTAGGATGTGGAATGCTTCCACCAAGGGACACAGTAAGTGTCCCACTGAACTGAAACTGTAATCACTGCCTGGTAATTTGGGGCCCCTCACACTGGTAGACCAGCAGGCAAAGGAGTAAATTATTATGCTAGTGGGGCTAAGTGACCCTGATCTCACAGGAAGCTGGGGTTTCTGACATAATGCATAGTACAAGTGGGCAATAATACATACCACTTTGGGCCTTGTGGAAAGGATACATATATATGTATAACTAAATCATTTTGCTGTATACCTGAAACTATCACAACATTGTTAATCAACTATACTCCAATATAAAAGAAGAAATTTTTCAAAATTCAACAATAATCATTTTTTAAGATGACCGACTTTTAGCAATCTTGGAATGGGAGCAATTAACTTCCTAATTTAATAACGTGTATCTTAAAAAAAACCTGATAACAAATCTTATACTTAACGGGAAAATATTGAAAACTTCTCTACTGCGATCAGGAATGATAAAAAGGCGACTTGCTATTAGCACTTCTATTCACCATTGTACTAAAGGTCTCAGACCACTGCAACAAGGCAAGAAAGAGAAAGGTATAGACCGGAAGAAATAGAAATCATATTCCCAATCAATATGATTAGGTATGAAAAAGTATAAAAGAATCCATGGATAACTTATCAGAATTAAGTGAGATTAGCAAGGTTTCTGGAGTCAGAGTGAATCCTCAAAAAGAAACTACAGAAATATGTATGGCAGTTTTGTTCATAATACTCCAAAGCCAGGAAACAACTCAAATGCCCATCAATAGGTAGATATGTAAGCAAACTTTAGACTATCCACACAAAGGGATATGACTCAGCAATAAAAAGGAACAAATCAATGATACACATGTGCCACTTACTGAATTTTTAATGCTCAGCTCCAGACTCACCCTTCAGTGCCTGCTCTGCTGCAATGGGCAGGACTCCTTCAGCACTGCTCCTTTGCACGGTGCTAAGCTTTGTCAATAGAGGGCACTGGAGGGACTCTGGAGAAGGAAAGGGCTTCCCGGACCTGGTGGACTTCGTCCCTCCTTCCCTCCTTTCTTGCCCGACTTCTCCTCTTACTCTGCAGCTATGATCACAGCTGTAAAGGTTGGGCCATTGGTGTTCCGCCCCAGGCTTTGCTAAGAAGTGTCTCCAACCCTGAGGGCAGCTGGCCTGTGGGTCCCAGCTTTGATCAGCCTGATCGGGCAATCAACTCGTCCCAGTTTGCCCAAGACTGGCCTGGTTTTAAAACTGAAAGTCCCGCAGTTCCTTCAGTCCCATGGAAACTGGGACAGTGATTCACCCTATAAACCATGCTCCCCAGACATGACTAAATAGCTTTTGAAAGGAAGGGAGAGGCACAGAAGTCTTAGGTCCTCTCTCTGCAGTTAATGGGAAGGAGCCTGTCCTTGCCAGGACAGCAGCCAGACCACCACCACGGCTAATGCCATACTTGGCTATACTTCCATGTTCAGGTTCCTTCTCT
>NW_006779962.1:1983988-1989804 GCF_000442215.2 Lipotes vexillifer | reverse complement strand
TTCCCTACTTTCTCCTTAAAACAAGCAAAGGAAGATCACAGAAGCTTTGACAATGTCACGGGAACTGTCCTCCAGCTGACTGTTTGACAAGAGACCATACCACCTGCCACCCGGGGCCCCTGCTCGGGATTCTCACGGGGGACACGTACCAGTGTTGGAAGAGTGGGGTGATCTTTCAAGACAGGTGCCTCCAAGAGTCTCCCGGGACACCCAGGGGAGGCCAGGTTGTCAGGGGTGACTCCATCCAGCCCCAGGTCTGAGTCCCCAATTCTCTGATTCTCTCAGCTCTGCCCTTCTTTGCATTTCAGCTTCATACTCAGGCTGGTAGCAAGATATGTGTGCCTGATGATGCGAAACTGTTTTCAGAGTGCACCCACGCCTGGCTGCACCCAAGAAGGCAAGCATCTGCCGGGCAGCAGGAGGGAGGCTCTTAGAACCTCCAGGCTGCACGAGCTCCTCAGGTGATGCTAATGCACTTGTTAACTCACCTGCAGCCTCTCACTGCTGCCGGTCCACACGCACCACAGCTTTGCTCTACCAGGTGACCCTGACCTTTCCAAAGCCGGTAACCTGCCCACCCCCGCCGGCGGTCTCTACGAGCTCCCACTGCTTCACATTCTTTCAGCATTAGGAGCTGCCAGTTAAATCACTGCCAGCCTGGGGGCATGTAACGCTATCCCAGTACAGTATGCATATCCCTGGTTACTAAAAAGTTCGAGCTTTTTTCATGTATGTAGTTGGCTATTCGTGTCTCCTTCTGTAAGATGCCCGCTTCATAGTTTCCTCTTCAGTCACGTGTGTGTGCTGCTATTTAAGCCTCTCTCAAATGCATTCAGCTTTTAAATGAACATATAACATACCCGATTGAGTGTGTGGCTTAAGATTTGAGCATGACTACTACCCAGACTGATAGAGAACGTTTACAGCCCCCAAAGGTTCCTTGTGCCCCTCCTATGCAATGGTCTGCTCAGAGGTGACAGTTCTGATTTCTATTAACAGTGATTTGTTTCATCTGTTCTTGTATTTCATCTAAATCGAATCATACATAGAGTCTTCCGGGTCTGGCTGTGAGACTCACCCATATTGGGGTATTTATCGGGAGTTTGTTTCATCGTCATGGAACATTTAATTATATGAATGTGCCACGATTGATGAACACGTTGTTTCCAGTTTAGGGCTAATACAAACACAACTGCTATTAACACGTTTGGGTGCATATGCACGCATTTCTCTTGGCAATACTAGGAGAGGAATTGCCAGGTCGAGGGGCAGACACGAGTAGCATTAGCAGATGATTGCTTCACGGTTTTCCAAATGGTTGAAACCCAATGCTCCCTCCCCCCAGCACTGCAGGAGAATTCCAGTTTCTCCAACTTCTCTCCCCAACACTTGGTGATGTCTTTGTCAAACGCTGGTGGTGGCTGTGCAGGCAGCTCTCACCGTGACCCTAATCTGCATTTCTCTGATTACTAACGAGGTTAAGCATTTTCCATCTACTGTAGTTAACTGATCATTCATGTCTCCTTCTGTGAAAATATCTGGTCATGTCTGTTTTCACTTTTCTAGTTGGTTGCTTGTATTTTGGTAATATTGAGGTGTTCTTTGCATATTCTGGACAGCAATCCTGTTTAATTAATTAAACGTATTGCTAATGTATCTTTCCCCGGCTCTATTTCTACCTGTAGGGACTCTGCGTTTTTCCTCCAGTCTCCAGGCAGAGACCATTTCAGCTGAAGCCCTGGGCCACTAGGGGTCAGAAGATACCTCCCAGGCTGCTCTGGGGTCAGCTCTCCCCTGTCTCTCTGGATTTGTACGTTCTTATCATTTTCGGTCTCTGTATATTTTCTCTTTTTTCTTGCCGGCTCAGTTATAATTTTAGAGGTTCTTTTCATACTTAATTCAGAATCTGTAGGGGTTTGTTTTGAGAAGGGTCACCAGGATATCTAATCTGCCACGTTGCCAGGGATGGATGTCTCCAGTTACTTTTGAATTTCCATGTTCTGACCACAAGGATCCTCCACAAAAACCATGCAGTGATCCCCAGAGTTCAGGTCCACAGACACAGATCAATAATAGGATGTTTGCTAGAAAAACAGCCCCCCAGGGCCCACCCTGAACTTGCTGAATCAGAATCTCCAGGGATGGAGCCCAGGATTTTCATTTTAGCAAGTGTTCCAGATGCTTTTCACATACTGAGAGAGTGCCTCTCCCAGAAGGCTGCTTGGATACAAAATTACATTCTTCAAAGTGGCTAAAATATCTACATGTAGACGAATGAAGTTGGACCCCATCCTCACACCACACAGAAAAATGAACTCACAATGGACTATACACTTAAATGTAAGAGCTTAAACTAAGAAACTCTTAGAGGAGAAAATACAGGAGTAAATGTATGTACTTTGGATTAGGCAAAGTCTTCTTAGGTGTGACACCAAAACCACAAGCGACAAAAGAAAAAAATAGATAAATTGGACTCCGTCAAAATTTAAAACTTTTGCACTACAAACAACACCATCAAGAAAGTGAAAAGACAACCCACAGAATGGGAGACAATATTTGCAAATCATATGCCTGATAAGGGACTTGTATCTAGGCTATATAAGAACTCATAGCTCAATAATACAAAGATGAAAAACTCAATTTTCAAATGGGCAGAAGGCCTGAATAGACACTTCTCAAATGAAGACATACAAATGGCCAACAAGCACATGAAAAGATGCTCAGCTCCATCAGCCATCAGGGAAATGCAAATTAAAACCACCATGAGATACCACCTTCACACACACTGGGATGGCTATAAAGACAGATAATAACAGGTGTTGGCAAGAACAGAGAGAAATTGGAGACTTCAGACACTGCTCATGGAGATGTAAAAAGGTAAGTCCAGAAAACAACCCAGCAGTTCTTCAAAAGGTTAAACACAGAGTTACCACAGGACCCAGCAATTCCACTCCTGGATATCCACCTAAAGAAATTAAAACACGTGTCCACGCAAAAACTTGTTCACACGTGTTCAGAGCAGTGTTTTCCAAAACAGCTGAAGACTGAAAACAGCTCACAAATGCCCATCAGCTGATGAATGGATAAATAAAACATGGGACATCCCTACAGTGGAATATTATTATTCCTCAGTAAAAAGGAAACAAGTACTGATATCCTACAACACGGATGGACCTGAAAATCTTATGCTAAGTGCAAGAAGACAGTCACAGAAGGCCACATATCGTAAGATTCCAATTATATGCAACGACCAGAGTAGGCAAACCCAGAGAGACACGCAGTAGATTACTGGTTGCTAACAGCTAGACGTCGGGGGGATGGGGAGCGATGGCTAATGGGTACGGGGGTTCTTTAGGGGGTAACAAAATGTTCTAAAATTAGTAAGAATGGTTGCACGACTGTGTGAATACACTAAAAACCAGTTAAGTTATGTACTTTAAATGGATGAATTCTACAATATGGGAATTATATCTCAATAAAGTTGATATGGCTAGAAAGTTTATATTCATGCATCTTCCTCCATCACACACGATGATCTCCAAGCTCTCGTGGTTTTGTAGAGAGCACAGAAAGTTATCACTGTGAATGACACCCTAACGCTGGCACATGTGCATTTCAACCTCCCCATAAGTCCCAGGCAGCAGGTTCAACACACAGCACCTCATACCTGGGCCTGTGAGCAGGTCCCTGTTTGTCCTTCCTCTTGCTTGGAGATCAGTGGAGGGCCGGCTGTTTCTGAGAGTAGCTCAGTTAGTGATCCACTGGCTATTTACATGTAAATTACATGTCAGTGTTGTCCTTCCAACCTCCACCAGGGATCAGGGGGAAACGATTTGCAAAGGCAACAAGAGCTTAACAGGAAAAACTGGACTTCACCACATGGGTATCACTAAAAACCAGCCTACAGTTGACCAGAAGTGACGGCTGTGAGCAGAGCACAGCCCCCTTGCCTTCGGGAAGGAATGACCAGATTGGTAGGTCAGTAGCTTATTTGATGGCCCTGGATTGCTGGTGAAAAAAAAAAATCAGGAAACTGTTCTGCTAAGGAAAGGTGCCTTATGTGGCAACATGGATGTACTTTGAGGACATTATGCTCAGTGACATCAACCAGTGACAGAGGACAAATACTGCATGATTTCACTTATATGCAGGATCTGAAACACTCAGACTCGGCTGTTCTATGGTGGTCTGGGTTAGGAATCTGGGTCTTCATTGCCGTGGCCTGGGTTCAATCCCTGGTCAGGGAACTGAGATCCTGCAAAGCTGCTCGGCGTGGCAAAAAAAAAAAAAAGTGAAATAGTCAAAACTCATAGAAGCCTGGTGGTTGCCAGGGGCTGGTGGAGGTGGGGTGACTGCAGGGCTGCTGTTCCCTAGGTATAGAGCTTTAGTTATGTGACATGAATAAATCCTGGAGAGCTGCTCACAGCCATGAGCCTGCAGTTAACACTATACGGTACACTGAAAAATGTAAGAGAGTAGACCTCGTGTTAGGTGTTCTTACCACAATTCTTTACAAAAGTAGGTAACGGGGCAGTATATACAATACAGTCCCATTGGTGTACTCACACCCACCTATCTGTCCACCCGTCTGTTTATCCATCTGTCCATGCAGCCATCCATTCATCCCTTCAAACTTTTAAATTTGGTTATCTCTAGTGAATGACAAATAAGGGAGGGTTTTATCGTGGCAAGGATGGGAGTTTCACTTCCTAAGCGATGGGCTTCAGAGGTATTGAGTTTTTTATAAGTAACATTTTAATAATAAAAAATATTTACAGGGCTTCCCTGGTGGCGCAGTGGTTGAGAGTCCACCTGCCGATGCAGGGGGCATGGGTTCGTGCCCCGGTCCGGGAAGAACCCACATGCCGCGGAGCGGCTGGGCCCGTGAGCCATGGCCGCTGAGCCTGCGCGTCCGGAGCCTGTGCTCCACAACGGGAGAGGCCGCGACAGTGAGAGGCCCGCGTACAGAAAAAAAAAAAAAAATTATATTTCAATTTTTTAATGGAAGCATATTCCATGATCAACTAATAGGTCACTTTTTCTCATGCCTCTGAACTCTCCTGTGGCTCAGAAGTCAGCCCCCAGGCCACCTTCACCTGCCCTAGGGGGTCTCCTGTGAGTCCTGGCCACATTTAAATTCCCTGTCACCTGCTCCCCGAGCCCTGGGCACACCTCCAGACGAGTCCTAACCATGCCCCTGTGCCCAGAAACCTTGTCTGACCCTCTAGACAAAAAAGCGGAGCTGGCTGGGAGGGTGCAGGGCTGTTTCATGGGACCCAGGGTCAGAGATGGGTCTCAGGAACCATCAGAAATTAGGTGGTCTCTTTTTCTCTCTCATTTCTGTCATCTTCTCTGTAAAATGTAAGCCTCATCAGGGCAGAGATTTTGTCCTTTTTTTCCTCTGTTACATCCCCAGTGCCCGGCACAGTAGGCAGTCAGTAAATACCTGTTGAATGAATGGGGTGGACACGTGTCTGCTTCTCTCTCGGTTCCTCCACACAGACTTGCACTGCTCTCCTACGCACAGGCCAGACAGACCCCGACACCCTCTCCTTCCTCCAAGCCGCAAGAAGAGAGTGACCAGCTGCCCTCAGTTTTTCCAAATTCCTGGGAGAGAGGAGCTGATTGGCCAGCTCAGAGTACAGGTGTAACCCTGGTCTCAGCAGCAGCAGTCAGGTGCGGGTCCCAAAGGAGAAACACCTGTGGAGGCTGCAGGGTGGGGACAGGCAGACACCCCAAAGGAGCCTCTGTACCATCTGGATTTCCCTCTGGTGGGGAGTAGGGAAGGGACGGGGGCCGAACAAACACAGACGTGA
>NW_006779962.1:1967262-1983978 GCF_000442215.2 Lipotes vexillifer | reverse complement strand
GAAAGAGTTTGTGGTGACAACATGATGAAAGAGGCTGGAAATGAACGAGGGAGCTGCCTTAATGATGACAGCGTCAGCGACTGTTCTGCAAGTTACCTTAATCAGACCTCAGTGGTTAACTTCAAGCACAGCCGATCTGGAAATTAACACATTTGCGCTCCAGCCACGGACTTTGCCTCTCCTGGGCCAGGAAGCCCCCAGCCAGTATCACTGCGGCTGGAACCGGATGCTAATACACTCCAGCCAGGCCTCCCAATTAGGCCGCGACCTGGAGCTGAGGGCTCCAGTTAGAAGAGCCTAATTTGTCCCGGCAGCCTGCGACCCTGGAGCGGGGAAGCTTTGCTATGCAAAGCAGCGGGAGGGACTGTGCGTCGCGGGGGCGTGAGATGAATACTATTTGCTCGTCGTTTCCGGGGGAGCTATCTACACGAGCGGGAGCGTGTTGGGCCAACCCGGCTGTGCGGCAGGGCCCCCCCCCACCCCCCCGCCCGGCACTCCCGAAGGGCGCGCCCGGAACCGCGCGCCGGAGCACATCTCAATGACGCCCGCGCCGTCCCCGCGTCCAGGGCGGCGCGGAGCCCAACCAAGGCCCCGCCGCGAGGCATCCAGGATGCCAGGGGCTTCGGGACGCCGGGACGCGGCGGGGAGAGCTCCTCTGGGGTAAAGGCAGGGCCCTTGGCAACCCCGACGGCAACGGAGGGAGAAGCAGGTGCCGGTCATCACGTGGAGTGCTCTGGGACCAGCGAGTGACTCAGGTCCCAACCCCTGTTGCCACTTACCACGCACAGCCTTTCACAAGTTATTTGACTCCTCTGAGCCCCAGTTTCCTCATCTAGGGATTAAAAACAGCACTGACCTCAAGGGGAGCTGTGAGAATGTAATTGAGAAGGGCTGCATTTATTGAGCATGTACTATGTGCCCTATTTTCAGCCTTGGTGTATGTATTCATCACTTCATCCCACAATACGAGCTTAGTATTGCCTAGGAGGCAGTGACTACTTGTTCTCATTTTACAAGGATCCAGAGGGGTGAAGCAACTTGCCCAAGGTCACACAGCAGCATGGGGACCTACACTCTTGGCGGGGACATCACCTGCCTCACAGAGGGGGCGCAGAGCTGGCACAGCTGCTCTGATGGGGTGGGGCAGGTGGAGGGAGACGAGGGGTAAAGGTGTGGGCAGTCCAGAGAGGAGGTCGTCCACAAAGTAAGCCTTGCTATGCGAACAAAGTAAATGAGCGTTTGATGATGTCCCTGGCTAAAGATCTACATCCAAATGGTATTTCACTGAGTAAAGTGAGACCACATTCTCTGGTACCCGGAATGACACGCAGAGGGGTAGGCAGGCCTGTGTTGGCCACCTCCCTGCTTTTGCCTCCTGCAATCAGGGGGTGCCGGGTACAAGTGGGCAGAGTTTCATCACAGCAACCTGGCCCTGTGGTCTGTACCTGGGACTTCTCCCGGGGCCTCCCAGGGCCTGAGGAGGCTTAATGGGCAGGAGCCCATTGTCAGGGGACTTTCAGGGTAGTTGCTGTTTTCCCTGTAGGGGTTGGGGAGAAGTGGGGCCTGGGCAGGGGAGGCCCTGATGGAGTTTCAGGAGGTGGCACCCGGTGCCTGCGCAGGGTGAGGAGAGAGAGAGTCGGGCGGCTGAGCCACGAGGCAGGGGGAGGTGCAGAGGCCAGGATGCTGCCTCTGGAGAGAGGGCCCAGCCCCGGGAGGTGCTAGGGCAGGCCCAGGGCTCAGTCTGAGGTGACGGGGCAGAGGTAGGAGGGCAGGCCCGGAGGCCTGGCTCCAAGGACCCCAGCTGCCGGCTGGCACGTCACTGGCTACTGTGGCCAGCGCCAGGGTCAGATCTTTGCTGGAGGGACTCTGGGCTGCTCCAGGCTGGAAGGGGCTTTAGCCATTAGGCATAGAGTCCCCGAGCTGCCCAGAGCCCGGAGGCTGGAGTCTTGGGCCTAGGCTGGCCTGGCCTGCTGAGGCCCGCAGGCAGAGAGCATCAGAACACTGGATTCAGGTGTGCCATGGATCCGGGTGACCTCACGCAAGTCACTTACCCTCCGCGGCTTTAGTATCCTCTTCTGTTGATGGAGGGAATCACCCAAGTATCTTTCTAATGAGGTAAAAAAAATAACTGGGTGGGGGGAGGGGGGCTCATGAAAGAGGATCAAGAGCTCTGTCAGCCTAAGATGTCACTGTCCTGTCCCTCCAGGGGCTCCTCCTGGTCCTGTGGGCTCTGGGGGACCCAGAGGGGCTATTTCGGTGGGAGGTGAAGGCAGGCCTTCCGAGGGACTCCAGCAGGTCTCAGGAAACAGCTAAGTGTGTCTAGAGCTGCCCTGACATGGCAACCACTCACCACATGTGGCCATTTACATTTTTTTCTTTTATATAAACTTATTTATTTTATTCATTTATTTTTGGCTGCGTTGGGTCTTCGTTGCAGTGAGCGGGCTTCTCATCGCGGTGGCTTCTCTTGCTGCGGAGCACGGGCTCTAGGCGTGCGGGTTTCAGTAGTTGTGGCTCGTGGGCTCTAGAGCACAGGCTCAGTAGCTGTGGCGCACGGGCTTAGTTGCTCCGCGGCATGTGGGATCTTCCCAGACCAGGGCTCGAAGCTGTGTCCCCTGCATTGGCAGGTGGATTCTTAACCACTGTGCCACCAGGGAAGTCCCTACATTTTTTTTTTTTTAAGCAAATTTACTTTTCCCACAGATCAATTTCAATTACCAAGGAAATATTTAACTTTTTTTTTTTTTTTTGGCCGCACTGCTTGGCATGTGGGAACTTAGTTCCCCAGGCAGGGCTCGAACCCAGGCCCCCTGCACTGGAAGCGTGGAGTCTTAACCACTGGACCACCAGGGAAGTCCCCATTTACATTTAAATTAGTGAAAATTAAGGACAATTTTTTTTTGACAATTTTAAAAACATCTTCTCAGTTGCAGTGGACATGTTCCCCGTGCTCAGCAGCCACCTGCAGCTCGTGCCGTGTTGCATGGTCAGAGAGCATGCCCCTCATTCCAGAGAGTGCTACTGGACAGGCTGCTCCAGAGACAGCGGCTTTGGTAAAACTGCATTTACTGAGAGCATAGCATGTGCCAGGCTCTGTGCTGAGCGCTTTACCAGCATCATCCCGTTTAGTCCCAAAGCAACCCCGTGAGGCAGGGACTGTTATTACCCCATTTTAGTTGTGAGAAACGAGGGGCTCCGAGGATCGGATGACGATCGCAGGGTGCACAGCACATTGATGCTGGAGCCACACCGCATCCCAGGTCTGACCTGGTCCGCAGCGCTCTACTTGACTGCTTTCCTGGACTTTGCCTGTCCTGTGCTCCCAGACCCCCAAACGAGGCAACCTTCCGGCCACCTCACCTTTAGGACACGCGAGACTGCACTCAGCACTCTTTATTGGCTTGGCTGAGTTTCCAGAAGGTCGGGGGAGGAGGATTAACTTTGTCTCCCTGGGGGATGCTCCTTTGCTCTTAAGCCATCAGGGAACTTTCTTGGGCAGGGGATTAGTGATCCCACTCTCTATGTATTCAAAGACCGTGTACGGGTCCTGGTCCCCGTTGAGGGTGATGGCCTGCCCATAGAACTCCTGCAGCTCAGCGGAATTCCTGTAAAACAGCTCCATTCTGAGCTTGATCTGCTCTTCAGAATCCTTCGGGCTCTGCAGGAGACGGGCCTGGATTTCCATGGTCGGAGGTGGCTTGTACATGAGGTGGGACCTGCGAGAGGAGGGGAAGCAGGTGACCCCTGGTCCAGCTCAGAGGACAGGGCAGAAAGGGGCCCTCTGTCCTACTGCCGAGCAAGCTGGTCACCATCACCACCGCCACCAAACATTTACTCTCTACACCAGCTGTGTGCACACCCTCAGCTGGGTCCGGGAGCCGCAGAGAGACCCAAAGCATAGGCCCTGCCCAGGAGAGAATAATGCAGATCAATAATAGGCCAGAATACAGTAATACACCGAGGGCCAAATCCCTTTCTTTCTTTCATTCCCTTCCTTTCTTCTTTCTTCTCCTCTTCATTCCAAACAATATTTATCAGCTGCCATGGACGCCTGGCACACATTTGCTATTGACGGCGCAGTGGCAGGCAAGGCAGTTGCCTCTGGCTTCATGGAGTTCACAGTCCAATGGGGGATGGGGCATTATAACACCAAGTGTGAGCAGAGACGACGGGAAGTGCCACCGTCACTGCTGGAGAGACCCCAGGGGCATGGCAGCGTGAAGGTCATTGTACTTGACACAGGTCAGTGAACAGATGTCCCCCAGCAGCAACGCGCCGGATCAGGCCTATAGTTCGGGAAAATCCTGGTATTCCCTTCGTGCCCTCCTCACTCCCTACTGAGAAACGTGGTCTGGTGACGGAGAAACAGGGCCTTGATTACTGGGAAGATGGAAGCTTCCACCTCTTTGCAGTCGCAGAGACTATAAATTGGATTTCAACACCAACACAGTGATTGTACTTGGTCAGATGCAGAATAAAACTCAGGATTTACCCCCGTAGCTGTGGGAGGGCTCGAAGGTGAAATGGTTCCCGAGGGGATGCATCTGTACAGCAACCACATCTGGGACGTCCTGTGGTGACAGCAGAGGCCTGGAGCGCCATTTCACACGCTGGGGTCAGAGCCGAGCCCAGGACAGAGCCGGCGAACATTTCAACAACTGCTGTAGAGCCCCGGACATTAATTTTCTTGCTGCTTTTCCAGGAAAAGAGGGCCGACAGCGCAGAGGAGCTATAGCTGGGGGAACCCCCTTTCTAGAGTCTTCTGTCAGTCATCACTGGTGTCATCCCTGGAGCAGCCCCGCCCTGGCATCGGTCAGCTACATGGGGAGAGGGGGTCCCTGGTGGGGCGTGGAGCCTGGCACAAACCTTTCTCCTGTGACAGGGTCGGTTCTTCTCAGGGTCAGCCGCTCAATGATGGAATCGAATGGCACATTCAGGAAAAACACCCTACGAGGAAGAGCAAGCACCACGGTCAGCTGGAGGGAACCGCAGGCTGGACTCGTCGAGACCAGCGTGGGCATCAGCCCCCGAGAGTGGGTGGAGCCTCGGTGGCCATCACTCAGGGCTCGGGGTATCAGGCTCTGGACGGTCACCTGGGAAAGATGCAGGCGCGGCCTCCCTGCCGTGGAAGCTCTCCGCACCCTGATTCAGGGCCGGTGCCCAGCGCCCATCACTCCCGGGGGTAGGGGGGACTCTGTGGGGGGGGGGCATCACTCAGGTGAGCTTCGGGGAGCAGACGCCCCATCCTTGTGGCAGGACAGAGTGTTCTCTGGAGTCACACAGACTTGGGTTAGAATCTCACCTCCACCATGGACCTGCTGGGCGACCTTGGGCCACTAACACAACCTCTCTCAGACTCAGTTTCCTCACCAGCAAAATGGGTGCAGTGATAGTTGCTGGTGTTGAAGATGTGAGGAAAAGAAGCATGTGACAAGCTTAGTGCGGGGCTTCCTCACCTCCTCTTTCACAGAGGAGTCTTGGACCCAAGGGAGCAGGACCCTCAAAACCAACAGTCCCAGCAGAAAAGACACAGCTCTCACTTCTGATAACTCAGGACTCCGACTGGGCCTGCCTGAGAATCCACCTCCTGAACCCCTAGTTCAAATGGTTTAATCCCCTCCCTCTTTGGCGGTGGAAGTCTTTGTTTCTTTCTTTTTCCTTTTTTAATTTTTTTTTTTTTTGCGGTGCGCGGGCCTCTCACTGTCGCGGCCTCTCCCGTTGCGGAGCACAGGCTCCGGACGCGCAGGCTCAGCGGCCATGGCTCACGGGCCCAGCCACTCTGCGGCACGTGGGATCTTCCCGGACCGGGGCACGAACCCACGTCCCCCGCATCGGCAGGCGGACTCGCAACCACTGCACCACCAGGGAAGTCCTCCTTTTTAAATTTTTATTGGAGTATAGTTGATTTACAGTGTTGTGTTACTTTCTGCTGTGCAGCAAAGTCAATCAGTTATACATATATCTATTCTTTTTTAGATTCTTTTCCCATATAGGTCATTACAGAGTATTGAGAAGAGTTCCCTGTGCTATGCAGTAGGTCCTTATTAATTATTTATTTTATATAGAGTAGTGTGTACATGTCAATCCCAATCTCCCAATTCGTCCCACCTCTCCTTTCCCCCCTGGTAACCATAAGTTTGTTTCCTACATCTGTGACTCTATTTCTGTTTTGTAAATAAGTTCATTTGTACCATTTTTTTTTTTAGATTCCACATACAAGAGATACAATATGATATCTGTCCTTGGGAAGCCTTTCTTTATATAAAACCTGAGGAGAGTGGTTCTCAGTCAGGGCTGATTTTGCCCTGAGAAGCTATTTGGCAACATGTTTGTGGCTGTCACAACAGGGGGCGGGGGGGAGTGCTACTGGCATCTAGTGGGTGGAGGCCAGGGGGTACTGCTCAGCATGTCATTCTGTGTAGGACAGGCCCTACCACAAAGCATTATCGCCCCGTGTCAGTCAGGAGGCAAATGGAACCGGTGGGAGGTGCCACCACTCTGGCTGGGGTCCGGCTGGGGGAAGCCGGTCGGGGTGAAGGACCAAGTGTTCTGGCTCTTCCCCACAGATCTAATCCAGGGCCTGTCTTCTGGCATCAAACGATCTCAGTTTGTTTTAAAAAAAATAAGTTCTGGAATATTCTATGGCTCACTTACTGTTTATTCATTACTTTAATTAATTCATGCCTATGTTTATTGAGTGCCTGCCGTGTGCCAGGCTCTGCAGTGAGGCCCTGTGTTTACCAGCCCATCGTATGGGACTGAGACAGGACATTTAACAGAGTTGTCATCTCGGACATCAGCGTCCCATGACCGATGCAACTTCCACTGGGGACGACATCCGTGACAGCAGTAGCGGTGACAGCCTCACTGTGCACCCAACACCTTGTTCACGTCACTTCCGAGTAAGTAAATTCAGGCGAAAAGCACCTCTAAGTGTAAGAAAAACGTACTCAGCGATTTCCCGCCTTCACAATTGGGTGGGAGTCTTTTTAGGGTGGATCCTCTGTCTCCTTCTAAGTTAGTGAACAAGAAGCCTTCACCGGCATCCCAGGAATTCACCAGATGTGTTGATCAGGCCGCCAAGAGGCCAAGCTTTAGTGGGTCCAGTGGCACATTGGTGCCCATGGGCCCTGGACCAGCCTCTTGGGCCCAGGTGCCACCCCTAGGGCCAGAGCAATGACCAGCCCCCAGCCAGTGTCCTGACACCCGGGAAGCACTCAGGAAAGGAAGGAATAAGTGAATAGGTGGCACACCATTCTAGTGCTCTATTTATATACTCTCTCTGCCTCCTGACTGACTTTCCTCCATCCCAGCCCAAAAGCTCAACCAACTGGTAGAGTTGAGAATGATGCTAAATTCCGGGGTTGGAAGGGATCAGCGTTTCCCTAATTCCCAGGGACCAGGTGCATCAGAATCCCCTTGGGAGACTGTGACTCTGCTGGATAACAACACCCTGGCCCAGAAATGCTGATTCAGCAGACATTGGAGGGCACCCAGTATTCCCCCCTCCCCACCACCCAGTGCCTGGAATCCGCTGCCTTGGAAAACACCTGGGCCAGGCACTCTTGAAGGTCCTGTGACCCCTGGAAATTTACACACAAACTATGGAGTACGTGTGATTTGGGGGAAGGGATAGATCCATGTTTCACAACAGATTCTCAAAAGGGTCCTTGTTCTTAAAAAGGGTTAGGAGTCACTGGTCTGAGTTTCACAGGGCAATGAAGGATGTGGCCACAGCCGACGTGAGGAGGTGGCAGAGCTGGGCTGCCCCAGGTGCCGCACTCTGTCTTCACACTGCTTCCTGGGGATTTTCCTGAGCCCCTCTGGGGAGCCACCCCGATGCCCACTTATCCCTATGACTTGTTTGGAGTTATCTCATCCCTGGGCTGTGGGGCTGGGCATGAGGGAGGCCCAGGTGTGGCCAATTTGAGTGCCAGATCCTCCTGGCCACAGAAATTGGGTCAGGGTGCGGACTGATCCAAGCCAGGCCAAGGAGAGGCTGCCCCAAGGCTTGCCAGAGAGAAAGGAGCTTCACTTTTTCTGGGGCTGCTAAGCTGTTGGTACGGGAGCCTGGGGTTGCCTGGGGCCTGCACCCAGAGACAGCCTACCTGAGAATAAAGCCCACCCCGAGAGAGCAGAGAGATGGTGAGAGACACTGTTTGGGACCCTGAATCAAGCTGTACCTGAAGCCAAACGCCCCTCAATGTTTCCCCGACATGAATACATAAATCTCTTTTGCATAAACCAGTTTGAGCTGGGTTTCCTGCAATTGTTATCCAAAGGCCATCTACTACATCTAGTCTCTCCACACCTGCTTCTGGAAAATGTGTAAATTAAAAAAAAAAAAAAAAAAAAAAAAGTCTCCCTCAGGCTCCACAGGTAAACATCTGGAGAGCTACCCTCTCAAAGACCAGCGTAGTCAGGAAACTACTCTCCCCAGTGTTAGACTACATTAACAGCCAATCACATTAAGACTAAATAAGTAACCAAGAGACTGAGGTCTCTGAGAGCAGAAAAAGCACTGGAGTCCAGATGTCCTATCTCCCTGGATTTTCTACAAATAGGCCATTCTGTCCAAATATTGAAAAAGTAGACAGAAATGTTTTCAGAAAATGGTACCATCAACCCATAAATGAAAGGTACCAACTATTATCTTCCTACAACTAAATAGCCAAGAATAAATTGGGAAGTGCATACTGTTTATTAAAAATAACTATTCTGTTGTTTTATGTACACATAAAATCAAATGAAAAAATTTAGTAGATGACGCTTTGGAAAACAATATTTCAAATAATGATAACAGTGAAATAGAAAATAATTCCTTAGGTGACAGCTTCACACAGCATCTGACAATCTAAATTTCTCTGTCTGCAACTAAGCCCGTGCGCCACTACTACTGAGCCTGTGCTCTAGAGCCCGCGAGCCACAACTACTGAGCCCGTGCGCCACAACTACTGAGCCTGCGCTCTAGAGCCTGCGAGCCACAACTACTGAAGCCCGCGCGCCTACAGCCCGTGCTCCGCAGCAAGAGAGGCCACCGCAATGAGAAGCCCCCGCTGGCCGCAACTAGAGAAAGCCGTCGCGCAGCAACGAAGACCCAATGCAGCCAAAAATTTAAAAACAGACTAGCGTCTCCCACTGACTTTCTTCTCGTTCTCTATTTTTGCCCACACCGTTTGCTGAGGTTCACTTCTGCCCAGTTGCCAAGAAGCCCCTCGCTGGTAGCTGATGAAAGCTGTAGCCTCCCCTCCACGAAGTGAGCACAGCCTGAGGTGTGGGCGGGAGCCATGAAAATCCACCTCTTCCCCCGCACGCATTCTCGACAATGATCTCCATTCCCCACGTGCCTCAAAATAACAGCCACCAAATAAAACATGCGAGATCAGGAGCGTCTGAACACGGGAGCACAGATGTTTCAATGTGCTTTCATCTCTTAGACTCCAAACATGCCTGCCCCCCCCCCCGCACCCCCAGAACTTGAGAGGCCCAACAGCAACACCAAAACGTGGCTGTCATCGCAGCTGGCGGCTGACGGTGCCGCTCCGGATGCCGACGCCAGTAGAAAGGGAGCCAGTTTGGAAATCCGTGGTAATGGATGCTGCTTCATAAACAAAGGGGCCCCCATTGAAAGATTTTTAACCCAGCATATCAAGATGGCTTGTCGTCATTCAAGGGAATGGCTTGTGAAAGGCTGGCGAGATCAGAAGCGCAAGGACACCAAATTGGTACTTGAAACAGGTCGCTGGGAAAAGCCTCGCTGGGGAGGAGCTGTGCTTCCACGCCGGAAGCTTCTGATTAGCCAGGCTCACGGCGACCTGGTGCCACAGCCAGGTGGCGGGGAGAGCGGGGAGCCCACTCAGCTCTGCTGCCCTGTGCGTGCCCCACCTGCCGGTTTTGGGTATCATGCTACTCATTTACAATAATAGCCAGGGAAGACAGAATGTGAAAGCAAAGAATAGTCAAAGCAGGGCGCACCGGGCAGAGACACCCCTGGTATATGTGCTTGGGTTCACCAGGGCAGGGAGCTACGCCTGCCTTGGGGTTTGCAGAATTTCAGGCTGGTGGCTGGCTCAGGAGGGAGCTGGAAGTTACCTCTAATGCCTCGCTCCTCAAAGTGGGGTCCCTGGACCAGCAGCAAAAGTACCAGCCCCACCACCCACCCACTGAATCAGAGTCTGCGTTTTCACAAGACCTAGAGGCATGTGTGTGCACGTCGAGGCTGGAGAAGTGACGCTCTGATCCCGTGTCTCCCAGATCTGTCTGATGTTGCAGATCATCTGGAGGGCTTGTCTAAAATACAGATTCCGACCTGAAACTAACACAGTATTGTAAATCATCTATTCTTCAAAAAATAATTATTAAAAAACAAAACAAAACAAAACATTCCAGGCAGCCCTCCCAGAGCTACCAAGCCAAAACCTCCAGGGGAGGGGCTGCGAGACCTGTATTTATAAGTCAGCCGCTCAGGTGATCCTCATGCTCAGGCAGGTATGGGAAGCATGGCTGTTGTCCCAGGTCTCACCTTGGCCAAACCTTGGAACCAGAAGGGGAGCTTTGAGAATACTGAGGCCTGGGCCCCACCCCTAGGGATTCTGCTATAATTGGCCCAAGGTGAGGCCTGGGAGTGGAGATTTTTAAAAGCTCCCCAAGTGATTGTTGTATGCAGCCAACTTTGAGAACCACTGCTCTGATTCAATCGCTCAGTGTACAAGATGGGGAAACTGAGTTCCAGAGAGGAGAGGGCTCACACTCTGTCACCCAGGGCACTGATGACAGACAGTGAATGACAGCTGGGATCTCCTGGCCCACCCCCATTATGACCCCTCTGATCATACTGTCTGGGGCTCTGTCTGGGGAGCAGAGGAAGCCTTCCTCCTCAAAGGCCTTGAAGCTTACCCCCTGCTCCAGAGCTAAACTCACTGGAGACAAGAGGGCTAGAATTTTCTCTGGACCCAAGGATAGATTTGATAAATTGAGAGATATGACATATAATAACTGGCTTTAAATAAATATGATGTCCAGCTCTGTCCAGAGGCAGGGGTGTGCCCTTATTAGCCTCTTGATCTCAACCAATAAGTCTCTATTCTGTGGAAAACTCCATACAAAGCACCATGATGTAACTACAATGAGATACCACTTTATACACATCAGGATGGTTATTATCAGAAAAACAGCAAAGGGACTTCCCCGGGTGGTCCAGTGGCCAAGACACCGTGCTCCCGAGGCAGGGGGCCTGGGTTCGATCCCTGGTCAGGGAACTAGATCCTGCACGCGGCAACGAAGGTCCCGCGTGCCGCAAACTAAGACCCGGCGCAGCCAAACAAATAAATAAATAAATATTTTAAAAAACAGCAAATAACAAGTGTTGGCTGGTGAGACTGTGGAGAAAGTGGAACACTTGTGCATTGCTAGTGGGAATGTAAAATGGTGCAACAAGTGATCCAGCTATTCCATCTCTGATATATACCCAAAATAAGGGAAAGCAGAAATTGGAACAGATATTTGCACACCCAAGTTCACGGCAGCATTATTCACAACAGCCAAAAGGCAGAAATAACCCAAACGTCCATCAATGGATGACTGGATAAACAAAACGTGACACATACTCAATGGAATATCATTCAGCCTTAAAAAGGAATGAAATCCTGACACCTGCTACAACATGGATGAACCTTGAAGAGATTACACTAAGTGAAATAATCAGACACGAAAGGACAAATATTGTACGATGGCACTTATATGAGGTATCTAGATTAGTCAAATTCATAAAGACAGAAAGTAGAATGGTGGGGGAATTTCCTGATGGTCCAGTGGTTAGGACTCAGCGCTTTCACTGCAGGGGACCCGGGTACGATCCCTGGTGAGGAAACTAAGACCCCGCAAAGCCAAGAAGCTTGGCCACAAAAAAAAAAAAAAAAAAAAAAAAAGAATGATGGGCGCCAGGGGCTGGGGGGGAAGGGGAAATTTGGGGTTGTTGTTTAGTGGAGATGGAGTTTCAGTTTGGGAAGATGGAAGAGTGCTGGAGATGGATGGTGGTGATGGTTGCACAAGGAGAATGTACTCAGTACCACTGAATTGTACACTTAAAGATAGTTAAAATAGGGGACTACCCTGATGGTTCAGTGGTTAAGACTCCAGGCTTCCACTGCAGCGGTGCATGGGTTCGATCCCTGGTCGGGGAACTAAGAGTTCACATGCTGTATGGCATGGCCAAAAAAAAAAGGTTAAAATTTTAAATTTTATGTTATGCATATTTTAGCACAATAAAAAATAAGCACAACGGTATGGTTAATAGACATTATGATGAAGGTAGGAGGAGGGGTGCATTTCTAGCCTTGAATAAATTTACAATTTAATGAGGTTCTTAATATACATATGGATACAAATAAATGGATGTATAAGGTCAATGCTATACATGCTCAGAAAATAGAAAAGGAAAGAATAGAACTTAATTAGGCTGCCTTTCCCTGATACCAAAAACCAGACAAAGACACTACAAGAAAAGTATAGACCAATATCCCTTATGAGTACAGATGCAAAAATACTCAATAACATATTAGCAAATTGAACCCAGCAATACATAAAAAGAATAATACGTTACAATAAATGGGGTTTAGTCTAGTAATGAAAATCTGGTTCGATATTTGAAAATCAATCAATATAACCATATTATTAGACTAAAGAAGAAAACTATGTAATCATCTCAATAGATGTAGGAAAGCATTTAACACAATTTATATCAATTCCTGATAAATATTCTAAGCAAACTAGAAATAGAAGGTAACTTCCTCCTCAGTCTAATAAAAGGTATTTACCAAAAAACTACAGCTAACATCAAGACTGAATGCTTTCCCCTTAAGATTGGGAACACAGCAAGGATGTCCATTTTCACAACTCCTATTCAACATCTTACTGGAAGTCCTGGATAGTGCAATATATCAAGAAAAGGAAATAACAAGCATACAAATGGAAAGGGAAGAAATAAAATTGTGTTATTTGCAGATGACATGATCATCTAATTCAGAGCCCCAAAGAATCATCAAAAAAGGTCACTATAACTAATAAGTAGGTTTAGTGAATTCACAGACTACAAAATCAATAAACAAAATATAAACCAACTTTTCAAGACACTAGCAATAAACAACTGGAAACGGAAATTTTAAAGTACCATTTACTATAATATAAAAATGAAATACTTAGGTATAAAGCTAATAAAATATGTATAAGATCTGTCTGATAAAAATTACAAAACACTGGTGAAAGAAATCAAAGACTTAAATACATATGGGGAGCTGTACCATGTTCATGGACTCAGAGACTCAATAGTGTTAAAATGTCAATCCTACTAGATCTGCAGATTCAATGCAATTCTAATCAAAATTACAAGAAGGTGTTTTGAAGATTCCACACAAGTTAATTCTCAAATTTAGGGCTTCCCTGGTGGCGCAGTGGTTGAGCGTCCGCCTGCCGATGCAGGGGACGGGGGTTCGTGCCCCGATCCAGGAGGATCCCGCGGGCCGCGGAGCGGCTGGGCCCGTGAGCCATGGCCACTGAGCCTGCGCGTCCGGAGCCTGTGCTCCACAACGAGAGAGGCCACAACAGTGAGAGGCCCGCATACCGCAAAAAAACCACAAAAAACAAAAAGCAAAACAAACAAACAAAATGGATCATGAACCTAAATATAAACCTGAAACAATTAAACTTCTGGAAGAAAATCTCTGTGACTTTGGGTTAGAGTTCCTACATATGACACCAAAATCATGACACAGATTTTTAAATTGATAAATTAGATTTCATTAGAAATCTAAAAATTAAAAACTTCTGCTCTTCAGAAGACCTTAAGAAAATGAAAGAGATGCCATAGACTGGGAGAAAATAACTATGAAATCTATGTCTAATCAAGGATTTGCATCCAGACTATGTACAAATGTGAATTACACGCCCAACTAATGACATAAAGGAGGACGCACAAATAGACCCCCTTAGTACCTTGTGTTTCCAAATTTGATATTCAAATTGGGAAAGTCTGGTCCAGGAAAACGGTTTCCTGAAAAAGGCTCAAACGACTCCTCCTTCCCCAGTTCCTTCAAAGCCCGGAAGGAAAGCAGCGGCATTATCCACGCTCTAAAGCAAGACTCAGCCTCTGCCACGCGGAGCCCTTTTTCGGGGCTGGAGTGTCGGCAGCAGTGGCTCTCAGGCTTTGATATAATCAAGGGGTCTTCTCTCAAAGGGGAACTTTGCCATGACTGCCACTGAAGCAAGGAAACAGAGAGAAAGGAGAGCCACCAAGAAAAAAGGCAAAGTGACACTGTACAGAATGGTCTGCTCACCTTTAAAACGTGTGCCCCTGACACATCAGAGAGGTGAGGCAACATCAAAGCTATTGTAAAATAGTCCTCATATGACTACAACAAGTGGGGCCATTGGATAGCAAAAAGCAGGAGTAACCATTGTTATAGACGTGTCAGGACAAGGCCTTCGCCTAGTCCAAGGGCAGGGAGAGCCCGCATCGTGTCTAGAGGTGACTGCATGTGGGGACGGCAGTGAGGGATGGGCAAGCTGTCAGAGGACTCTAATGGGAATGAAAGATGAACGGAGCTGAGGGTGGCAGGACTTGGGAGAGGGTGGTTACAGGGAACAAGTGAACGATGCACAGGCTATCCAAAAAAACAAAAAATAAGAACTGGGTCAGCTGCAGAAGAATCCACACCTCTGAGTACACAGTGGGAGGAGCTGTCTAAGGACAAGGGCTGGGCTGCCTTGTCTGTGCTGCAACCTTCGTGCGGGGATGTGGTGAGGGCTGAATAAACGTGCAGCGAACGAGTGGATTAGCACGTGAGGGAACCAGCTGTGATGCCGTGGAAGGCCCTATTCCATCTCACAGGGACGGCCCCGTCAGCTCTTTGGGATCGGCCCCCGGGTCCACCCAGCCACAGGTGCAGGCTGATTCCCTTCACAGAATGCGATGCTGGACAGAGTTTGGATGCAAGGCCTCCCT
Organism: Lipotes vexillifer; assembly: GCF_000442215.2. NCBI lineage: Eukaryota > Metazoa > Chordata > Mammalia > Artiodactyla > Lipotidae > Lipotes > Lipotes vexillifer. The sequence goes on along the minus strand of NW_006779962.1, from coordinate 1,968,980 downwards.
GGAGACCGGAAAAGGCCCTGGCCAGAGTTTTAAATTTTTTACTATGTATCTTTTTTACTCTGACAAGAGTACAATTTGAAAACAAAAGGCCAAACGTCTCAACCCCATTTTAAACCCCTGCGCAGCATGCCTCCTGCCCTCAGGTAGCCGCTGCAGGGTCCCCTCCCCGCCCGCTCCCCACTCCTTAAGAAAACAAGGCTCCCGCTGGCCATTTCTTGTTTAAAACTGTGCATAATTGATAGTGGCAAATCTACACTGCCCATGTCTAAAATCTCTCCAGGGGCAGGAAGAACAGTCTCCACGACTGTCATTAACTGGGAAATTAACGAGCACGCCTGGCAGTTCAGCACGCGCTGCGCAAAGTGCCCCGGGTCCGGTGTAAGGAGAATGACCCCAGGTTCAAATTCCTGCATAATCCGTCTTCATCTGAGAGTCCTTGAAAAATTTCTGCCTCCATCACCACTGGGAAGAAAGAGAATAATTCCTCTGCACACGGCCACCCAGACACTTCCTAGACGATCATGAAATGCACATCATTGGAAGTCAGAAAGTTCTGCAAACTTTTCCCAAAGAGAAAGGCACATGAGCTTAAGGCAAAAAAAATGACAGTGGACAAGTGGAAAGCAAACTAGAGCTACACTCCAGGACTAGCCAGTCTCTGCCAACAACTCGGGGCGCCAGCTATACCGGTGGCTCTCAGACTGGACGTGTGTGGACACAGGAGGACTCTAAAAATTCTGGCTTTCCCCGGGGCCAGGCAGGCCCGGTGTCCAAACTCTGGCAACACCGCCCTCTCCCCGCATCTCTCATGCCCACACAAGGTCAGCAAGTCAGCCATCAGTGCAGGGCAATCACCTGGGCGGGGCCAAAACGGCTCTCAGGGGCCACTGGGCACCTACACTCATCACTGCCTTTCCCTTGGTCGTCCTTCAGCTCCACATCTGTGTTTGAGGGGGCCCCGGCTCACCACCCAGCTGGTCTTCTTCTGTGTGAGAAGTTCCTGTGTGTTCCTGGAAACCTGTCCTCCCTGTGCGCTGGCCAGAAGCCACACTGCGCCTTCTATCTTGCGCTCAGAGCACCTGCAGGCACACCAGCACCTGGCTGCCTTGGGGTCCCCCCGACAGTGGGAACACAGATCAACGCTGGTCAACCGTGAAGCATGCCGGTGTGGACACCAGTTCAGTCCTGAAAGGACGACTGGGCTGGTGAACATTTTGTCAGTGCCCCGTGGTCTGGCCGACACGTGGATGCTCCCTCCGATCCCCCACTTCAAGAAAGAATTTGTGTCTCAGCTGTAAGGGGCGGGGTCAGCTGACAGCCTCTAGCTGTAAATATCTTCCAGGGACTTGAACCCTATGTTCTTTTTTTTTTTTTAAACATAGTAACTGAGATATAATTCACCCTCCTAAAAGTATACAATGCAGTTTGTTTTAGCGCATTTACAGCATGTGCAACCGTCAACGTGATATAAATTTGGGAGATTCTCATCACCCCCAAAGGAAACCCTGTACCCGTGAGAAGGCTGTCCCCACCCCCCAGCTCCCAGCCCCTGGCAACTGCTAGTCTGCTTTCTGTCTCTGTGGATTTGCCTCATCTGGACACTTCATACAAATGGAATCATACAATGCACGGCCCTCCAAGTCTCCATTAGGAAAATTAAAGAAAAAAAAAAAAAAAAAAAAAGGACCTCACACGGCATTTTAAAAATAAAACAAAAA